>NC_041052.1:16211828-16516828 GCF_900634775.1 Gouania willdenowi | reverse complement strand
TATTAGGAAGCCTAATAAGGTAAATAATAGATAGGAACTAAATTAGATGATGGATATTAGTTTTTAGTGTATTTTACAGCTGATTTAGGACCCGTTATCATGAGAGATGCTAACAGAAAGCTAATACAAGAGGAAGGTTTACTTCTTTTAGGTTTTTTATTTCAGGCTCATTAATTGTAATTGAACTTTAGTCATTGAGACTGTTATTGTTTTTTGAGGATAAAATATTTGTAATCGGAAAAAATGCCGGTCACTGTAATTGTAATTGAGTTGTAATTGAACATGGGTAATTGAAAATATAATTGTAACTGAAAAATGTAATTGACCCCCACCCTGAATGTAACTGTTGTGTTTTGGTTGGTCAGTGTCTCGGCGCAGCAGTGAGGAGATAAAGAGGGACATGTCTGCCACAGACGGAGCCATGAGTGTAGCATCTTCTCCAACCGCCTCCATCACGCCCACCACACGCAGCCGCCTCAGGTAACGCCCCACTGCAGCGCCCCACTGCAGAGCTACTGTTAGTTGACTGTTTAATCAAGTTTAACTCATTGCTCTTTGCTTTGACCTTTTGCTGTTTTCTCACATTTCTAACACAAGGGGGAAGAATTTAGTCCTTTATGTATCTGAATCCAAACCAATAAAGAACGGCTGTTATCAGCTATCAGCAGGCTCTGAGTGTCTGTGTGAAATCACTGATAGTTTAAAGCTGGCATCGTGCTGTTTGCTCTGTTTAACAGAGAGGAGAGGAAGGATCCGCTGTCTGCTCTGGCTCGAGAGTACGGAGGCTCAAAGAGGAACGCCTTACTGAAGTGGTGTCAGAAGAAGACCGAGGGCTACCAGGTACACACTGCTTAGATTGGCTCACAGTCAATTCATTAATATACAGCAAAGATTTGACCCACTATAGCATTTAATCAAACACCATTTGTGAATATGAGTGAAAATGTAATGGTAAACATTTATTTATCAAATTTATCATAAATTAAAGGTGAGATCTGTCAGCAGTAATTAATATCTTTATTGATAACTGCAAAAAGTTGTAGTTTCTGCACATGCATATTTAGTGCGTATTTTCATGTTTGTGAAGAAGAACCTGCTTGTCATGACCTGAACATGTTTCCTCCTGCAGAACATCGACATCACCAACTTCAGCAGCAGCTGGAACGACGGCCTGGCCTTCTGTGCCGTGCTCCACACGTACCTTCCCGCTCACATCCCGTACCAGGAGCTCAGCAGTCAGGAGAAGGCGAGCGTAGAGCACTAATAACTAAGTGATAAAACCAACGATACCACTCAGTGTTGTTAACTTTAACCTCCTGTTCTCCACAGAGGAGGAACTTCATCTTAGCCTTCCAGGCTGCAGAGAGCGTTGGCATCAAGTGCACTTTGGTAAGATTGGTGAAGGACCGAAAAACACTGCTTTATTTATTTATTTTACTGTTGTTAGAACGTCAAAGAACTTTATTTTTGGGCAATTTATTAAAAGTGACATGTACAGCAGATACTTGTATTTTAAATCTGTTATTCATTGCTTAACTGATAGATGTGATTCAGGAGTGTGTTTGTTGTCTGTTGTTAATTGAGATAAATAAACTTTGTTAAAGGTAGGTCCAATCACAAACACAGGTACAGATACTTATTATTTGTATATGGCGCTAAATACAATAGTATCATGTCATACACGGCACTTATTATAGTAACTTTAAAGAGTTATCTTGCATAACAGTCTGAAACATTTAATATTTCAAGTAAAAATCAGCATTTCTTTGAGCAAACTTAAATAAAGATAAACCAGTGACAGAGCCTTTTAGTAGCTAAAGCTTTATTTATTTTATTTAATAATATTTGTAGGTTTTATTAAATGTTTTGCTTTAATCTGATTTATTTGTTTAAATTTATTTTAAGTTGTTTATTTAGTTTTTAGCTTTTTTACCACCACTGTTTGATTAGCTTTAACAGTTTTTGTTTTATCCAAGTTTTTTTTTAATTTATATTTTCTTTACATATATGTTTTTTTTATTTGTATTCTTACTGGTGGATTTTCATTTTTTCATTAAAGTGACTTATCACATGAAGTTTAAAGAACCCATCTCTGCAATGCACTGTAGATGATAAATCTAAAGCTGAATAATTAAAACTGTGTGCCTAGTTTGTGTCAGAAATGCCTTTGGTGTCATTTATAAGAACTTTATTGTCATATATGAAGGCACATGGATACAAATTTGTTTATTTAACCATCCCTTAAGAGCAGTTATGGCACGTTCACACCAAATGCGTCCAAAGCATCAACAGCATCAGGTTTACATAGACAATATATGGCGGACGCGCTTCATAGGTCCTGCTGCGTGTCCAGCGCCTCCAGTGCGCCGCAAATTGAAGCTTTTCGTGCGGCGGACGCTTTGCGTTTTGAGATTTCAAGCTTTTGACGTGCGTCCGGTGCCTCCAATGCGGCCAATGCTAGAGTTGGGATTATTGAACTGTTGGGGCGTATCGCAGCGCGTCGACCATTCAGGAGCTTTCCCCAACCGTGACAAATTCAGAATAATGACGCGAATAATCTACACGCTCCCTTCTCAACTTGTTTGCACGCGTGTCCTGATTCAATGAGCAAAAGCGTCCAACTACAGGTGTGAGGCATAGTTTTTCCTGCCTTGCTCACAGGCCCACAGCAGATTCAAACCAGTAAAATAAAAGCACAAAATCTTTCTTTTTTGGGGTCCTGTCTCAAAAAAGCTGACTCGTTATAAGAACTGCAGTTCCTTTGATGGTTAAACCCTACATATACCTCACTTCCTCTGCTGTGGTGGAGGAGGAGGATGATGATGATGATGATGATGATGACTAATCTCAGTATTACTTCCTGTTGCAGGACATCAATGACATGGTTCACACAGAGAGGCCCGACTGGCAGAGTGTGATGACCTATGTCACGGCCATCTACAAATATTTTGAGACCTGACCTCACCTCGCCTCGCCTCTAAGCCCCGCCCACAATCCACACAGGCTTTTATGAGAAGGGCCATTTTACCCTCAGTCAGGCCTGAAGGAGCAGCAGTGCCTTTTCTCCTGTGTTACTGGGCTCACACTGAAGGAGTCTTTCTTTGCACCCGCTTCTGTTTCCATGGATGAAGTGCCTACGTGAGTCCAGTTGAAGATTGGAGGATTTAGTTTTTTGCCAAATAAAAACATTCCCACGCCTTTGTTTGAGCGATGATACCAAGACGAGGCAGATTTACTGCTTTCACGCCAGGTGTGCAGTTGACAGTAAACTCTACAGTGAACTCCCCTTCATAATAAAACTGATGTTTCCACTTCTGACGGAGCTCCAGAGGCTCCATCTATTATAAGAAGAAGAATCAGTACGGTTCAGTGAAAGGGTTTTCAAAGCACAAAAGGTTTAGTCACTGCAGAGTTTCTAAATCGGCTCCTTAGGAGCCGCGGTCCTGCCTGTGTTTGACTCCTCCTCACTAAACCACATCTGGAACTGAAACCGTGTGAGCAGGTGATCTGTAAAGCTCCTCTGTACAGTCCACTTAAAACTAATGCAGTTATTATCATTTGCTGTAAGAAGGAGGAAGTCCTCACTCGTCCTCATTTCTAGTAATTACTTCAAATACAGGAGGGATAATCTGAAACAATTACATGTTTTTGTGTTAAAATAGATTTGAGTTTTAGGGTTTGTTTACAGTCCTTTTAATTAATAAAGAAGCTGCAAAACTAAAAAGAACATATTTTACAAACTTTTTTAATATTTTAAAGGATATAATAAACAATTTAATGTAATAGAAACATTTAAAACACGTAAAAATTAAATTAAATACATTTTTTTTTTTAAAAATTAGAGAATTAAAATCTTGAACTACATATAAAATGCAGCAAAATCTTTTTTTTTTTTTTAAAGCCAAATTCAGAATATAAAAAAATTACACTAAAAGTTGTTTGGTTTGTTTTTTAATTGTGAGAGAGATGACATCACTTAGTTACTTGTTTAATTTACAATAAAGCCTCTTTTTAAGGCCAAAACACCTTTATCTTCTCTGTTCCTCAAAGCACTTTGCTAAACCAGATTTTTGCTCTTCTAAATCCCTCTAATGAAAAGATAAGCTACGTTTGTGGTGGAGGACGATAACACATCTAAGACATGCAGGACTGTGGCTCTCTATTCTCACCATTAACATTAACAGGCATGATGGAAGTTTCACTAAAACTCACCTTTTGTTCATTCTCTCGTCCTGAACTCAGAGCTTCCGATTGGTTCACTGTATTTATTTGCCTTTGTGTGTGTGTGTGTGTTCACACCGTGTGTACAATGTTACTGTTAGTGCCTGTGCGGCTGCACATGCGTCAGATCTAGACGTGTTTTTGGTTTGAAGGCCTTCAGTGGCGTTTGAGAAGGTTTTTGAAGGATCTCCTGGTGTCTGAAGCTGGAATGTGTTTGTAATGGCTCTACGAGCCCCAGCGTGCACCCACGGGAATGATTGATGGACCCACACATTCCTGCTCCACATGCTGAAGGTTCTGCAGCTTTTACACGTCCCCGGTCTGTTTCTGTTTACTTGAAGTTTGCTGTGAGATCTTCACGAAAAGCTCTTCCATTTGCCTTGTCTCTGAGCTCGCAGCACATCGGTCATGACTGACGTTCAGTATTAAATGCACACTAAGATGATAATTAGTGGTGTGGAATCACTAAGGCTTTATTTTTTTCTTGCAGTACCTGTAGTTCTAAAGAAACCAATAAACTAACATATTGGAGGTTGTTTTTGTCTTAGTGTGTTTGTGATTAATCCAAGGAAACAAACTCAACTTTAGATTTAAATCATTCCCTCCCATAATTAATTGGAAAAACAATCTATTCTTTATGTGATGGATTGTATCAGAACATAAAATTGTTGTAAGTTTTAGGAAAAAAAAAAATAACAGGATTTAGATGGTTCACAGGAATGAATTATAAAAGAAAATGAAGACGTGGCAAATAAATTGATAATATACTGTATATTAAAAAAGGGACAACAGGAATAAAACCAGTTAAGATATTGGTTTGAAACATACAGTATATAGCACAGTTATGTATTTAACTTACATTTTTAAATAAACTTTTTTCTTTTCCCGAAATATTGAAATGTTGCATTGTATTGTTATCAAAAGCCCATTATCTATCATATCATATTGTGAACTCAATGTGTTGTCCCACTTATATATATATATATATATATATATATATATATATATATATATATATATATATATATATATATATAAATGTGTGTCAGTGGTAATTTTTACAATAAGTTTTGATTTAATTTAGGTCTTTTGAGTAAAATGCAACTTGGTCAAAATGTAGTCATCTGGATTGTTTCAGTTATAGTCTAGTTTTAGTCAACTAAATGACATTTAAGGTCCTGTATCATGCAAATCAATTTTTTTCAGCTTTTAACATTGTTACAATGTTAATTCCTTATCAAAAACACCCCCAAAGTATTTTTGGGCTTCCTTCCTGCATCTCTTGAGAAATCCTCACTAATCCTGCTCTCTGAGCTGCTTCTCTGCCCTCTTCTGAAAAACGAGTGGTTAAAATGCTAGTGACGTCACTAGAAGTATGAACCGCCCTCTCCAGGAAGTGCCTGCTGCCGGTGCCGCGCCTCCACGGTGAACACTGCAGTGAAGGCACCCAGGGAGCAGATAATGTATTGCCTTTGACTTAATCTGACGTGTTTGTGACCCAATGCAACGCAACGGTTGAGGTGATAAACAAATGATTATCACCTTAAATGTACTATTATTGTATGTAATAAAGATGAGGAGGAGAAGAAAGTGAATTAGCAGCTTAAAACTCCGGTGATTGTTTGAAGCTGCTACTGGATGAACACACAGCGCAGAGACGGACTCACACAATCGCTGCTTAAATATCCATTTGTTTTACTGTAATGTGCAGTTTTTTGGCTGAAAACAATAACAATAGTGTGTGGATAGCAAGAGAAAATCACTTTGGTGATCAGTGATCTGCCTCAGAGCAAGTCATGCAGGCAAGTCAGCGTATAGACACGCCCACTCATGAATATGCATAAGCAGGCAGAAAACAGCCAGTTGGTCAGAAAGTCACTTTTCAGAGGCTAAAACTCTGGAAAACAGGCGAGTTTGGGAAAATAAACCTCAAATACTATGTTTTTGGGGTTCTTAGAACAAATGGAGATGAGTGAAAAATGCATGATATGGGACCTTTAAGATTTTAGTTGACAAACCAGTTACAGATATAGTAAAGCATAAGAGTTAATGCATTTTTTAAAGATTAAATTACCAATGTTCAATTTGATATTGGATGGTATTAGTGTTTGTAAATACCGGTACACACAGACAGATCTGATGTGATCAATCAGCTTTTATTAGTCAATAAAAATAATATATTTT
Source organism: Gouania willdenowi (assembly GCF_900634775.1). Lineage (NCBI taxonomy): Eukaryota > Metazoa > Chordata > Actinopteri > Blenniiformes > Gobiesocidae > Gouania > Gouania willdenowi. Next base: position 16,510,423 of record NC_041052.1, on the reverse strand, counting down.
CATATGGTTTTTATTTGACGTGATTTTAAAAAAAAAATTAATCTACTTATCAGTCTAAAAAATTTAGTTGACAAAAACTTTTAGATGACCAAATTAACAAAAATGGACCAAGTGTGTGGGTGTGAGATACCTGACATCATCTTGGTCTGAAACACAACAGAGTACGATTCTGATGTAGCAAAACTTCTCCGAGGAGGAAATGATGGGAAAGCTCATGAAGAAAAGAGAGATTTGAAGAGTTGGTGGAGGGCACAGAATTTACCAGTGGAGGATTTTTCCAATTATTCACTGAACAAGGTCCGTGGAGCATTAATGCACAACACAAGGAAGAGATCCATGAATCATGGTGTAGACCAGCGGTGTCAAACTCATGTTTTTCAAGGGCCACACATCATATGACCCTTTTTTGAGCTTAAGTGGGCCACAGATTTTAGGTGGGAGAAAAAAGGAAATTCATTAATGTGCCCTTGTTTGCACTTCTACGTATAAATGATATACTTTATAAATGATAAAGTATGTGAGAATATCAGTCCCTGCAAAATCTTCACTTAAATTTCCCTGATTTTGACAATTTGGGAAAATTTCATGGAATAATATCAGGAAAATTTGCCAGATTTGTAAAACATTTTGAATTCTTTCAACAATTTGAGATTAAAGATGACTGCCATCATGTGATATAATAACTGTAAAACTGAGCTCTGTAAATACTGGGGATTTAAATAGATTTTTTGTGTTTAGAGGGGCTGAGATATCTACAAATGAGTTAGTTGGTCATTTATAAATGTTTCATGTTTTCTCTATCATTTTTACTTTCTCGAGTGCGCAAAATTTGATGCTCTAAAGCAGTGGTTCCCAAACGGTGTGTCGCGGCACACTAGTGTATCGTGGGATTTTGTGACAGCCATACATTTATTGCAATATACAATGACACAAAAATAATTCTTTTTTAATTTTCTACTTTGTATGCACTCATTTCTTAATACAGAGGCTAACTCTAAACCTCATTTTTATTTTTATTTTTTATTATTTGTTAATAAATATTTCACGAGTAATACAGTTGTCTTTTATTTGGCATTAGTAAATAATGATGCACATTTACAGATATTGTACATGATGTGAGTGGTAACATGAGTTATAAAGGCTATTTTGCACAATAGGTGTGCCTTCAGATTCAGATTGGTGTACCTTTGGAGAAAAAGGTTTTGGAGCCACTGCTCTAAAGGGACAGAATTAGCCCCCGGACCTTGAGTTTGATACATGTGGTGTAGAAGCTGCAGAAGAAGCTACCAGTTGGTTGGGAGGAGGTGAGCGCTGGAGACAGCAGGATGTCACTTAGACACAGGCTGAGGTCAGATCAGCCTATTATCAGCTTAGAGTTTACCAACTTTGCCTCTAAATACCCAGATTTTAATCAAATGTCAGCATCTGTTGAATATCCCACACAAACAGTCCTATGCATAGAAGTTCTTCCTCCTGACAAGGCATTTTGATGGGGCAATAATAATAATATACTTTAAACCTTTTTTTTTTTTTCAGCTTTTATTTATTCTGAGGTCATCAGAAGACAAATGTTGTGTGTGTATGTATCATTTCCTTTAAGGCGCTTTTTAATTGAGCGGCTGGCTTTGCATTCCTCAGAGGAATGTGAACATTCAAGTCCTGAAGCTGAACCAGTTGAGAAACTCTGACCTAAATGTTGTGCTGCTAAGATGCTGGTGCAAATATTATTTATTTATTTTAAATCTGCCTTTATTCAAACAATATGTTTATGTTTAGGAGGATCAGAGGAAAAGGTCTTGGTGTGTTTTCCTTCTGCTGGAATCATTTACAGCTTTTATGAAAATAAACCCACTGTTCTCACTTATAGATGTTAAATGAGCCGAAGAAGATTCTCCAGCCTGCAAATGTTTTCATATATATTTTTATAATCTGCTTTTACAGTATTTTACCGGCAGATGATGGTTTTATGGTTGTTTTTTTTTATGTAACTAAAAGCTCTCCTGCTGCTGTTTTGGACAGTCATAGAAAAGAGATTTTAGTCACATAAATGATCAAACTGACACACGCACACACACACACACACACACACACACTAAAAGAGACATTAAAATGAACACAAAACAACCATAAAAGCCATCCTCTGTAGGCAAAATACTGTAAAAGAGGTCTTTAAAAGCAGTTAACCAGTACTAATAAAGATCAATGTGAAAATAAATGTGTTTGTGACACAGAGCACCTGCAATTTGCTCTGATTTGACAGCATGAGGCACAGTTTGTTAGAGATTCAATCCAAGGAAAGGCAGTCGGCTCTGTATTTAAACAGAACATGTTTAAGTTCTGCACTTTTTTTTTAATGATAAAATGATCCAAATTGTTCAAATTATGTAGAAAATTCATAGATCAGACATTTATTTACTTTATAGTTTTTATTTTACCATGATGACAGCTTTACCTCTGCTTCATCACCATCATTGCTCCGCCTCTTGGAAGGAAGAGCTTGAGGACTCATCAGAGTGGTGGAGGAAGGGTGTGTGTGTGTGTGTGTGTGTGTGTGTGTGTCAGTCCCTGAGCCTGGAGCTGCTCCTGCTGACCACATTTTGGTCTTTGGACCTTTTTTTTAAAAATGTTTTCTCCTCTTCAACCTGCAGAGAAGGTAAGATCCTCTGCACTGTGTGTTAACTCCACAGCTGCTCACTGATTTTAAATTCTTAAGTTTTAAAAGGCAATAAAAGTGGTGTTTGTGTTTGTTTTTAACTAAGCTGGGAGCCGAGCATTTCCAGGTATTTCTGGGCCTAAGGTGCACCATAAACGTAGGAAGTCAGGGATGCACTAAAGTAAAGTTGCAGTTATTGATTACTTTAATTTAATTTATTTGTTTGTTTTGAGCTAGGACAAATAGAACAATATATAAGAACCATGTACACTTATAGTAGCAGTGAATAATATGTTTGCTCAAAAAGGAGTGGGAAGAAGAAATACGTATTCAATTCCTTCCTGCTTCCTTAGTCTGTTTGGACATCTATTAATACACAAAAACAAATACTAAACAAAACAGGAAAACTGACGTATACTAATAATCTGCATGACGTGCAAGAATACAATACATTCACTTTGTGATTTTTGTTTGATTTGATTAAACCTGTGCTATTTCATTTCAAACCACTGCACATGATATGTTTATTAATTCTTGCCAAACTACAATAAAATACAAACATAATTTCTTCAAACCATAAATATACAAAGAAAACCTCTGTGTGGTTTGAAGACTACGGCCTACATGAGTTACTGATGAAGGTTTGGACAACGCAGTCTGATTTTTCTTAATGTCCAGTGGTTTGCATGACTTTTTGTGTTTAAGATCCCTGTTTTGTTTATCAATTAAAAACCATCACAATGAGTGTAAATCAATATATTTCACTCTCTAGTTTCACTACATGTTAGTGTATTGTTTACCATTTCATGCAAAAATCTGATGATTTAATTTGAATGTTATTACTTTTCTGGATGGGATTTTTGTTGTTGTAAGTCTGCTGCACGTTTCTCTCATTATTTCAATTGTTAACTGCACCATCTTTTTATCAAGTAAATGTAAGAGGGTAAAAATGTTCCTAAATCTAAGTTCCTTGTTGGTAATGAAGCATCATTGTGAGCTGATGGGATGCTCAAATCCTAAATGTGAAGCCATAAAATCTGCAGGAACAGTTATTTTAACATGAGCCAACTTCTCCGAGGAAGGTTTTCAGTTCACAGCTACTGATTTGACCCTAATAGTGAATAAACTCTGAGTAATAGAGGAGGGTAAACTGTGTAGTGGTAATAAAGTGGACAAGGAGAGAAAAAAGAGATCTCTGGGCAGTCCTTTATTGTCCCTGGTGATCCTTCACTGTAACTAATGACAAAGTTGTGCACTTGTGAATGGAGTAGATTCATGATGACCTCCTGATCGCTGTCAGCTGAGAAGAAAAACACAAGTCTGCTGTATTTACTCATCCCCAGCCCGGAGGGAGAAGCAGAGATCTGTATGTTCTCCAGCACAGCTGTTATCTGAAAAAGCTTTCTAACCTCTGCAAGCGTCTCCTCTGAGGGAACCCAAGCCTGATATCAGCCGCTCTAACTATAGCTTTGTTCAGCCTGTGAATGGACACTGTGTGTTGTTTATCAAGAATTATGATAAGATATCCTAAAGAGGCAGCGTGAGGGATGGAGGCACATTTCATCAGGTCTAATAGTACAAAAGTAGCTTCTGTTTAATAGATTGACCACAAGGGAGCAGTACAACAGTCCTGCACAGGGCCACTGAGAATAATCCCAGCTGAAAAATACCTGTTACATCCAATCTCAAAGCAGTTTAGAAGGAAAACAAGCAGTCTGCACCCTTGTTGTACCACCTCTACAAGTAAACCGCTGTATAAAACACTAGGGTACAAGTTTTTACCTTTGCCGAGGTGGTTGTTTTTGCTTGTGTTTATTTATTTTTTATCAGTCTAACTCAAAAACTAATAGATTTTGATGAGATTTTTAGGAAATATCTGAAAGGGGATAAGTACGGTGGCTGGGAAGTGTCAGGTGAATGCATTTACAGAAATGAACACAAATGCAAACAGGTCACAACACAAATGCAAACCGGCCACAACGGAAGTGTTTCCGACGGACCGGTAATACAGTCGGACAGTCGGACGGGTATTATGATATGATAGCCTGATAATGAAAAATATAATCAACTTTCACTTACTTTCATACACGTTTCGATGTCTTCTTCTTGTTCTTAACTGTTCTGGTGGGTTAAAAACATCCGCCAGTAACGTGTCCGACTGTAATACCGGTCCGTCGGAAACACTTCCGTTGTAGCCATTTTGCATTCGTGTTGTGACCTGTTTGCATTTGTGTTCGTTTCTGTAAATGCATTCACCTGACACTTCCCAGCCACCGTAGATAAGGGACAAAACACATAAAATATGCAATCACATATTTTAGAATAGTAATAAAGAAAGACATTTTTTAAAAAGTGACTTCCGTAAAAAGGAAGTTCCTCTTTACAAAGCTAAGGGGAACCTGGCAAGGATCGCGACAGGTTACATCCCATTATGTGGCTCACTGCATCATATTGCAAATAGTAAAATAGAAGAACTTCCAAAAACTTCATACAGTTCTTTTCCACAAGTTTGTGACTGAAAGCTGTGCAGATTCTCAGAGTGCAACTTGGCATTTACATCTATAAATGTTTTATCTCATACTCGTCCAATTTCTTTCAACCAGTTTTCATGAGATCTTATAATTTACCAAAGTTGCTGATGTTTATGGAAGTGACATGAGTTGGTTTTTCTGCTTAAAGCGTGATATAAGTAACCAAACGTTTCACTTCTAGTTTATTCTACTGTACTTTCTCCTTTGTCGTTGGCTTCTCTTTTTTCACTTCTGCTCGTCTTGATCTACAGTGTCTGATGCTGCGGTCATCTCAGTCCTCTGTGGAGTTCACAGGGAAAAATTGCTAAGGGAGAGGTCAGTTCCGTGGCTCCGTCTGCACTCCAGCTTGTTTTAGCCTTGGAATCTGAATCTGCTGCAGTTTGAGGGAATCTGTGGATGTTTCTGAAGTCGTGGAGGCTGACCGCAGCGACTGCCGAGCTGCAGATATGGACGTTGAGGCGAGGTTTCCTCCTTCTTCACCAGTGACCTCGCTGTTTGCCTCACCATGCTGGAAAACCCAGCCGAAGTCCCGTACATAATTCTGGAGCTGCTGATCGCCATTTTCTCCGTGCTGGGCAATGTGCTGGTCTGCTGGGCTGTGTGCCTGAACAGCAACCTGCAGACCATTACCAACTTCTTTGTGGTGTCCCTGGCAGTGGCCGACATTGCTGTAGGCGTCCTGGCCATTCCCTTTGCCATCGCAATAAGCACTGGCTTCTGCTCCAACTTCTACGGCTGCCTGTTCATCGCCTGCTTCGTGCTGATTCTCACGCAGAGCTCCATCTTCAGCCTGCTGGCTATCGCCATCGATCGCTACATCGCCATTCAGATCCCACTTAGGTAAGTGATGACTAGGGTTGAAAGATTGTCCCATAGTTTATTGAGAGCTGATTTGTTTTACAGTTGCTACTAAACCTTTCCTATATCTTCATATCTAATCAAGCCACATTCCCAGACAGCACACAAACGTTGAGCCAGTGTTGGCCCAAGCCATGTAGTTCTATCGCCTTGATGTAGCAGGGAGAGCGTTTGCTCATTGGCAATATGTAGACGAGATGTCGGCATTAACTCAAAAATGACCACCACACGACGTCTGAACGACCCACTAAGCCACATGAGTCAAGCTCCTCCTCGAGGGCCGGATTCCTGAGACTTTTAGATGTGTCCACTACTGGTGGAGACCAATGTGTTGTGATCAAGCTCTGCAGAAGCATGATAACGAGCCATTCATTTGATTCAGGTGTGTTGGAGCAGGGACACATCTAAAAGTCTGAGGAATCCGGCCCTCGAGGACTGGAGTTCGACACCCCTGCACTAAGCAAACAGACGTTGAAGTGACGTGAGGGTCCGACGTTGAGAAGTTGTCTCTGGTGCAGAGTGAAAGTTTTTACAGACATTGTCTGGACGTCCAAAAAAGACGTAATAAAAAGACTAAGGTTGGATTCAAACCCCGGACCCTATGCTTTCAGGCGCGCTTCCTTTACAATTGTGCCACCGTGGAATTCACAGTGCAAAATATTACAAATCATTAGTCAGTATTATCTACAGTCAATATACATAGCCAGTTGTATTTCAGTAACATTCATATATTACTTGTAAATGTTTTTAAGAATTAATGTTATTGTCAAGTCTTAATTCCAACTGATCAAGCCGATGTTTAAACGATGTTGAGAAGACGTTTTTTTCAGGTTAATTCTAATTGACGATGTACCTTTGAAAAGTTATGTTGGTAAAAGGATTCACATTTGGCTTTATTCTACAATGTTAATAAACCTAAATCGTGCGAATGTGAATTGGCCATATGCCACGGTGGTGCAACGGTTAAGGAAGCACCCATGAAAGCATAGGGTCAGGGGTTTGAATCCAACCTTGGCCTTTTTTTTTTAATTACGTCTTTTTTGGAAGTCCAGATGATGTCCGTAAAAACTTTTACTCTGCACCCACCAAAGACATCTTCTCAATGTTGTACCATCACATCACTTCAACGTCGGTTTGCTCAATGGGTCGTTCAGACGTCTTCTGGTGGTCATTTTTGAATAAATGCCGACATCTCTGCGACATATTGCTTTTGAGTAAACGCTTTCCCTGCAACATTGGGGCGATGGAGCTATATGGGTCGTGCCAACATTGGCGCAACATTTGTGTGCTGTCTGGGTTGGGACGCAGTGTCAGCACTGAATGCTGAGAAACTCAGGTAACTCAAGATTGTGTCCAGTTCTGTGTATGCATCCCTGGTTTTAGCCAAATGTCCAACCGTGGACGGAGTTTCAGTTTTAGAAAACAAGCTGGGAGGTAAACGGCTTCCGATTGAGGCAGAACAACATCTGTAGTGTGCCGTATTTCATGTTGTCTTCTTGTGTTTTTTTAAATCAGACTCTGAGCTCCAGGCAGTGGAGGTCCCACAGTGATGCCTCATAAGTCATCTCTGCCAATCATAAAAAAGACACCACCTTTGACCCAGAGTCTCGGTTAAAGACGTGTGTCCAGAAAATGTGTTCCCCTCGAGGCCTCGAGCAAATCCCCTTAGAGCGACTCACAGAGATTTCTGTAAATGCTCGTTCAGACTTTCTCTAACCTCCTGCTAACCCTGTGAACATGATCTTACATTACAAGTCAGACTTTGGGATTTATTTGTCCTTAAATTATACCAGGCTGTTCACAGAGGTGCCAGGCCTTCAGAGGAGTTGAATCATTCACCTCTCTGTTTTCACACACCCTTCTCTATGTTTGTTCGTCACATCCGTGGATTTGTTTTGTCTTTGTTGACCTTTTGCCCTTTAACATTTGAAGAATGTGATAGAAACGAGCTAAACGTCTCAGCTGCTCTCCCACACTGTACTGCTGGCTGTGCTGAAAATAGACTTTTGAGGAGTCCTCACAGAGGATGTTTGTCCACCTCATTTTATCCTTTGGGTGGATGTGGAAGGTTTTCATGAAGCAATTCAACTATTCTACACAATTATTCATGCCAGAGCGGCACCACTGAATCAATGGCATAGGCATTAAAAAAAAAAAAAAATCCACATAATTCCAAAAGCATGACCACCCAGAAAAATGCATTTTATTTTGAACTGTCTTTTGTTCCTCCTTTCCTGCCTAAAACATCATACACCAAATTGCATATGACAAGAAGGAACCAGATATTCTTAATTTTCATTTCAAAATTTAAGGGAGAACTGAGCATTAAGGTGCATTTCATTTTGTATCCCGATAGCCGACTGTACTGCTTCAACACGTTTGTAAAGCCAGCAAGAATCCACCTACGTGGTCCTTGTGTCACTTAATAAGACATCATCACTCCTAAATCCATACAATCATCTAAATCATCACAAACCAATCTTTGTTCATCTTTCCTTGAACATTGCACACCAATATTGTAGATCCAGAGGTAGAACCGACTATAACTGTGGTTTTGTTTCAAAGTTTCATGTTGCTTTTAAAAAAAACAAAAAAAAAAAAACAGGATTCCGAGGCGTATCACTTGCTATAAAATGCAATCAGGAAGATAAAACAACAACCAGGAACATAAAAAATGAAACATTAAGGTAAAACCTTTTTGGTGTTATGGCTGGTGCCTCTTGGCCTCATAGTTTGCCCTTCCTCTTTCCTTTCTCACCTAAAACACCTGATTGAGCAGTCAGGTGGAGAGGAGGGATGAAGTGTATAAAAGGGCTGAGAGGACCAGAAGAAAAGAGGCACAACATTGACCAGCAGCAGATGTGAGGAGATGTTTTCCTGCTCCCTGCTAGACATTTTGTAAGTTTGTTATTTAGTTTGCACTGGAGATTACTGGTAGTCCTGTTTTTGTATTCATTTAGATATGGGCTCAGTGTATTGTTGTTTTTTGTAGTTTAAAGGGTGGATGCTGGTTGTGACTGCTCTGTATCGGGTTGGCTACCGCCCCCCTACTTTTGTTCAGTTTGGCCAGGGTCTCCAGTTCCTTGTTTTCTTTGAGTTACTTATGTTTCTGTTGATAATTTTCAGGTCCTTTTCCACAATAATTTGTGTTTTATATCCTATTAATGTTGTGGCCCCCTCCCCTAAGAAGCTCTGGAGTTAGGTCCAGTAGAGAGTCGTAACAATGGGTTTTAACTTGAAGAAGTGTAAACACTGGCTGGTTCACTAAACATCCTGAAGGTTGAGACTCACCTGAACCATGATAGTCTAAAAGCACTTACAAAACTGATGCTCATCTCCTCTGCAGGTACAACAGTTTGGTGACCGGTGAGAGGGCACGTGGAATCATCGCCATCTGCTGGGTTTTGTCCATCTTTATCGGACTGACTCCTATGATGGGCTGGCACAAGCTGCCCAGCAGCATAAACGGTACCTGCCTGCCCGGTCTGATGCAGTGCCTGTTTGAGGAGGTTGTGGCCATGGACTACATGGTCTACTTCAACTTCTTTGCCTGTGTGCTAATCCCCCTGCTGCTGATGCTAGCCATCTACCTATGCATCTTCATGGCAGCTCGCCACCAGCTCAAACTGATGGACATGAAGGCGATTCACGGAGGGAAGTCAAGATCCACACTGCAGAAGGAGATCCAGGCCGCCAAGTCTCTGGCCATCATCGTGGGTCTGTTTGCGTTCTGCTGGCTACCTCTGCACATCATCAACTGCTTCACGCTCTTCTGCCAACACTGCCCTCATGCTCCACCCTGGATCCTCAACATAGCCATCATCCTAACCCACGCCAACTCTGTGGTGAACCCTTTCATCTATGCGTATCGCATTCACGAGTTTAGACAAACCTTTCGCAAGATCATCCGGCGCCACATCCTGGGCCGTCAGGAGGTTTTTCATAGTGGTAGCAGTATGAGAAGCTCTGCTCACATTAGCATCACAGACTCCATCAGACTCACGGCACATAGCCTCAGCCTCGATGCCTTCAATGATCACAGCAGCAGCAACAGCTGTGAGAGCGCCTGCCACTGTTCATCTCATGTACCGTCCGTTGGGGGCAGTTTGGTTGGGGTATCAAATTTCCCTCTGACAGTCATTGTTCCCCACTGCCCCAAAATGGGACACTGTTCACTGCAGACCATCAAACAGCATCACAGCTCTAATGATTACCATGCACTGTGCACAACCCAGGAACATGCTGTATCTGAAGACCCAGAGGAAAAGAGCAAACCGAGTCTAACCTCGCTCATCAACAAGCAGACCAGGAAGAGTTGCTTTGGGGAACTGTTGAAGGTGTCCTGACACAGAGGGTCTGCTGAATCATCTAGGGGTCTCATGTCATCACCACCTCGGGATGAGCTGGAAGTAAAAACACTGCAAACAAACAGCAGGCCATTAAGGTCAGAGTGATTCATGAAACTTGCTGTCTTGAAAAACTGCACTTTTTTTTTTTTAGAAATTTGGAGAATGAGAGCACCATAGTTTCAATGTTTCATATGGGTTCCTGTTTTTCTAAACTGTGCTGTAACAGTCTTTACTTTACTTTATTCCTTCCTTTCCCAAGTTGTTTGTCTCTTTAGAATACTCAAATCATTAAACAGGCTGAAAGATCCAAAGGAACCAAAATGTTATATTAATTTACAGAATAAATCCATGCACTGACATATAAATATATCTCCACACTAGCACAACTGTAGCAGCACTGAACCGTTCCAGCAATAATCCCAGCATTATCATAACACTGAAGCAGCACCCGGCCAGTCACAATAATGCCAACATACACGTTTTCTGATGGTTTTAACCATGTTGTAATTACACACAGATAAAGTTGACCTACAGTTGTACTCAAAGATTTACATCTTACATCCTGACAAAAGTTTGAATTCTTAATTATTACACTTTTGTTTAGTATTCTTCTCCTTTTGAGAAGCGTAGCTAATTCTGCCAGGGTATCGAAATTGAAGTGCGCACTTTAGTGCTTCTCAACGTTACCAGGACAAAAGAAACGTAGGATACAACCCACATAACGCATGCATGCATCACACCAATGATGTTAATATGAAACAACCTCAGACAAAGGATGCTTTTGTTGAGTTAAACAGTTGTATTGCATCACATTTTTATTGCTTTGCTCAAAGGTTTGTCTGCATCATAGTTGATTAAACTAATCACTACTGCACTGTTTTGCTTGTACAGAGGCTTAAAGTCTTCTTTTATGAAGTGTTTTAGTATCTACTGATGGTATTTTGATAAATAAATGCTCTTATGTTTCAAAGGTCTTCTTGGTCTTCTTGCAGTCAGCCACTGAACAATGATGGCCAATAAGTAGTCAATAAGCATGCTGGAGGTTTACCTGATCTATGTAGCCTGGTTTTGGTAGACAAAGGGTCCATCAGCACCAGTACAAAAAGGCCAAAGTAGAGTCATAACCAAGAGGACGGAAACCAAGGAAGAATGCAGACAAACGGGGAGATTCCCACTTGAAGAACACAGCCTAAATACACCTCAGGGCGATGACATGATGAGTTGCAGATGGTAGTCACAGGACAGATAAGTGAAGCTGATTAGCAGAGCTAGGAACGTGAGCTGTGACATGCTTTTTGTCATGACATGAGATGCTTTTTGCTTGCTCTAATGAGTTTGGGCATGTTGGTAAATTACAATGGATTTTTTTTTTACCTTCAAAGTGATTTATTCTGTTGTAAATATTAGTGTTGTAGTATTCAAGACCAGTCTTGGTTTTTTGAAGGTCTTGAAGCATTTGTAATTGATCTTTTCTCTGTCTCTGACTGACCAGACTTGGGATTTTGATTAGATAATAGTTAGGGCTGGGCAGTATGACCAAAAATGTATATCACGGTACTTTTTCAAAATTCTAACAGTATTTTTTTTCTCATGCATAATCAGGTGTTCACAGCATTTTCTACTGGTTGAGAGGAATTACTGCAGTAGATTGACTTAGGATGGTCTATTTTACTGTCATGATGAGTGAATATTGTAGAATAATTCCACTAATAGTAAAACAAGTTTGCAACAGCAGCCCAATGGCTCTTTGCCGCACTAGCTTAGCTTTAGCATTAGCTTGATTTCTAGCTTTAAATGCATACTGAGTGGTGTGGTGGTTTCTTTTGGTAAATAAGGTAGCGTTTTGTTTGCAATAAGAATTTCAAATTGCGATGCATTGCTCTCTTTTTTTGTGTATTACTGCTGAACTGCCAACACGCTAAGCTAACTGTGCCTCCGTGTCCGTGAGTGTTGCAGAGGTATCCGCACGTGTAGCTTCAGAGATTTCAATTGTGTCTTTCTTATCCATTTACACCGCAACTTACACCAGAGCGCTACTGTTTACCTTCCTATTTAGAAGTGCAATATTGAAAAGAGTCCGGTCTGAAACATGGCGCAGTGTAGCGTTCCGAAAGTTGTCCAATCGCTTACACCGGTACGGCGGTATATTGAAAATTCACATCATGACGAAAATATATACGATATGAACTGGTATACCGCCCAGCCCTAAAAATAGTGTAATATGACTTCAAACATTTAACATCAGCTCACTGACTGTTCTGCCAAATTGGGAAATTTTTTCCATATGTTTCACTTGAACTTGAACATCAGTCCATTTTATTTCTAGTCAGAAATAGCTCTGAACACTTACTTTGTGTCTCATTCACCTGCCAAATAAATATCTTACTTTCAGACGTTAAGATCATTCATGGAGTTATTAGTGGCTTTTAAATTCATACAAGGATCTTTTTTTGTTGGCAAGATTTAAGATTTATGCTTGTTGTGCATTGAAAGCATTGTTGACACTTGGTTTTTGTCACTCAAATGTATTCAAAATGCTCTTTAACTGTCCAACCTTGTTTTTAAACTAGTTTTATTCTCGCGTCTTGGTCTTGGCTTGTCTCGGTCTTAGTAATGACTCAGTCTAAAATCCCAAAATGTTTTTTGTTTTACATTTATTTTTACATGCAAAATACTGACAATCTTCAGTGAAACAACTTTCAATCATTTATTATCAAAAGGGTAGGAAGTAAAAGTGAATGCCGAAGAGAGTGGAAAAAAAACTAAAGCTGGTGGAAGTTTCTTGGCAAGAGGACTGGAAAGTTCGAAGGGTTTATCTTTTTGTCAAAGATTGGGCCACAGTAAACAATGTGCACCAATTGCTGACTTTACAATAAAGTAGCAGCGTGGGAAAAATTCAAGCCTTGTAATTTGACAGTGAAGGAGAAACATCATCTTATGGCAATCTTTGTTCAGAAAACTGTATAACCAAAGGTAAATTATAGCATCCTCAGGTGCTGTTTCTTTTTAAGCAAGAGAAAGGGACTGATTATTGAACATGTTAGACAGTTTTGCACAAATATAATATTTGAATTAAGCATTTAAGTTTAAGTACAATGACCACTCTACAAGATTGACACAGGCTGATGAACTGTAGATGTTCTTTCATTACAGTAAGGTTTCACAGGGGATTGAATAGCAATATAACCTTGCCTTTGGATTTCTTTATTTTTCCCAGCGTTTATCGCAATTCCCTCAGGTTACAGGATCTTTGTCTTTTTTTTAAAAGTTTTCCTCAGGAGGACTTTGGTCTTAGTTCTCTGCTGTGAGGATATTTAGTATTTTTCAGACCTTTAGATAATGGGACCATGAATAATAAAGAAACTTCTGTCAGGCACTCTTTATCTTGGTAAGAGGATGAGAAAAATGTTTTGGATGTCAAGAACATTCCTTCTTTTCTTTAAAAGCGATGGAAGGTACTTAATGGTGCAGAAGTGGAAACTTCTAAACCTCTTTATATTCACAGTCCGGCCTCGTAATCTCTGTCCAACAAACAGTTGTGAAGTCCAGAGCGCTGCATTTGAAAGCTCCAAGGAGACACGTCCCAGCACTTCTTTGTCTTCTCATTTAAGAGGGTGTTCTGTGTGTGTGTGTGGGTGTGTGTGTGTCTGTGCGCTGAGTGCTGATCTACAAAGAGAACCCAGACAAAAACATTGATTTCTCTCATGTTGTTCCAATGCTCCTGGAGTAAACAGTCGGTGGTAAACGCAGCAGAGGAACTACTAAGATGTTTGTCACCATCCTGTTTGGAGGTTTGTACGGTTCGTAGTGATCGAACAACTCTTTTTTTATCTGACTTCATGATGTTTGTCCTGTCCTGACAGAGGGCAGGATGGAACTGCTCAATTTGAACTGCCGGCTCATCAACTTCATCCATCACCTGAAGGAGAAGAGCGGGTTGGATTCTAAAGGTACCAAGAACTTGATCATTGTTATGGTTGAGGTAAGCTCCAGAAGTTCTAAATGAGTGTTAGAATGGAGATTAAAGGTGTTGTGGAGGTGCTTTTGCTTTACTTTCAGCTGCCGTCCAATGTCAGCAGGGTTGGTTGTTTAAAGAGTGTCTAAACCTCTGGCTATGGCTGATGTGCATCCAGGCTGGAAGTTTAAAAAAATGGCTTCAGGAATAGTTAAGACACACACAGTCTATACTATCAAATATCCAAAGAACAATCTATGCAATGCTAACAACCTACTCAATACTTACTGTAGCTCTCTATTCACAATGAACTCAGTCCTCACCACAGATTACAGAGTCCACAGGTGTTAGTTTTTATAGGAGGGGCGGAGCCAACAGTGCTAGTTTGTGATGTACGAAGCCACCAAAACATCACAAAACTCAGCCAATAGCAAAACACTTTATGGGTTTTAATCCATAAAGGGCACCCACTCGCTAATCAGATCACAATAATGCGGAGGGTGTGAAAGGTGAACAGCGATCTGGCGGGGGTTCAGTAACGTTCCAAATACAACCCAGTCATATCTACAGACTGATATGTTAAAGAAAGAACTTTGAGTATTTTATCTCTTCGGAGTGAAATAAATAAAAACTACCAGTAAAAGTAGGTGGTTGAAGGTTCAAACATACTCGGGCGGACTCCACGCCCAACGGACTCCATGCCGACTGTCCGCACACCTTTAAGGTTACATAATCGGGCCCACTGCTGCATAGTAGTTTCCATTAAAATCCTACTTTTCCCACAATCCTTAACGTTTCTCTGTAATCCTTGTGGCCATACCCGCCTGTCATTGCCCAATCTCATGAGATCTCAGAAGCTAAGCAGGTCTGGGTCTGGTTAGTAGTTGGATGGGAGACCACTGGGCAAGACACTTCACCGACATTGCCTAGTATGAATGTAGTGAGTGAGTGTTGGTGGTGGTCGGAGGGGCTGATGGTGCACTTTGGCAGCCTCACTTCCATCAGTCTGCCCCAGAGCAACTGTGGCTTCAATAGTAGCTTACCACTACTAAGTGTGGCGTGAAAGAATAATGCCATAATTCTGTAAAGCGCTTTGAGTGTCTATGTTAATGTGCTATATAAAATCCAATGCATTATTATTTTATATCACTCCTGGAAGGTGTCGGTACGTTTGTAGCTCGTCTGCCAGTCTCTCTTTAAGCTTGTGTTCATCTCACGTGCTCTGTTCCACCAGGCGGGTGAAATGCAGGTCGGTGTTACATTGAGTGCGGGTCGATACAAAGCCGGGCAGTGTTTTGTGTGACACCAAGTATGCGGAGAACTCTGCGTGGTAGTAAAATCGGAGCTTTGCCGTTAATTGGCCCAGCGGACTCTGCTTCACAGAAGTACACTTTAGAATGTTTGAGCCTTAACCCTTTTTAAAAAAAATATGTAATCTGCTTTTTTCTAGGCCATTTATTTAGTCTATAGAAACCAGTGTCTTCGCTTGTCTCCCTGCAGAGCGTGTGGGCGTGATGGACAGCAGCGGTAAAGTGATCAACCTGCAGGCCCTGCCCAACTGTTTGGCTCTGGCCAGCAGCGTTCTGGTGGAGCGGCAGTTCTACGTCCTCCTACGAGCATGCCGTGAGTGTTAGCATCCATCATCAGCACTTCAAAGAGTCCTCACATCTTTAAAACATTGTCCAGACAACGTGTAACGTAGAGCGTTGGTTCTGGATGAAAGCATTTCAGTGACGTGATGATAAGAACATGAGCAAGCTAATCGAGAAACTAACCGCGGAAACATGTGAGGTCAGTGTGTGTGGTTTTATTTACCTTCAGGAGATGAAGACACTGGAGCTCAGAAATATGTGTCTCTTTTAACCAACTACAGCCAGAGTCCTGCTAAGCTGACAGGTAACAAAAACCCAACACCTAGTGTAATGCTCCACTAACCTTTCAGTTCTCAGTAAGTAACTCTAAGTGTTACTGTTTGTTCATTTTGCCTTGGAATCTCACCAACAAAATGTTTTTGTGTTACTATAAAAACTAACAAACGATATCCATATTTAGTTTTATTCAGCTTCTAGCTGTCGGCATACTCAACTCAACTCTATTGTGTCTGCAGCATCTAAAGAATAGAATCCATTTATTAGTGTTTTCCTGACATTTTTTGAAAAAAATGAAGAAAATTAGTTCAATAAAAGATTCTGGTGTCTGCATGAACCTGATGTGAAAAAGATTATCAAATCACTATGAGGGTATATTGATCATTAGAAATAAAATTAATTAATATAATCAATATATTGTTTCCATAAATTTTGGCTTTGCTGTAGAAAATGTTTTGGAGACTGGTGACGAGAGGGTGAACTAGCTGACATGGATTTTTTTCTGGCGATACATAATCAACAAATTTCTGCTTCTAAAACCATATTAAAAACCAGTTAAATTTCCCCCAATTTCAAAGTCAAAAATAAAAACAAATGTGCTGCTACTGTCGGTTTCTGATGTTACATTTCTGTGTTTGTAGAGCTTCTGAAGAACCTGTCAAAACCCCAAAACCCGGACAGAAGAACAAAGAAAGGAGGGAGACGGAGAAACAAAAAATGTCTCTGAAAACAACAGGGGCCACAAAATTAGAGACAAAAATTTGACCCTGTATGAGAAACACCTGTGTGGCTTTGTATCGGCTGCTTTCTTACCACCACAAACATGACTTACTTTTACCCCACAGTGTTTTCTCAGGATTCCTGTTCTCAACACATGACAATATTTGAACAACATTACGTTTGTTCACACCAACTTCTCTAAGCACTTTAAAGGGGAAGTGAAACCGTTTAAAAAATCATGATCATCATTTGGATTATATGTTAATTAAGCAATAATGTTTCATTGTTTTGTGCATGTTTTTGTTAATTAAAGCAACTAGCACAGTGCCCGTCGGAAGTATTTATTCATATAGTGGGAGCTTCAGTAGAGTTGTCAATTATGGCCAAACAAGTATGTGTTTGAAGGTTGAATGTACAAAGAGATGTACATATTCTGTACTCTGTAGTGTTATAAAGGGGTTTATTTGCAGATGCAAAGTAAAATAGCATGTGCGATTTCCCTGGTTTAATTCTATGCGACATGGGCATCATAAGTTTGTTTTTTGTTTTTTTTACTCATTTTTATATTTTTTTCATTTGGTGTATTTTTCTGTAGTGTATGTTTCTCGGAATCATTATGTGTATTTTTGTATCTTTCTGTTGTGTTTTTGTGAATTTTTTTGTATAATTATTGTTTTTTGTTGCTATTGTGTGATTCTGGAGTCATTTTGTGTATTTTTGTGTCTTTTTTTGTGGAGCTTTGTGCATTTTTGTTGTCATTTTGTGTATTTTTTGTATAAATACTTAGTTTTGTGCATTTTGTCATTTTCATATTTTGTGTATAATGTATGTTTTTTGGAGCTATTTTTTTGTGTTTTTGGAGCCTTTTTGTATATTTTTGTGCATTTCTGTTGTCGTTTTGTGTACTTTTTGTATTAATATTCTTTAGTTTACGTCATTATATGTATTTTTGTATCTTTCATTTGTTTTTTTGTGCATTTTTTGTATAACTATTGTTTTTTGTTGCCATTGTAGTGTGATTCTGGAGTCAGTTTGTGTATTTTTGTATCATTTTTAGTGTAGATTTGTGCCTTCCTGTTGTCATTTTGTTTTGTGTATTTTGAGACATTTTAGTATTTTTGTTGTCGTTTGGTGTGTGTATGTGTGTGTGTGTGCGTGTGTGTGTGTGTGTGTGTGTGTGTGTGTGTGTGACTCGCTACTCCGTGGCTCATACACTCACGCGAGGAGCTGTGCCGTGATATAGATATAGATGGTGCGCTAGCGCCCCCTCACACTGAGGTCAAAAGCTGAATAGGTTTCACTTCTAAAATAAATAAATAAATTTTAAAATAAACATTTTGAAATCACCAAATTGCTCCAAAATAACGGATGCACAAACTCGGGGTATTTGGAAGCCGTTGACAAAGTTTCAGGTCGAACAGGCACCGCGTCGGGGAGATATTCGCTCCACACACACGCCCACACACACACACACACACACACACACACACACACACACACACACACACGCACACACACACACACACACTGTGATCCATTACAGCACCATGACAGTACAGGATAGACAGACATCGCAATTTCACTTCTTTCAGGAACAACTGGTATCTAAAACTATTAATCGAGCCATTCACTTTACAGGCCATGTTTTCTTAGACTTCAATGGTTTCATCTTTGAGACACACAAACCATCTGCTAAGCAAAGCAAGGCTAGCAGGACCTTTTTTGGTCTTTGAAATAATTTTGTAATGCAGTACTGCAGCCTTATCTCCATTTTACAGCCACAATTTGTAGCTCAAAATGTTGTTGCAATCTTCCTCTTTCTTACTTTTGGTGGGAATGCTTAGCAAGTCTAACTTTTACCCCAAGACTATAATGGGCAGCTTTAACTCAGTGTGATCAGAGCCTGCTTTTACCTTCCTTCACGCAATCGTCAAGGGGAGCATGGGTCAAATCTTGTCCTGCACAATGTCTGTAACTTTGATTATAAATAAATGTGTATTAAATCCTCAATGACTTAATGTAATGCTGTTTGTTCGCTGTGAATACTACACCTAAAAATGTCAAAGCTTTTGTGTTCAAACTTGTGTTCATTTACAATAAACACATACTGCCAAACAAGTTTGCATTCCCTCTAGCATTGTCGTGGCATTGTTATTTTTTCTAGTTGTGGGAAAGCAAAGTTTGCTATTACTCTCCCAATTCTTAACCGATCTACACCCTTCAAACAATAAACAATTTTCATTGCTTAGTGGCATGCTGCTATGTAATTTGTAAAATTGAGTCAAAATAAAAGTTTGCTAAATCCTCAAAGGTTTCACATAATGCTGTTTATTCCCTGTGAGTACAGATAAGCTAAGGAAAAAATGTCAAAAGCCATAAAATGGAGATAAGGCTACAAAAAGGCATAAATTAATTTGTAAAACTATTGTAAATACTTGTTGTTTTTACAATTTAAATGTTTTACATTGTCGTGTTTTTGTTTTTGTAAATGTTTGGGGCAGAGAGAACAGTAGTTTCAAATCTCTATATGTCTTGTATATGTAGTGGTTTTGACATTAAAGCTGACTTTGAACATGACTAAAAAGTAATAATTTCAAATGTCAAAAAAAGGGAGATAAAGTGTTTGAAATTTTGTCACCCTTTTTTATGCCTTACTGCCGTTTTGAGAAATTTACATTTTTTGCCCTGTTTTACGCATTACTACAGCCTTATTTCCATTTTATGGCATTTTGTTACCCTGATGAAGGTCCTCTGACTGAAAGCTTGGGAAAGGATCTTTTTTTTACACATTTTTTGGTCTTAGAAAATGTTTGCTCTTTTTTCATGTCTTACTGCATTTTAATCCCAGTATGAGAATGCACATCATATTTAGACTACTTTTTAGGGTCTCGTGATAGCCTTATCTCAGAAAAAAAATCTATTTTTTTTCCATTTTTATGTCTTACGCCTTACCTCTGATTTAGGGTGTTTGTCATTTTTTCAAAATTTTCATGCCTTACTGCATTTTAATCCCAGTATAAGTATGGACATCGTATTTTGACGAGATTTTAGGGTCTTGTGATAGCCTTATCTCAGAAAAAAAATCCTAATTTTTTTCCATTTTTATGCCTTACTATAGCCTTACCTCTGATTTGGTGTGTGTCATTTTTTCTATTTCTTACTTACTTACATGCTTTAGAGGTAAGGGGTGTAAGGCATTTTCATGCCTTACACCCCTTACCTCTGATTTGGGGTGTTTGTCATTTTTTCTCATTTTTCATCCCTTACTGCATTTTAATCTCAGTATAAGTATGCACATCACAATTAGACTACTTTTTAGGGACTCGTGAAAGCCTTAGCTCAAAAAAAAAAAATTAAATTTTTTCCATTTGTATGCCTTACCTCTGATTTGGGGTGTGTGTGTTATTTTTTCTCATTTTTCATGCCTTACTGCATTTTAATCCCAGTATGAGAATGCACAACATATTTAGAATACTTTTTAGGGTCTCGTAATAGCCTTATCTCAGAAAAAAAAATTCTGAATTTTTTCCATTTTTATGCCTTACTATAGCCTTACCTCTGATTTGGGGTGTTTGTCATTTTTTCTCATTTTTCATGCCTTACTGCATTTTATTCCCAGTATAAGTATGCACATCGTTTTTCGACTAGTTGTTAGGGTCTTGTGATCGCCTTATCTCAGAAAAAAAAACTATTTTGTTTCCATTTTTATGCCTTACTATTGCCTTACCTCTGATCTAGGGGTGTTTCTCATTTTTTCTCATTTTTCATGCCTTACTGCATTATAATCTCAGTATAAGTATGCACATCGTATTTAAACGAGTTTTTAGGGTCTTGTGATCGACTTATTTAAGAAAAAAAAAATCTAATTTTTTTCCATTTTTATGCCTTACTATAGCCTTCCCTCTGATTTGGGGTGTTTGTCATTTTTTCTCATTTTTCATCCCTTACTGCATTTTAATCTCAGTATAAGTATGCACCTCATAATTAGACTACTTTTTAGGGTCTTGTGATAGCCTTATCTCAGAAAAAGAAAAATCAATTTTTTTCCCATTTTTATGCCTTACTATATCCTTCCCTCTGATTTGGGGTGTTTGTCATTTTTTTGAATTTTTCATGCCTTACTGCATTTTAATCCCAGTATAAGTATGCACATCATAATTATGCTAGTTTTTGGTTCTTGTGATAGCCTTATCTCAGAAAAAAAAAATCTAATTTTTATTCCATTTTTATGCCTTACTATAGCCTTACCTCTGATTTGGGGTGTTTGTCATTTTTTCTCATTTTTCATGCCTTACTGCATTTTATTCCCAGTATAAGTATGCACATCGTTTTTCAACTAGTTGTTAGGGTCTTGTGATCGCCTTATCTCAGAAAAAAAAATCTATTTTTTTTCCATTTTTGTGCCTTACTATTGCCTTACCTCTGATCTAGGGGTGTTTCTCATTTTTTCTCATTTTTCATGCCTTACTGCATTTTAATCTCAGTATAAGTATGCAAATCGTATTTAAACGAGTTTTTAGGGTCTTGTGATCGCCTTATTTAAGAAAAAAAAAATCTAATTTTTTTCCATTTTTATGCCTTACTATAGCCTTCCCTCTGATTTGGGGTGTTTGTCATTTTTTCTCATTTTTCATCCCTTACTGCATTTTAATCTCAGTATAAGTATGCACCTCATAATTAGACTACTTTTTAGGGTCTTGTGATAGCCTTATCTCAGAAAAAGAAAAATCAAATTTTTTTCCATTTTTATGCCTTACTATAGCCTTCCCTCTGATTTGGGGTGTTTGTCATTTTTTTTAATTTTTCATGCCTTACTGCATTTTAATCCCAGTATAAGTATGCACATCATAACTATGCTAGTTTTTGGGTCTTGTGATAGCCTTATCTCAGAAAAAAAAATCTAATTTTTATTCCATTTTTATGCCTTACTATAACCTTACCTCTGATTTGGGGTGTTTGTCATTTTTTCTCGTTTTTCATGCCTTACTGCATTTTATTCCCATTATAAGTATGCACATCATTTTTCGACTAGTTGTTAGGGTCTTGTGATCGCCTTATCTCAGAAAAAAAAAATCTAATTTTTATTCCATTTTTATGCCTTACTATTGCCTTACCTCTGATCTAGGGGTGTTTCTCATTTTTTCTCATTTTTCATGCCTTACTGCATTTTAATCTCAGTATAAGTATGCACATCGTATTTAAACGAGTTTTTAGGGTCTTGTGATCGCCTTATTTAAGAAAATTTTTTTTTTTTCCATTTTTATGCCTTACTATAGCCTTACCTCTGATTTGGGGTGTTTGTCATTTTTTCTAATTTTTCATGCCTTACTGCGTTTTAATCCCAGTATAAGTATGCACCTCATAACTACACTAGTTTTTTGGGTCATGTGATAGCCTTAGCTAAAAAAAAAAAAAATCTAATTTTTTTCCATTTTTATGCCTTACCTCTGATTTGGGGTGTTTGTCATTTTTTCTCATTTTTCATCCCTTACTGCATTTTAATCTCAGTATAAGTATGCACATCATAATTAGACTAGTTGTTAGGGTCTTGTGATCGCCTTATCTCAAAAAAAAAAAAAATCTAATTTTTTTCCATTTTTATGCCTTTCTAAAGCCTTTCCTCTGATTTGGGGTGTTTGTCATTTTTTCTCGTTTTTCATGCCTTACTGCATTTTATTCCCATTATAAGTATGCACATCATTTTTCGACTAGTTGTTAGGGTCTTGTGATCGCCTTATCTCAGAAAAAAAAATCTATTTTTTTTTCCATTTTTATGCCTTACTATTGCCTTACCTCTGATCTAGGGGTGTTTCTCATTTTTTCTCATTTTTCATGCCTTACTGCATTTTAATCTCAGTTTAAGTATGCATATCGTATTTAAACGAGTTTTTAGGGTCTTGTGATCGCCTTATTTAAGAAAAAAAAAAAATCTTTTTTTTTTCCATTTTTATGCCTTACTATAGCCTTACCTCTGATTTGGGGTGTTTGTCATTTTTTCTCATTTTTCATGCCTTACTGCATTTTATTCCCAGTATAAGTATGCACATCGTTTTTCAACTAGTTGTTAGGGTCTTGTGATCGCCTTATTTAAGAAAAAAAAAATCTAATTTTTTTCCATTTTTATGCCTTACTATAGCCTTACCTCTGATTTGGGGTGTTTGTCATTTTTTCTAATTTTTCATGCCTTACTGCGTTTTGATCCCAGTATAAGTATGCACCTCATAACTACACTAGTTTTTTGGGTCATGTGATAGCGTTAGCTAAAAAAAAAAAATCTAATTTTTTTCCATTTTTATGCCTTACTATAGCCTTACCTCTTATTTGGGGTGTTTGTCATTTTTTCTAATTTTTCATGCCTTACTGCATTTTAATCCCAGTATAAGTATGCACCTCATAACTAGACTAGTTTTTTGGGTCATGTGATAGCCTTATCTCAGAAAAAAAAAATCTAATTTTTTCCCATTTTTTAATGCCTTACTATAACCTTACCTCTGATTTGGGGTGTTTGTCATTTTTTCTCATTTTTCATCCCTTACTGCATTTTAATCTCTGTATAAGTATGCACATCATAATTAGACTACTTCTTAGGGTCTCGTGATAGCCTTAGCTCAAAAAAATAAAAAATATTTTTTTTCCATTTGTATGCCTTACTATAGCCTTACCTCTGATTTGGGGTGTTTGTCATCTTTTCTCATTTTTCATGCCTTACTGCATTTTAATCTCAGTATAAATATGCACATCGTATTTAAACTAGTTTTTAGTGTCTTGTGATAGCCTTATCTCAAAAAAAAAATTCTGAATTTTTTCCATTTTTATGCCTTACTATAGCCTTACCTCTGATTTGGGGTGTTTGTCATTTTTTCTCATTTTTCATGCCTTACTGCATTTTATTCCCAGTATAAGTATGCACATGGTTTTTCGACTAGTTGTTAGGGTCTTGTGATCGCCTTATCTCAGAAAAAAAAATCTATTTTGTTTCCATTTTTATGCCTTACTATTGCCTTACCTCTGATCTAGGGGTGTTTCTCATTTTTTCTCATTTTTCATGCCTTACTGCATTTTAATCCCAGTATAAGTATGCACATCATAATTAGACTACTTTTTAGGGTCTCGTGATTCCCTTATCTCCGAAAAAAAATCTAATTTTTTTCATTTTATAGCCTTACTTTAGCCTTACCTCTGATTTGGGGTGTTAGTCATTTTTTCTAATTTTTCATGCTTTACTGCGTTTTAATCCCAGTATAAGTATGCACCTCATAACTACACTAGTTTTTTGGGTCTTGTGATAGCCTTATCTCAGAAAAAAAAAAATCATTTTTTTTTCCATTTTTATGCCTTACTATAGCCTTACCTCTGATTCGGAGTGTTTGTCATTTTTTCTCATTTTTCATGCCTTACTGCATTTTAGTCCCAGTATAAGTATGCACATCGTTTTTCGACTAATTTTTTGGGTCTTGTGATAGCCTTATCTCAGTCAATTATTATTATTTTTTTTTCCATTTTTATGCCTTACTATAGTCTTACCTCTGATTTGGGGTGTTTGTCATTTTTTCTCATTTTTCATGCCTTACTGCATTTTATTCCCAGTATAAGTATGCACATCGTTTTTCAACTAGTTGTTAGGGTCTTGTGATCGCCTTATTTAAGAAACAAAAAATCTAATTTTTTTCCATTTTTATGCCTTACTATAGCCTTACCTCTGATTTGGGGTGTTTGTCATTTTTTCTAATTTTTCATGCCTTACTGCGTTTTAATCCCAGTATAAGTATTCACCTCATAACTACACTAGTTTTTTGGGTCATGTGATAGCCTTAGCTAAAAAAAAAAAAATCTAATTTTTTTCCATTTTTATGCCTTACTATAACCTTACCTCTGATTTGGGGTGTTTGTCATTTTTTTTCATTTTTCATCCCTTACTGCATTTTAATCTCAGTATAAGTATGCACATCATAATTAGACTAGTTGTTAGGGTCTTGTGATCGCCTTATCTCAAAAAAAAAAAATCTAATTTTTTTCCATTTTTATGCCTAACTAAAGCCTTACCTCTGATTTGGGGTGTTTGTCATTTTTTCTCGTTTGTCATGCCTTACTGCATTTTATTCCCATTATAAGTATGCACATCATTTTTCGACTAGTTGTTAGGGTCTTGTGATCGCCTTATCTCAGAAAAAAAAATCTATTTTTTTTCCATTTTTATGCCTTACTATTTCCTTACCTCTGATCTAGGGGTGTTTCTCATTTTTTCTCATTTTTCATGCCTTACTGCATTTTAATCTCAGTATAAGTATGCACATCGTATTTAAACGAGTTTTTAGGGTCTTGTGATCGCCTTATTTAAGAAAAAAAAAAATCATTTTTTTTTCCATTTTTATGCCTTACTATTGCCTTACCTCTGATTCGGAGTGTTTGTCATTTTTTCTCATTTTTCATGCCTTACTGCATTTTATTCCCAGTATAAGTATGCACATCGTTTTTCAACTAGTTGTTAGGGTCTTGTGATCGCCTTATTTAAGAAAAAAAAAATCAAATTTTTTTCCATTTTTATGCCTTACTAAAGCCTTACCTCTGATTTGGGGTGTTTGTCATTTTTTCTCATTTTTCATGCCTTACTGCATTTTAATCCCAGTATAAGTATGCACCTCATAACTACACTTGTTTTTTGGGTCATGTGATAGCCTTATCTCAGAAAAAAAAAATCCAAATTTTTTTCCATTTTTATGCCTTACTATAACCTTACCTCTGATTTGGGGTGTTTGTCATTTTTTCTCATTTTTCATCCCTTACTGCATGTTAATCTCAGTATAAGTATGCACATCATAATTAGACTACTTTTTAGGGTCTCGTGATAGCCTTATCTCCCAAAAAAATTCTGAATTTTTTCCATTTTTATTCCTTACTATAGCCTTATCTCTGATTTGAGGTGTTTGTCATTTTTTCTCATTTTTCATCCCTTACTGCATTTTAATCCGAGTTTAAGTATGCACATCGTAATTAAACTATTTTTTCGTGTCTTCTGATAGCCTTATCTCAGAAAAAAAAAATCTAATTTTTATTCCATTTTTATGCCTTACTATAACCTTACCTCTGATTTGGGGTGTTTGTCATTTTTTCTCGTTTTTCATGCCTTACTGCATTTTATTCCCATTATAAGTATGCACATCGTTTTTCGACTAGTTGTTAGGGTCTTGTGATCGCCTTATCTCAAAAAAAAAATCTAATTTTTATTCCATTTTTATGCCTTACTATTGCCTTACCTCTGATCTAGGGGTGTTTCTCATTTTTTCTCATTTTTCATGCCTTACTGCATTTTAATCTCAGTATAAGTATGCATATCGTATTTAAACGAGTTTTTAGGGTCTTGTGATCGCCTTATTTAAGAAATTTTTTTTTTTTCCATTTTTATGCCTTACTATAGCCTTACCTCTGATTTGGGGTGTTTGTCATTTTTTCTCATTTTTCATGCCTTACTGCGTTTTAATCCCAGTATAAGTATGCACCTCATAACTACACTAGTTTTTTGGGTCATGTGATAGCCTTAGCTAAAAAAAAAAAAAAATCTAATTTTTTTCCATTTTTATGCCTTACTATAACCTTACCTCTGATTTGGGGTGTTTGTCATTTTTTCTCATTTTTCATCCCTTACTGCATTTTAATCTCAGTATAAGTATGCACATCATAATTAGACTAGTTGTTAGGGTCTTGTGATCGCCTTATCTCAAAAAAAAAAAATCTAATTTTTTTCCATTTTTATGCCTTACTAAAGCCTTACCTCTGATTTGGGGTGTTTGTCATTTTTTCTCGTTTTTCATGCCTTACTGCATTTTATTCCCATTATAAGTATGCACATCGTTTTTCGACTAGTTGTTAGGGTCTTGTGATCGCCTTATCTCAGAAAAAAAAAATCTAATTTTTATTCCATTTTTATGCCTTACTATTGCCTTACCTCTGATCTAGGGGTGTTTCTCATTTTTTCTCATTTTTCATGCCTTACTGCATTTTAATTTCAGTATAAGTATGCATATCGTATTTAAACGAGTTTTTAGGGTCTTGTGATCGCCTTATTTAAGAAAAAAAAAAAATCTTTTTTTTTTCCATTTTTATGCCTTACTATAGCCTTACCTCTGATTTGGGGTGTTTGTCATTTTTTCTAATTTTTCATGCCTTACTGCGTTTTAATCCCAGTATAAGTATGCACCTCATAACTACACTAGTTTTTTGGGTCATGTGATAGCCTTAGCTAAAAAAAAAAAAAATCTAATTTTTTTCCATTTTTATGCCTTACTATAACCTTACCTCTGATTTGGGGTGTTTGTCATTTTTTCTCATTTTTCATCCCTTACTGCATTTTAATCTCAGTATAAGTATGCACATCATAATTAGACTAGTTGTTAGGGTCTTGTGATCGCCTTATCTCAAAAAAAAAAAAATCTAATTTTTTTCCATTTTTATGCCTTACTAAAGCCTTACCTCTGATTTGGGGTGTTTGTCATTTTTTCTCGTTTTTCATGCCTTACTGCATTTTAATCTCAGTATAAGTATGCATATCGTATTTAAACGAGTTTTTAGGGTCTTGTGATCGCCTTATTTAAGAAAAAAAAAAAATCATTTTTTTTTTCCATTTTTATGCCTTACTATAGCCTTACCTCTGATTCGGAGTGTTTGTCATTTTTTCTCATTTTTCATGCCTTACTGCATTTTAGTCCCAGTATAAGTATGCACATCGTTTTTCGACTAATTTTTTGGGTCTTGTGATAGCCTTATCTCAGAAATTATTATTATTTTTTTTTCCATTTTTATGCCTTACCTCTGATTTGGGGTGTTTGTCATTTTTTCTCATTTTTCATGCCTTACTGCATTTTATTCCCATTATAAGTATGCACATCATTTTTCGACTAGTTGTTAGGGTCTTGTGATCGCCTTATCTCAGAAAAAAAAATCTATTTTTTTTCCATTTTTATGCCTTACTATTGCCTTACCTCTGATCTAGGGGTGTTTCTCATTTTTTCTCATTTTTCATGCCTTACTGCATTTTAATCTCAGTATAAGTATGCATATCGTATTTAAACGAGTTTTTAGGGTCTTGTGATCGCCTTATTTAAGAAAAAAAAAAAATCATTTTTTTTTCCATTTTTATGCCTTACCATAGCCTTACCTCTGATTTGGGGTGTTTGTCATTTTTTCTCATTTTTCATGCCTTACTGCATTTTATTCCCAGTATAAGTATGCACATCGTTTTTCAACTAGTTGTTAGGGTCTTGTGATCGCCTTATTTAAGAAAAAAAAAATCTAATTTTTTTCCATTTTTATGCCTTACTATAGCCTTACCTCTGATTTGGGGTGTTTGTCATTTTTTCTAATTTTTCATGCCTTACTGCGTTTTAATCCCAGTATAAGTATGCACCTCATAACTACACTAGTTTTTTGGGTCATGTGATAGCCTTAGCTAAAAAAAAAAAAATCAAATTTTTTTCCATTTTTTTGCCTTACTATAGCCTTACCTCTGATTTGGGGTGTTTGTCATTTTTTCTAATTTTTCATGCCTTACTGCATTTTAATCCCAGTATAAGTATGCACCTCATAACTAGACTAGTTTTTTGGGTCATGTGATAGCCTTATCTCAGAAAAAAAAAACTAATTTTTTTCCATTTTTATGCCTTACTATAACCTTACCTCTGATTTGGGGTGTTTGTCATTTTTTCTCATTTTTCATCCCTTACTGCATTTTAATCTCAGTATAAGTATGCACATCATAATTAGACTACTTTTTAGGGTCTCGTGATAGCCTTATCTCCAAAAAAAATTCTGAATTTTTTCCATTTTTATTCCTTACTATAGCCTTACCTCTTATTTGGGGTGTTTGTCATTTTTTCTAATTTTTCATGCCTTACTGCATTTTAATCCCAGTATAAGTATGCACCTCATAACTAGACTAGTTTTTTGGGTCATGTGATAGCCTTATCTCAGAAAAAAAAAATCTAATTTTTTCCCATTTTTTAATGCCTTACTATAACCTTACCTCTGATTTGTGGTGTTTGTCATTTTTTCTCATTTTTCATCCCTTACTGCATTTTAATCTCTGTATAAGTATGCACATCATAATTAGACTACTTCTTAGGGTCTCGTGATTGCCTTAGCTCAAAAAAATAAAAAATATTTTTTTTCCATTTGTATACCTCTGATTTGGGGTGTTTGTCATCTTTTCTCATTTTTCATGCCTTACTGCATTTTAATCTCAGTATAAATATGCACATCGTATTTAAACTAGTTTTTAGTGTCTTGTGATAGCCTTATCTCAGAAAAAAAAATTCTGAATTTTTTCCATTTTTATGCCTTACTATAGCCTTACCTCTGATTCGGAGTGTTTGTCATTTTTTCTCATTTTTCATGCCTTACTGCATTTTAATCCCAGTATAAGTATGCACATCATATTTAGACTAGTTTTTGGGTTCTTGTGATGGGCTTATCTCAGTTTTTTTTTTCAATTTTTTTTCCATTTTTATGCCTTACTATAGCCTTACCTCTGATTTGGGGTGTTTGTCATTTTTTCTCATTTTTCATGCCTTACTGCATTTTAATCCCAGTATAAGTATGCACATCGTTTTTCGACTAGTTGTTAGGGTCTTGTGATCGCCTTATCTCAGAAAAAAAAATCTATTTTGTTTCCATTTTTATGCCTTACTATTGCCTTACCTCTGATCTAGGGGTGTTTCTCATTTTTTCTCATTTTTCATGCCTTACTGCATTTTAATCCCAGTATAAGTATGCACATCATAATTAGACTACTTTTTAGGGTCTCGTGATACCCTTATCTCCGAAAAAAAATCAAATTTTTTTCATTTTATAGCCTTACTTTAGCCTTACCTCTGATTTGGGGTGTTAGTCATTTTTTCTAATTTTTCATGCCTTACTGCATTTTAATCCCAGTATAAGTATGCACCTCATAACTACACTAGTTTTTTGGGTCTTGTGATAGCCTTATCTCAGAAAAAAAAAAATCATTTTTTTTTCCATTTTTATGCCTTACTATAGCCTTACCTCTGATTCGGAGTGTTTGTCATTTTTTCTCATTTTTCATGCCTTACTGCATTTTAGTCCCAGTATAAGTATGCACATCGTTTTTCGACTAATTTTTTGGGTCTTGTGATAGCCTTATCTCAGAAATTATTATTTTTTTTTTTTCCATTTTTATGCCTTACCTCTGATTTGGGGTGTTTGTCATTTTTTCTCATTTTTCATGCCTTACTGCATTTTATTCCCAGTATAAGTATGCACATCGTTTTTCAACTAGTTGTTAGGGTCTTGTGATCGCCTTATCTCAGAAATTTTTTTTTTTTTTTTTTTTCCCTTTTTTATGCCTTACTATAGCCTTCCCTCGGATTTGGGGTGTTTGTCATTTTTTCTCATTTCTCATCCCTTACTGCATTTTAATCTCAGTATAAGCATGCACATCATAATTAGACTAGTTGTTAGGGTCTTGTGATTGCCTTATCTCAAAAAAAAAAAAAATCTAATTTTTTTCCATTTTTATGCCTTACTAAAGCCTTACCTCTGATTTGGGGTGTTAGTCATTTTTTCTCATTTTTCATGCCTTACTGCATTTTAATCTCAGTATAAGTATGCACATCGTATTTAAACGAGTTTTTAGGGTCTTGTGATCGCCTTATTTAAGAAAAAAAAAATCTAATTTTTTTCCATTTTTATGCCTTACTATAGCCTTACCTCTGATTCGGAGTGTTTGTCATTTTTTCTCATTTTTCATGCCTTACTGCATTTTAATCCCAATATAAGTATGCACATCGTTTTTTGACTAGTTTTTTGGGTCTTGTGATAGCCTTATCTCAGAAATTTTTTTTTTTTTTTTTTTTTCCATTTTTATGCCTTAAACACCTCTGATTTGGGGTGTTGGTCATTTTTTCTCATTTTTCATGCCTTACTGCATTTTAATCCCAGTATAAGTATGCACATCGTTTTTCGACTAGTTTTTAGGGTCTTGTGATCGCCTTATTTAAGAAAAAAAAAAAATCATTTTTTTTTCCATTTTTATGCCTTACTATAGCCTTACCTCTGATTTGGGGTGTTTGTCATTTTTTCTCATTTTTCATGCCTTACTGCATTTTATTCCCAGTATAAGTATGCACATCGTTTTTCGACTAGTTGTTAGGGTCTTGTGATCGCCTTATCTCAGAAAAAAAAATCTATTTTGTTTCCATTTTTATGCCTTACTATTGCCTTACCTCTGATCTAGGGGTGTTTCTCATTTTTTCTCATTTTTCATGCCTTACTGCATTTTAATCCCAGTATAAGTATGCACATCATAATTAGACTACTTTTTAGGGTCTCGTGATGCCCTTATCTCCGAAAAAAAATCTAATTTTTTTCCATTTTTATGCCTTACTAAAGCCTTACCTCTGATTTGGGGTGTTTGTCATTTTTTCTCATTTTTCATGCCTTACTGCATTTTAATCTCAGTATAAGTAGCACATCGTATTTAAACGAGTTTTTAGGGTCTTGTGATCGCCTTATTTAAGAAAAAAAAAATCTAATTTTTTTCCATTTTTATGCCTTACTATAGCCTTACCTCTGATTCGGAGTGTTTGTCATTTTTTCTCATTTTTCATGCCTTACTGCATTTTAATCCCAGTATAAGTATGCACATCATATTTAGACTAGTTTTTGGGGTCTTGTGATGGGCTTATCTCAGAATTTTTTTTTTTTTTTTTTTTTCCATTTTTATGCCTTACTATAGCCTTACCTCTGATTTGGGGTGTTTGTCATTTTTTCTCATTTTTCATGCCTTACTGCATTTTAATCCCAGTATAAGTATGCACATCGTTTTTCGACTAGTTGTTAGGGTCTTGTGATCGCCTTATCTCAGAAAAAAAAATCTATTTTGTTTCCATTTTTATGCCTTACTATTGCCTTACCTCTGATCTAGGGGTGTTTCTCATTTTTTCTCATTTTTCATGCCTTACTGCATTTTAATCCCAGTATAAGTATGCACATCATAATTAGACTACTTTTTAGGGTCTCGTGATACCCTTATCTCCGAAAAAAAATCAAATTTTTTTCATTTTATAGCCTTACTTTAGCCTTACCTCTGATTTGGGGTGTTAGTCATTTTTTCTAATTTTTCATGCTTTACTGCGTTTTAATCCCAGTATAAGTATGCACCTCATAACTACACTAGTTTTTTGGGTCTTGTGATAGCCTTATCTCAGAAAAAAAAAAATCATTTTTTTTTCCATTTTTATGCCTTACTATAGCCTTACCTCTGATTCGGAGTGTTTGTCATTTTTTCTCATTTTTCATGCCTTACTGCATTTTAGTCCCAGTATAAGTATGCACATCGTTTTTCGACTAATTTTTTGGGTCTTGTGATAGCCTTATCTCAGAAATTATTATTTTTTTTTTTCCATTTTTATGCCTTACCTCTGATTTGGGGTGTTTGTCATTTTTTCTCATTTTTCATGCCTTACTGCATTTTATTCCCAGTATAAGTATGCACATCGTTTTTCAACTAGTTGTTAGGGTCTTGTGATCGCCTTATCTCAGAAATTTTTTTTTTTTTTTTTTTTTCCTTTTTTATGCCTTACTATAGCCTTCCCTCGGATTTGGGGTGTTTGTCATTTTTTCTCATTTCTCATCCCTTACTGAATTTTAATCTCAGTATAAGCATGCACATCATAATTAGACTAGTTGTTAGGGTCTTGTGATTGCCTTATCTCAAAAAAAAAAAAAATCTAATTTTTTTCCATTTTTATGCCTTACTAAAGCCTTACCTCTGATTTGGGGTGTTAGTCATTTTTTCTCATTTTTCATGCCTTACTGCATTTTAATCTCAGTATAAGTATGCACATCGTATTTAAACGAGTTTTTAGGGTCTTGTGATCGCCTTATTTAAGAAAAAAAAAAATCTAATTTTTTTCCATTTTTATGCCTTACTATAGCCTTACCTCTGATTCGGAGTGTTTGTCATTTTTTCTCATTTTTCATGCCTTACTGCATTTTAATCCCAATATAAGTATGCACATCGTTTTTTGACTAGTTTTTTGGGTCTTGTGATAGCCTTATCTCAGAAATTTTTTTTTTTTTTTTTTTTCCATTTTTATGCCTTAAACACCTCTGATTTGGGGTGTTGGTCATTTTTTCTCATTTTTCATGCCTTACTGCATTTTAATCCCAGTATAAGTATGCACATCGTTTTTCGACTAGTTTTTAGGGTCTTGTGATCGCCTTATTTAAGAAAAAAAAAAAATCATTTTTTTTTCCATTTTTATGCCTTACTATAGCCTTACCTCTGATTTGGGGTGTTTGTCATTTTTTCTCATTTTTCATGCCTTACTGCATTTTATTCCCAGTATAAGTATGCACATCGTTTTTCGACTAGTTGTTAGGGTCTTGTGATCGCCTTATCTCAGAAAAAAAAATCTATTTTGTTTCCATTTTATGCCTTACTATTGCCTTACCTCTGATCTAGGGGTGTTTCTCATTTTTTCTCATTTTTCATGCCTTACTGCATTTTAATCCCAGTATAAGTATGCACATCATAATTAGACTACTTTTTAGGGTCTCGTGATGCCCTTATCTCCGAAAAAAAATCTAATTTTTTTCCATTTTTATGCCTTACTAAAGCCTTACCTCTGATTTGGGGTGTTTGTCATTTTTTCTCATTTTTCATGCCTTACTGCATTTTAATCTCAGTATAAGTATGCACATCGTATTTAAACGAGTTTTTAGGGTCTTGTGATCGCCTTATTTAAGAAAAAAAAAATCTAATTTTTTTCCATTTGTATGCCTTACTATAGCCTTACCTCTGATTCGGAGTGTTTGTCATTTTTTCTCATTTTTCATGCCTTACTGCATTTTAATCCCAATATAAGTATGCACATCGTTTTTCGACTAGTTTTTTGGGTCTTGTGATAGCCTTATCTCAGAAATTTTTTTTTTTTTTTTTTTTTCCATTTTTATGCCTTAAACACCTCTGATTTGGGGTGTTGGTCATTTTTTCTCATTTTTCATGCCTTACTGCATTTTAATCCCAGTATAAGTATGCACATCGTTTTTCGACTAGTTTTTAGGGTCTTGTGATCGCCTTATTTAAGAAAAAAAAAAAATCATTTTTTTTTCCATTTTTATGCCTTACTATAGCCTTACCTCTGATTTGGGGTGTTTGTCATTTTTTCTCATTTTTCATGCCTTACTGCATTTTATTCCCAGTATAAGTATGCACATCGTTTTTCGACTAGTTGTTAGGGTCTTGTGATCGCCTTATCTCAGAAAAAAAAATCTATTTTGTTTCCATTTTTATGCCTTACTATTGCCTTACCTCTGATCTAGGGGTGTTTCTCATTTTTTCTAATTTTTCATGCCTTACTGCATTTTAATCCCAGTATAAGTATGCACCTCATAACTACACTAGTTTTTTGGGTCATGTGATAGCCTAAGCTAAAAAAAAAAAATCTAATTTTTTTCCATTTTTATGCCTTACTATAGCCTTACCTCTGATTTGGGGTGTTTGTCATTTTTTCTAATTTTTCATGCCTTACTGCATTTTAATCCCAGTATAAGTATGCACCTCATAACTAGACTAGTTTTTTGGGTCATGTGATAGCCTTATCTCAGAAAAAAAAAATCTAATTTTTTTCCATTTTTATGCCTTACTATAACCTTACCTCTGATTTGGGGTGTTTGTCATTTTTTCTCATTTTTCATCCCTTACGGCATTTTAATCTCAGTATAAGTATGCACATCATAATTAAACTACTTTTTAGGGTCTCGTGATAGCCTTATCTCCAAAAAAAATTCTGAATTTTTTTCCATTTTTATTCCTTACTATAGCCTTACCTCTTATTTGGGGTGCTTGTCATTTTTTCTAATTTTTCATGCCTTACTGCATTTTAATCCCAGTATAAGTATGCACCTCATAACTAGACTAGTTTTTTGGGTCATGTGATAGCCTTATCTCAGAAAAAAAAATTCTGAATTTTTTCCATTTTTATGCCTTACTATAGCCTTACCTCTGATTCGGAGTGTTTGTCATTTTTTCTCATTTTTCATGCCTTACTGCATTTTAATCCCAGTATAAGTATGCACATCGTTTTTCGACTAGTTTTTTGGGTCTTGTGATAGCCTTATCTCAGAATTTTTTTTTTTTTTTTTTTTTTCCTTTTTTATGCCTTAAACACCTCTGATTTGGGGTGTTGGTCATTTTTTCTCATTTTTCATGCCTTACTGCATTTTAATCCCAGTATAAGTATGCACATCGTTTTTCGACTAGTTTTTTGGGTCTTGTGATAGCCTTATCTCAGAAATTTTTTTTTTTTTTTTTTTTCCTTTTTTATGCCTTACTATAGCCTTCCCTCGGATTTGGGGTGTTTGTCATTTTTTCTCATTTTTCATGCCTTACTGCATTTTAATCCCAGTATAAGTATGCACATCATAATTTGACAATTTTTTTGGGTCTTGTGATAGCATTATCTCAAAAAAAAAATCTAAGATTTTTTCCATTTTTATGCCTTACTTTAGCCTTACCTCTGATTTGGGGTGTTTGTCATTTTTTCTCATTTTTCATGCCTTACTGAATTTAATCTCAATATAAGTAGGCACATCATAATTAGACTATTTTTTTGGGTCTTGTGATAGCCTTATCTCAGAATTTTTTTTTTTTTTTTTTCCATTTCTATGCCTTACTATAGCATTACCTCTGATTTGGGGTGTTTGTCATTTTTTCTAATTTTTCATGCCTTACTGCATTTTAATCCCAGTATAAGTATGCACATCATAATTGTGCTAGTTTTTTGGGTCTTGTGATAGCCTTATCTCAGAAAAAAAAATCAATTTTTTTTCCATTTTTATGCCTTACTATAGCCTTACGTCTGATTCGGAGTGTTTGTCATTTTTTCTCATTTTTCATGCCTTACTGCATTTTAATCACAGTATAAGTATGCACATCATTCTTCGACTAGTTTTTTGGGTCTCGTGATAGCCTTATCTCCAAAAAAAATTCTGAATTTTTTCCATTTTTATTCCTTACTACAGCCTTATCTCTGATTTGAGGTGTTTGTCATTTTTTCTCATTTTTCATCCCTTACTGCATTTTAATCCGAGTTTAAGTATGCACATCGTAATTAAACTATTTTTTCGTGTCTTGTGATAGCCTTATCTCAGAAAAAAAAAATCTAATTTTTTTCCTTTTTTATGCCTTACTTTAGCCTTACCTCTGATTTGGGGTGTTTGTCATTTTTTCTCATTTTTCATGCCTTACTGAATTTAATCTCAATATAAGTAGGCACATCATAATTAGACTATTTTTTTGGGTCTGGTGATAGCCTTATTTCAGAATTTTTTTTTTTTTTTTTTTTCCATTTCTATGCCTTACTATAGCATTACCTTTGATTTGGGGTGTTTGTCATTTTTTCTAATTTTTCATGCCTTACTGCATTTTAATCCCAGTATAAGTATGCACATCATAATTGGGCTAGTTTTTTGGGTCTTGTGATAGCCTTATCTCAGAAAAAAAAAATCATTTTTTTTTCCATTTTTATGCCTTACTATATAGCCTTACCTCTGATTTGGAGTGTTTGTCATTTTTTCTCATTTTTCATGCCTTACTGCATTTTAATCCCAGTATAAGTATGCACATCGTTTTTCGACTCGTTTTTTGGGTCTTGTGATAGCCTTATCTCAGAATTTTTTTTTTTTTTTTTTCCATTTCTATGCCTTACTATATAGCCTTACCTCTGATTTGGGGTGTTTCTCATTTTTCATGCCTTACTGCATTTTATTCCCAGTATAAGTATGCACATCATAACTACACTAGTTTTGTGGGTCTTGTGATAGCATTATCTCAAAAAAAAATCTAAGATTTTTTCCATTTTTATGCCTTACTTTAGCCTTACCTCTGATTTGGGGTGTTTGTCATTTTTTCTCATTTTTCATGCCTTACTGCATTTTAATCCCAGTATAAGTATGCACATCGTTTTTCGACTAGTTTTTTGGGTCTTGTGATAGCCTTATCTCAGAATTTTTTTTTTTTTTTTTTTTCCTTTTTTATGCTTTACTATAGCCTTCCCTCGGATTTGGGGTGTTTGTCATTTTTTCTCATTTTTCATGCCTTACTGCATTTTAATCCCAGTATAAGTATGCACATCATATTTTGACAATTTTTTTGGGTCTTGTGATAGCCTTATCTCAGAATTTTTTTTTTTTTTTCCATTTCTATGCCTTACTATAGCATTACCTCTGATTTGGGGTGTTTGTCATTTTTTCTCATTTTTCATGCCTTACTGAATTTAATCTCAATATAAGTAGGCACATCATAATTAGACTATTTTTTTGGGTCTTGTGATAGCCTTATCTCAGAATTTTTTATTTATTTTTTTCCATTTCTATGCCTTACTATAGCATTACCTCTGATTTGGGGTGTTTGTCATTTTTTCTAATTTTTCATGCCTTACTGCATTTTAATCCCAGTATAAGTATGCACATCATAATTGTGCTAGTTTTTTGGGTCTTGTGATAGCCTTATCTCAGAAAAAAAAAGCATTTTTTTTTCCATTTTTATGCCTTACTATAGCCTTACCTCTGATTTGGGGTGTTTGTCATTTTTTCTCATTTTTCATGCCTTACTGCATTTTATTCCCAGTATAAGTATGCACATCGTTTTTCGACTAGTTGTTAGGGTCTTGTGATCGCCTTATCTCAAAAAAAAAAAAATCCAATTTTTTTCCATTTTTATGCCTTACTAAAGCCTTACCTCTGATTTGGGGTGTTTGTCATTTTTTCTCATTTTTCATTCCTTACTGCATTTTAATCTCAGTATAAGTATGCACATCATAATTAGACTACTTTTTAGGGTCTCGTGATAGCCTTATTTCAGGAAAAAAAAATCTAAATTTTTTCCATTTTTATGCCTTACTATAGCCTTTCTTTTTTTCATAAATTTTTATGCCTTCCTATAACCTTACCTCTGTTTTGAGGCATGTAAAAAAATTTTCACCCTTTTTTGAGCTTTGCTTTAGCCTTACCTCCGTTTCGAGATGTTTGATTTTCTTTGCCCTTTTTTCTGCCTTACCTCCTTTTTTTTTTGGCGATTTGTTTTTTTTTTTTGCCTTACTATATAACCATACCTTTTTACACCCTTTTTTATGTTTTACTTGGACCTTTCAAATGTCAAAATGTAACAATGCTGCTATCTCTATCAGATTTGTAAAATGCCAACACTTTTACTTCCAATGTAATATTAAATTTTATGCTCTTACTGCCAATTTTTAAGTCAGACATACAATTTCGGCATCAAAATGTTGTCTAGTTTCCAATTTATAAACTTATGTACTTTTTAAAGGTTGCACTGTATGAGTTTTATCTTGGCTTCATTTGGTCAAAAACCCATAATCACCATGAGTGTTCTGATAAAAAAGCAGCACCTCTGCAGCTTCTTTGGCCCTTTAGAAAAGGTTTAGGTTTAGCAATAGACAAAATGACCTCACATGCACTTCTCTCTATTTATTAAACAGTTATTATAACCATGAATGCTGACAACTGTAAATGTATACACTATTTACATATGTATACACATTCATCTATCTGTTGTTAATACTGTTTTTTAATATATTATTGTTCTTTGCTGCCATAACAACACTACTTTCCTAATAGTGTGTTTATTGATGGTGTAGCTAGCGTGAAACTTCACTTTTTAAAAATATCGAATATTCTTTAAGATGTTTTTTGTCATTGTTTCGGTTCGTATCGACGGGTCAACGTTGACTTCATAGTATGAAAAAATGAAACAAGAAGATGGAAACACACAGTGGCACTTTAATTATGTTTAATGCATTAACTGAGATACATCTCTAAAAATCAATAAAGTTACTGTTGAACATCAACGTCTACCATTCAGATGCAAGTGACGCAGAGAAACAATCGGGAGGAGGAGAAGAAAGATGGAGAAGCTGCTGTGGAGTAATGGCACGTTCACACCAAATGTGTCAAAAGCGACCGGTTGACATTCACAATACATGGTGGACGCGCTTCTAGGGAGCGTCGGAGGTCGCGCTGTGCGCCCCGCGCCTCCTGTGCAGCGCGTTTTGAAGCTTTTCATGTGGCGGACGCTTTTTGGTGTGCATTCGGCGCTTCCAACGCAGCTGACATTGGGATTGTTTAACTTTTGGGGCATATCGCGGCGCATCGACCAATTAGGAGCGTTCCCCAACTGTGACGTATCAGAATAAAAAAACACTAACCGGAGGCAGATGGACTTCTGCTGGAATAGAGTGCTTGTAGTTGGTGTCCTGGTAGGAGATGCGAGCAGCGATGCCGGTCAGCATGTCGCCAAACTGGGCACGGCGACTCTTGTCCCAGCGCAGCTCTGGTTAATCCAGAAACGGCGCCGAGGAGCAAATAAAGCCAAGCCACTCTCTCGATAATGTACATCTGACCGGAAACGCAGCCTTCTCAACACAATAACGTTCCCCACCACTTCACAGTCACTGGGTGAATTATGAACGTAACTGATCGCCACAATATCATCCATTGTATGAACACCACTGGCAACAAAGAAGCCCCTCCCCTTAATGCGCGTCCCGAGCGTCTTCGACACTGGTGACAAGCGTCTGTATTCAATGAGCACAAGCGTCCAACTATGCGCGTGAAGCACAATTTTTGATGTCCGAAACGCGTTTGGTGTGAACGTACCTAAAGTCATGCTCACTGAAGTGACAAGTTGAAGAGAGAAGACGAGTCCCGATGCTCACTGGACTTCAAATCACCGCACAGATGTACATCAGCAGCAGCAGCAGCAGCAGCAGCGAGAAGAGCAGCAAGACGAGGCGTTAAAAACAACAACACAGAAAGACTCAGAGCGACGGCTGGAGTCATTTTACAAAGTGCAGGAAAAAAAAGCCATCGTACGCAGATAACGGCTCGTGTTAGGCTTCGTCCACACAAACAAAGATGTCCCTGAAAACTAAGATTTCCTATTTTGTTTACAGAAAAGCTGTCTGAGTGCTTGGATTGTTTTAGCTGTGACGTGATGGCTCATTCACACGTATCACACCTTTCCAAATAAAACCAACATCCTTCCTGACAATACCTTGGTACACCAGCAGATGGCAATACAACTTTGGTCAAAATGTCTATGTGATCAATAAAGACATCTTGCAAATAATTTGTCTTTGGTAAACTTTAGCATACACTAGTTAGCCTTTGTTTAAATGTTAAAAGTGTAACTCAACCCCAGGTTTTGGAGCCAACATTAGCGACGGTCCAATGACTTCACAGAATCTCGTTCTCAGCAAATAACAAAATTAAATTGTAATAGCCGCGTTTCAACCATAGACTAAAAAGAATCAACGGAACAATCTCCCCGGTGGAATGAAGCTTTCATTTTTAGAGCTCCCCCTGCTGACTGGCTGGAGTATGATTATGGAGTAGATGGGATGTTGGCCAAACTGTAAAGTTAAAAAACTCGTCACGTAATTTTTTTCCTAACCTAAACTCTACTGTGATCATTAGTTATTATCACCCTACATTGTGTTCAAGTGCTCATTTTTCTGTGATGTTTGTTTTAAATAAGTTATTTGAGGTTGAAAAACTGGATTTTACATCATATATGACAATGATCGACAGCTGCGGATCTTGCGTAGCTCTTTTTGTGAATAGCAGTTATGTCGTGAAGGAAAGCCAAGACGTCATTGAACTTGATATTTGATTTGAAATATATCGTGGTTTTGTACTAACCTCTATGATCTGAACAAGCCGTTTGTAGACTTTAATGGGGAAAGGAAAAATTGCATGTAAATGAACGCCCAATCACGTTCAAAGAACGCCTCACCAAAAATACACCAATGTTTCTCTTCTGTCCATAAAAAAAAAGAGTATATATACTGTATGTGTATGTATGTGTGTGCGTGCGTGTGTGCTGTATTCTTGCTGATAATCTCCCTGATTGGATCAAATGGAGTGTTGGAGATACAGTAGGTTGTATCACCACTTCTGTGAGGGAAGTCACTGTTTCCATCGTTTGCTTCAGCATGTGGATGAAACTTCAGTTTTCAGTTATACGCGCGGACGAAGCCCGAGATGACCGTTGACTCACCAAGATTTAAAAACTTTAGATTTCACCAAACTATCGCCTCTGACTGGATCCACACCTGAGAAACCACCATCGTAATTCACAGACCGATGGCGGACTCTAACCCTGAACCGTAGACGTCGTTACAAACGCGTGTCATAGAAAAAATAGACATGGCTTCCCCAGCCGACTTTCCTTTTCCTATAAAAACGTAAGCCACATATTTACAGGCTCCATGTCATGGAGTCGATCGTGGATCGAAGCTCTTTGTACAGGCGGTGAGGCGAGTGTGTGCGTCTTTAGGCTTTGTGATGGATTCACACCGACGACTGATCCCACACCTGCAAAACAAGAAGAAGAAAAATGGGAAAAGAATGATCACTGACCAAGCTTTACGTTTAGACTACATTGCTCAATTCAGATTTTTTGGTTCAGATCTGATTTTTTGTTTGCGGCTTCGAACTGACCCACATGCGGAAAAGAACAGTAGAAATTACGTCAGATGCCGCACGCTGATGCACAAATGTAATAAACATGGAGGAAGTTAGCATTTTTGCACTTGTCTCAAAGTTTTTGTGCAGTGGGAGCCGGAGAATGAATGGGCAGGTGTCGAGGAGGACGAGGACAAAGAAAAACAGCCAGATTGTTTGTTTTGGCTCTTTGGCTGGTGGTATGCTTTCCAAAACAGAACAGTTATGATTCAGTATGAACCTTCAAGCTTTGCTTATCAAGCCCAGACCTCAATGTTTCTCCATTGACTTGCTCCATCATTGCTATCATCTATTTTTGCAAGGCTCCCGCTGGGCAGAATGATGATAATCAACGTATCAAACAAACATCAAATCCGATCGCACTGAAAAAAATCTGATCTGCATCTGTTTCAGGACATGTATGAAAGTGGTCTAAATCTGGTTTAAAAAAAATAATCAGGTATGGGCTGGATTTGAGTGTTCACACTGCTTCTAAAAAATCTGACCTATTCACTTTACCCCAAAAAAATCAGATTCGGGACATTTTTGCCTGCAGTGTGAATGTAGCCTTAGAAGGACCTCAAACTTAAAAGCCTTCATCATTTCCATTACCTTATTCATGGCTGTATGTTTCACAGCCATGAATGTGAGGGTTTCATGAAGTGACTCATAAACTAAGGTCTTGTTCCTGCAGCTCACCTTGTTGACGGGGGCGAGCTGAGTTCGCACCGACCCCGCATGGAGTCGACTCGACTCCCCGAACCGTCCGGGTGACCTCTCCCTGCGTCCGTCCAACACCCGGCCGGGCGACTTCTCGCGATCCAGTGGGCGAGCAGGCGACTTGTCGCGTCTGAACTCGGTGCGTCCCTCACGGTAACGGTGGGGCGTGCTTGGCTCGCGGTGCAGGCCGTCGTGGCTGCCGGGGCCGGAGCTCAGACGTTTGGTGATGTGCTCGCTGTAGGTGGGAGGACAGCGCTTACTGGGACTGCTGCAGAGACAGGGAGAGGAGGCACCAGTAGGAGGCGCTACTATGCTCACAACATCTAACACACCCCGACGTTTACTAATGTGTTTGGTCTGTGCTAAAACCATAAGGTTTGGTTTAGTTTTAGTCACAATCATACGGGAAAGATGTGGATCATATGGAGTCCACATCAGGCTCATTGTAAAACTGTTGTGGCACATTTAGTGACAAACCTCATCACTAAAAGGGGAAACAATCATTTGTTAACCTAATTAAAGACACGAGTGTCCATCCTTTATGAATACAGGATCTTTGGCAGAAGCTTCGCCCCTCAGAGCCAGACTGTGGCACAACCCTTGACTCGATTGCTAAAACCTCCGTATAGTGATTCACAGAGTAATACGCTGCTCTTGTTGAGAAACTGTGCAATACTGCAATGTAATGTGAGTAAAGAGATGTTTTGAATCAAGTGGGACCTCATGTTAACTGTTGACTGACTAGTGTTAAATGGTTGTG
The DNA here is from genome assembly GCF_900634775.1 of Gouania willdenowi. Classification (NCBI taxonomy): domain Eukaryota; kingdom Metazoa; phylum Chordata; class Actinopteri; order Blenniiformes; family Gobiesocidae; genus Gouania; species Gouania willdenowi. The sequence continues at coordinate 16,467,469 of NC_041052.1, read as the reverse complement.
AACAGAAGTCACTCATTATGGCTGCTGGTGGTTTAGTTTGGTGGTTTTTCTAAGAAAAAACATGCAAATTTGTCAAGAATAGATTACACTACATGTAATAATAATAATAATAATAATGCATCAGTTTTATATAGCGCTTTATCATAGACACTCAAAGTCGCTTTACAGAATTAAGGCATTATTCTTTCACTCCACACTTAATGGTGGTAAACTACTATTGTAGCCACAGCTGCCCTGGGGCAGACTGACGGAAGCGAGGCTGCCATAGTGCGCCATCGGCCCCTCCGACCACCACCAACACTCACTCACACACTACATTCATACTAGGCAATGTAGGTGAAGTGCCTTGCCCAAGGGCACAATGACAGATACCACTGGGTGACTGCCACCCCACTGTGGCACCTGGAATTCTCATTGGTCTCCCATCCAACTACTAACCAGGCCCAGACCTGCTTAGCTTCCGAGATCTAACGGGATCGGGCAATGACAGGCTGGTATGGCCGCATGTAGTGTTAACCTTAGGCAACAAATACAGACAAGGGAACATAAATTAATAACATTTTATTTGAAAAAAATATTTAAGCAAATACAGTAGAAAGCACTCAGAGAGCGCAAGCCTTCGCAGTGCCATAGCAGTCCGCCATATATTTAATGCAGATCAGATCCAGATAAAACTTGGTGAGGTGGTGGAGGAACCAACTCTACATGATACATGACTCGTCCGAGTCATATTTCATGAACATCGTCAACTATACGAACCGAGATATTAATTTCTGAAATGTCACCACTGATGACAGATTTTTGATTGTTGAAACTGATCCAGATTCAGGATATTGATCTGGATCATCTCCAAATCACTGGTTTCTTATTGCATTTCAAATATTTACACTCTCTTAATTTCATTTGAAATCCATCCATAAGTTCTTGAGTCAGACTGTTCACAGACAAATGAATAAATAAATAAAATAATGCCAGCAAAAACATACACTTCGGCAGAGGTAAAAACTGATATAGATGTAAACCAAATATTACATCTTAGGCAAAAATCGGCCAGGGCTATAATATTGGCAACTTTTCCACTATAACCTTTAACAACCATTGGTTTATTCTCATATTGAATATCTGAGGACTTCAGTGTCATCTTTGTGCTGCAGTGAATGCGTGATGCTCGCTCACCCTCGGCTCGATCCAGTTCTCTGTAGCTCTCCGGACTCTCGGATCAGACTCCCCTTGCAGCAGATGACCCTCAGTTTGTTCTGGTAGGACGAGGCCAGATAGACGGCCCCGGACGAGATGGCCGGACCCAGGTAACGAGGACTGGGAATGTCCAGGTGAGCCAGGATGGCTGGACTGTCAGAGATGGAGAACAGTGTGGGAAACAAAGCAAACCTTGAAGATATTACAGGTCTGTGTGTGTGTGTGTCTGTGTGTGTGTCTGTGTGTGTGTGTGTGTGTGTGTGTGTGTGTGTGTGTCTCACGTGAGCGCAGCGTGTCCCTGAACCTCGATGACGTCCAGGGAGTTGAAGTAGGTGATGAACAGGTAAGGCTCTCTGTAAGCTGAGCCAAAGGAAGACAACGACAAACATAAAATCCTAAAAAATAATTTTCTTATCTCCAGTCACACCAACAGCACATCTCACTACTGTCAGGCCTCCTTTACATAGATTCACTGATATTGCTTAGTCATTACTAGCTGTTCCACAGACGTTCCTTTTACGGACTAATGAGGACTATAAAGTAGGGATGTCCAATATTGGCTAATATCCAATATGCCGATACTGTCCAACACTAATTTTCCAAAACTAATCTCTGTCACATCATAACTCTCCAATCCAGGCTTTATTTTGATGGATTTTCATTATATGCAGGAAATCCAAAGTCGAAATGTGCTGATTCTAAGGCACATATCGACATTCACAATCTTCAGTGTTTCAGTGGTTAGAAAAGCTGCACAAATGAGCCAGGAACAACACAAACACTGTGTAAATGATAGTCAACTCTCTGTGTTTGACGCCAAATCAAACAGAACTCAAAAATGGTTTAAATCCACACTGACCGAACGACAGCGGCAAACGACTCCACTTGATTTCCTCAGCGCGACTCCGCCGTCCGTACGAGTCCACGAACACTCCGAACTCTGTCAGAGACACCAAAGGAGCCCACCAATTATGACAAGACATTTGTTACAAAGAAAATGTCTGTTTCGACAAAATGATACTTTAAAAGCAAAATGCTTGTGAAGACAAAATCATTTGTTACTGCAAAACTGTGCGTTGAGAGAAAAACGTCTATTTTTGAGTGTGTGTCTCGGGAAAAATGTTAGTTTTGACAAAAATGTTCGTAATGACAAAAATGTTAGTTATTACAAAGTTGTTGGTTACAACAAAACTGTTACAACCTCTGTTACAGAAAAACAATTATACAAAAATATGTCACGGATGAGAACATGTAACTCACTCTAATATCCCAGCATGCAGCAACAGTTGGTGTGGTTTTAATATTACTTTCATAAGAGGTCGTCAGTGTACTACTTGGTCAGTGGTCATAATCTTCTGCCTGGTCGGTTAGAAGTGACGCAGTGTGTTTGCTCACCATGGAAACAGAGCAGGTACTCCTCTTTCTGCAGAGCGCTGCTCACCGCCATGATGGCGATAGGAAAGCTGTGGGTGGACGCAGCGAACACGGCCGCGGTCAGAGACACGTCATTTTTATCCAGAAAATCTGAGACAAGAAGAGATTTTAACATCAGCAATGCATTAGAACAAATGATGTTTTAAGATAACCTGTATAAAATAAAGACAAAAATAGAATACATAATACTGGTACATCCATGTATAGAAAAATAATATTATTATTATAGTATTTATATTATATATTTCTGATTACTGTGTTTGCTGCTTTCAGCATTCAATGAAAAAATATGATTAAATAACATATCATTCATTAGACCAGTGAGTGTTTTGATTAATGTTTTTGAAAAACTCAGCACTAAACTTTAAATTGATGTCCACAGTGGGAGCAAGACAGATTCTACTTTTATGAAAAAATTAATTTTTTCCTAAATTTTCTTTTTTTCCACTGGTCACTGGTCTAAGAAATGTATATTAATGAAGTATAATAATTAATACAGTCCTGTATTAATTAAATCATTAATAAATGCTCGCACTATCACTGTCCCGTCCCCCACCGGGAACGGACGGTACCGGGAGAAATATTCTGCTGTGCCTTTACTGACCATCGAATTAATCATTATTTATCACTGTTACTTTTAGGAATGCTATTTTTATATTAGATAAAAAAAAACATACAAACAAACATGTTTTTTATGTCAGTAAAAAAAAAAAAAGAACAAATTAAATCTGTGTAAAGTGAGTTATGTGCTTTTAAAATAAGACATTAACATGAAACTTATGAATTCTCCTCGTTTTGAACCACACTCTAAAGTGTATTTGAGTTCTGTAACATAATCTCTGACATAACAATGTGTTTTTAATTAAAATAACTGTAAGAAACTCTGTGAGATCAGTTGGAAACTGCTGATTGAGCAGCAGGATAAGCCAAGCCTGCTCTATAGTCATGTTGTTTTCTCTTTGGATCATCCTGGATGTCAGGATTAGCCTGGCTAAACCCCATTGTTGACAGTTTTAGATGTTTGTTTGTTTACAGCATGGGTCCTCTCACCCTCCAGCAGGAAGGTCTTCATGTCGATCTCGTAGAACTTGTTGGTGCCGATGATGATGCTGTAGCTGGTCAGATGCACGCAGCTACACGGCTCCAGGGTTTCTATCTCCTGTGTGATGAAGTTGTTTATTTTCACAAACAAACAAACAAACAAACAAACAAACAAACAAATTGCCGTGCCTCCCTCACCTTCCTAATGCAGTATTTGTTCAGGCTATCGTTGTAGCGCAGGATGGTGATCTTATTAGGCATCGCAGCGCAGATACAGGAGCCGTTATCTATCTGTGAGGGAGAGCGTAGAAAGTTATTAATAATATATGAATATTTTATTTATATAAAAATATGATTATATTAATAGTTTATATCTATATATTAAATACATATTTAACAATATTAAATCAAAATAACACACTCACTCTGCCGGCGGCGAACAGGTGACACCCTTTGACGGTTTCAAAGATCTGAGGAGTGAGTTCTGACTGAGTGAGGTGAGACTGTGACAGAGACTGTTTCACTTTCTTTATCTCCAGCAGACACAGCGCTCGCTCATCACCTGGAACGACAACAATAAAAAGATCATATTAATAATAATGATAAAAAAGCAATATCAACAACTGCAATAATAATATTAACACTGTGTGTGTGTGCGTGTGTGTGTGTGTGTGTGTGATGTTAGTCCTCACCAACGATCATCAGCAGCTTTTCCTGCTCCTTAATGATGTGGATCTGAAAAACTGATCCCAGACCAGGAACGTGAGTCAGAGAGTTTTTAATGACGTTCAGAGCGTACAGGCCTTCCTCAGAGCCCACCAGCACGATCTGTGACACACACACACACACACGCACACGCACGCGCACGCGCACGCACACGCACACGCACACGCACACGCACACACACACACACACACACACACACACACACACACACACACACACACACACAGCACATTATCTCTTCTCCTTTTCATCTCTTTTCTAAACTCTTCTCTTTCTATCTTTAACTTTATCTCATCTTGTATCATGTCATATTATCTTGTATCATCTTATATATTCTTAACTCTACTTATCTCATCATAACGCTTCTTTTCGTCAACTAATCTGTTTTCTATTCTATCTCTATCTATTCATTTGGTTAAGCAGCAGTTTCTAATACAAAATATTTGAATGAATTTAAACTAAGATGCTTTATAATAAGAGAAGTTTTACAAAACATTCAAATTTTCATTTAAATTTGTTTAATAATTGTGTCATTTTTAATTACATTTTGGGATGTTTTTTTTTGTTTGTTTATGTTTTATTAGGTTGTGACATGTCCATTTAAAAAAGCTAAAAAAAAAAAAACAACTGGAAAGGAGTAAGAAAAGTAGTCGTGTTGGACCTGAACAACAAAGCAGTACCTGATCAGTCAGAGGCAGCGTGCAGTTAATGTCCAGCCTGTCGTCTCCCTCCAGCTTCAGCAGAGAGTTTCCCAGCAGCTTCTGAGAGAAAATATCAGAACAAAAACATCAAACTGGAAAACCAGCTCCTCTCAACAAAGATCAGAATCATCTGATAAAATGAAACTTTATTTGTATAACACAGCGCAGCACAAAGGGCTTTTACATTTGACACACAGAGGGATCTAGTGATTCAGAGTAGGAAAATTCTACCAGAGATGTGTGTGACTCCAGAGACAAAACAATCTCAGTGTCATCACCGGTAATTGTTAATAATTATGGTTACCCGACTGAACCTCTGGAATTAGACAAAATATTTTGATAGAGCTTGAAATTAAAGTTCACTACAGGTGGGTTTTACAGTTTCCAAATGTGAATCTTGGTTTTAACTAGCAATTCTTCTATTGGGACAATATTACATTTGTAATAAAATGAATCATTTTAAAGGTGGGATGATCTTTAAATCATTACACATGAAAAAATATCCATATTAAATACAGGTAAACTGTATAGGTTGGCAAGTAAGCAACATGTTCTACCAATCCAGAAGTACAAATTCTTAGTTCAGCTTATGTATTTATTCACCAGTACGCTCATACTTAATAAAGACAGCAACAAATATGTGTATAGGTTTGCAAGAAAATGGCAAGAATAATATATTAAATTCAATCCAGCAGAAATCTGTTGAGACTTTTCTTGCAAGTGGAAAAAGTACTTAATAAATGCTCAATATGCCAAAAGTGGTGATGTTAGCTTTAATTCTAATATTATTTTTAAACTTGAGACTTTAAAAGCTCCACCTTAAAACAAATAAACATGATAAACTACAGTTAACAGACACTCACTGCGTCTGCCTCTGCCTTCTCCCGAGCGACCCGCCCATTGGACACCACAGACTCCATGATGGTCACCCAGCGCTGCTTCTCAGGGAAACTGGGAGCCATGAAGTAGATGGAGGGGCAGGGCCAGCAGGGGGTGTGACAGTGAGTCTCCAGCTTTAGAACATAGGGAACATCTAGACAGAAGAGACGAGGGGGTCAGTTTACACAGATTTAGGCGGTTTTCACAAAAAACTAAAGCTAAACTCCAACAAGAAGACAAAGTCACCAACATCCCTCGCCAGATTGGTTGTCATTATAACTCACAAGCTTTTCCTAAATGTCCTAAATCTAAGAACTTAGATGTATACGTAAGAAAATATTATCACATCAGAATATAAAATTACAAACTCTTCTATCTTATACGGTTTCTAAGAAAAGCTGTCCCCTTTGACGATGCCTCAAACAGAGTGAAAAAAATGGAAAAAGGGCAATAACTCGGGAAAAAATTATTGCGCGCTTCTCATTTTTGAACTCCATCAAAGTGTTGATACCCTGAAGCCACACAACAAATTTGGTTATCGTATCTTAAACGGTTTCTGAGAAAAGCTGTCCCCTTTAACTTGGACGCATGGACGGACGCACGGACGGACATACTGTAGCTCAAACCTATATCCCCGTTCACACTTTGTGGCGGGGAATAATAACACTAACAGAGATGCATCTCAGTTGTTATGAGCTAATGCTAAACTACAAAAGCTGCTTCACAACTGTTAATAATCTGCTTCATAGCTGTTATAAAAGCTAATGCTAAACTCCAATAACAGTAACAGAACTGCTTATCAGCTGCAATGAGAGTAGGGGTGGACTGTGACAAAAATTACACCCAGGCATTTTCTGTCCAGACCAGCCACTACATTTTTAGCAGACACCATGTAGAAGCTGTTATTAAGTCAGTAATGCTCAACATATGGCTCTTCATGTCTTAATTGTAATTATTATTCCCCCAGAAAACCTTAAAAGGGCAAAACTTTCCTGTTCCATTTTTGCCCACACTTTTTCAGACTTTAGCTACCTTTTGCCAAAAAAATCTCCTTTTTCTTCTTTCCTTTTTGACACTTTAATCCAATTTTTGTCCTCTTTAATTTTTTTGGCTACTTACAGTATAATCCAAATAAGCTCACTTTTGCCCAATAAATACCACTTGTTTCCTTTTCCCCTACATTTTGCCTCTTTTTGTTCCACATTTTGCCCTTTTTCACTATTGTTTCACATTTTGCTCATTAAAGCTAGCCTTTGCCATTAACTACCACCTGGTTCTTCTTTATTTGCCCATTTTTTGGCAACTCTTGAATGCTTTTGGCCCATTTTAATCCCTTTTCACTCTTTTCTTGCCATGTTTTTGCCACTTTTGGACCATTTTTGGCCAACTGTTACCATGTCTGCCTCCACTCGCTCATCAAAAAAAAAAGTAGCAGACCTGAATGGCCCACTTTGGGTTGACGACCCACCGGGACGATGCCTGGTATACCAGATGGCCAATCCACCCCTGAATGAGAACTAAGCCTAAACCTGAGCTCTGCTTACACTCTACGTTACAGTGAAATCCAACAGTTATCAGATCAGTAGAGGTTATTAATACCTGACTTGGTGGTGTTTGGCAACTCTGAAGCTCCAACAGCTCCATGAACCAAAACTTCTCCTTCTGACAGATCAAACTCCTCCAGAGGCTTCACCGAATCTGAGAGAGACACAACCAGCAACTTCAAGACCAACTGACCAGGAGAAATGTTGACCTGCTGATGAATCAAACCCAAATGTTACAACTGATCAGTGAGTGGGAATGACCTTCTCTGGGCTCCACCTCGTAGATGGAGATCTTGGTGCCGTCCAGGATCACATACTTTCTCTCCCAGCCTTGCCCACGTTTTCCATTCCTGCAGAAACACACGTGTTTGTTGACACTGTGGGAACCACACACACCATGACTCATTCAAAGGCATTAGTGCTACAATATTATTAATTACAGGTACATAGTATTTATTTATCATGTATTGACTCTGAACTGGTGAGTCTGGTTTTAAAAAAGCTGTTACAGATTATTCAAATATAGTTTGTTGCTATACCGTTTGTTTTTATGATGTATGTTTTTTTGTTTTTAAAGAAAGCTAATAGAGCTGAACTCTTACCTAATACTGATTGTTTGGTTTCATTTTCAACTTCTGATGAAGTCTTCAACTTTAAATACTAAAATGCTAAAACAGTTCAGCAGGTTTTACCCTTTTGATTGACACCTCATTCATCCTATTCTGTTTATTATTTTTTTTTTTTCGTGGCGGTCTCATATCCTTTTTCTTTTTTTGTAACTTTTGACAAATAATAAATGGCCGAAGTCTTATCTTAACAATCAAAACTTTCCTGTAGGTTTTACGCAAAAGGAAATTTGCAATGAATAACATTTATGAACATAAAAAACATCTTCTTGGAAGTGTGTGCAGCAGCTGTTTTCCATTCTTTCTAAACAACGTCATTTCTAAAGAAACTTACGGTAAATTCTAAAACGCCATAAGTATAACGATGAGAAGTGCAACTAACTGATGACGTTTCTGAAACTTTTGTTGACAGTCTGTTCAGTTTCTGTTTCATATTCCTTCAAAACACTTCATTTTTTCCCTTGTTTGTTAAATTTGATTTGAGGGTCCTTGACCAACCTGGGCAGCTTCACCCAGCCCTCGAGGTGCATGTGTCCGCCGGCCTCTTTGAGTGGTTGAACCGTGGCTTTGTCTCGACACGGGCCTTCGGACAGATGCAGAGAACAGTCGCTGGACATCCCACATGTGGCCGGAAGGCAGGGCGAGCACTTAGGATGGCACAAAGCGTGACACTCTGAGGAGGAAACATATTGTTTACAAGATTAGGTTAGTTAAACTTGTTTTTGTTCATTTCTATAGCAAAGATGGGCACTTTTATCACATTTTTATTATGATATTATTATTATCAAAGGGGGACTGCAATCGTTTGGGAACCACTGCCTTAGGGGACAAGAAAGGAAACAGGAAGTCTGGATTTGATCTCATGTCGTGTCAGATCAGTGAAATAATGGACTAATAGCCTGTAAATAAGGACTATTGTAGCTATTTGCTTTTGTTGTAGTGCAACTAAGTGAAAACAGATTGTTAAAAACTTGTTCCATTTACCAAACATTTGTCAAGATGTAGAAAGTATTTTACAAAAATTTACAAAAATCTTTGTGGACTCATCACATCATCTAACCTGAGTTATCACTCTGCTTTGTAAATGTATAAATAAAAAAGAATTCAATGTAACAATCTGGGAGCATAATTGTGTTTTGCTGCCCTCTGCTGTCCTGTTGTAGGCTTTGGTTTTGCAGTTACTGTTATTGAATAAATACATGTGAGGTGTTCTCTGTCATTTACAATTAGTCACAGGAGGAATGTTTGACACCTCTGGTGAAGGAGCAAAGAGACGACACAGCATATTCAGGTCTCATTTGTAAACTCTATAAGACCAAAAAAAGCAACGAGCAGTGTCTCAACAAACGGAAAGTTCAACAAAGAAAAGAGAATAGCTTCAGATCATAGGTCAGATCATTGTAGGATGAGATGTGTGGAAATGGGAAATGTTTAAGAATAATGAATTACTGCACTGCAAAGACAATAAAATGTAACTTTTAAGATAAATTTAAAAAAAAAAACTCCTTCAGATAACAAGTGAAAAGGTTAAACCATTGTAAAATACAGTTTAATCTACAAAACATTATAATTATTTTTTCTCTTATTTTTTTTTCTCTTTTTTGTCTCTCTCTACAAAACAGGATTATGCTGCAAACAAACATTATTACACTTACTATACTTTGTTACAGATGTGTTACAGTATAGATCTGTTCCTGTCGGGGTGAAATCAAATCACATGTTGCACAAACTAGAAATAAATAATCTATTAGGACACATTTGACTTGACATTCGCATGACATGACAAAAGTATTCAAAATAATACCTGCGTTATTATTATTTTTCAAAATAATAGCATTGACTGCACCACCTGTCGTCTTGTCAACCCGCTGAAGGTGATGTAATGACTATAACAATAGATTGAAATATAATGAGTGTTTAGCAGAAACCACAGAAATTTATATCCAGGAAAATTCCTACAAAAAATAAAGATAATTTTTAAAGTTATACATGAACCAGGATTTCTTTTTATTAATTCTAGGGGTAAAACAAAAGGGGATACCCTATGATACCCCCTCTCTGCTACTTATTCATGCAGCTGTTTAACTGGAAAGATGAAAAGTTTTTCTTACACTGTGGTTACACATTCCTTCTAAATGCTGCTATTATTTTGACTACATTAATTTAATTTCACTTTTTATTGTGAATGTCTTCCTTTCCTCAGGTCTTGAGTGTGACTCGTGTTTTAAAGGTCATGAGAACAACATCTGTATCTAATAAAGCTGAGAAACACAGTATGTGTCAGAACATGTAGGCTCGAGACTAGAGTTTAGACACATTTTGTTGACTGGACTCTTCTTTGACTCACCCAGGCAGGTTGCAGCTTGTCGACCAAAGTGCACGGTGTCCAGACACACCGTGCACTTTGCTGCTCGCATGTTGAGTCCCACGGTGAAGCGGTGGGCGGTGTTGTGGTGCACCGACCTCTCCCTTTGACTGTCCTTCAGCCGCCGGCTGTACTCTGTGAAGACAGGCAGGTCCAATATGTCTGAGTCACTCCCTAACCTCATCAGGACGAAATCTAAATGGGATAAAACACAAGGTTTCCAACAGAGCTGCAGAATGATGCATGTGCATGGTTGAATACCTGTGCTCTCCCACTGCCTTGAAGTTATCATTGAGCCGGACAGGACTCCATTCACAACTTATGATCTTAGTTACATATCATGTAAAGTTTAGTGAAAAACTCTCCCTTTAGGAATATGTTTGAAAATTAGATTAAATACACTTAAATGTATAAATAGATTAAATATCAAGGTGAAATATATACATATAATAAGAACATATGGGCAAAATACAATACATGATAAATACTAATAAAAACAACAGCGAGGACGGTTTACAAAACAATTCTCTCGCAAACTATAATATTTAGAATTAATAAAATGTAATGAATGAATACGCAACTTTAGGAAATAAAGAATAAAATAACATATAATAAAATTATAATAAAGAGTAGGAAAATGGAAATAAACAAAACAAGTAATATTGAAAATAAATACGAAATTAAACACTATTTAAAAATATTTCTTATCATGAAAAAAGAATAGTTAAATATGCAATGGACTGGCACCCTGCCCGGGGTGTACCCCCTGCCTACCGCCTGATGACAGCTGAGATAGGCATCATCAGACCCCCGCCACCCTGAAAAGGAGCAAGCGGGTTGGAAAATGGATGGATGGATGAATAGATCAATTTCAACCAACAAACAAACAAAAAATAAAATGATTGATTTAAATCATATCAAAGAATAACATTTGATAAAATAAATTCAATTGAAAGTCTAAACATTTAATAAAGTAAAAATGTAAAAAGAAAATAACTCTAAAGTTGTGTCTCTTTAGTGTTGGACTCAATGACTGAATGACACCTTCAAAGCAGAGCGGTGGGCTTCACAGATCACTTAGTGCGTCGCGGGTTTGTCCGACTGGGAGTGACGGTGAAGGTTGGACATGAGGTAAATCAAAACCGAGCAGCTTTCAGCTTTCAGCAAATCAGATCCACTGAGCTTCAGCAACCAAGAAGATAAAAGGTGTCAGGTTTCCAAAGCTGTGCTCTGAGCTGAGTGCTGCTCAGGTAAATAACAGGTGCAGAGCTGTGAAAACCTGTCCTATGTTCAAATGTGCATGAGGAACAAAAGGAGAGAGGGCGAGAGAAGAGCAGCCTGAAGTTTGGACCACTTACTTTCAAACGTGACCCTCCTTCCCTCTGAAAGGTGTGAGGAAACAGACACACACAGATTTGTGAGAGTGTGTGTGTGTGTGTGTGTGTGTGCGTGTGTATGTATGCGCGTGTGTAATGTATCAATCTCAGGGGTGTTCACCTTCGGGGGTCGGTGTGTCCTTCCTGCGCACTGCGTTGGTTGCTGCCACGCTGCCCGGGCCCTGCTGGTGCTCAGGTGATTTCACCATGGCAGACATGAGGATCTGCTGGCGAGCTGAGGCTGGTGTAGAGCTGCTGTGGTCTTTATACTGAAGAGCTGCAGTTATTATTAGTCATAGAATAACATTTAGTGCTTTACCGCTAATAAAATGACAGGCTCGCAGAAATCTAACTCACATGCATGTTGTGGACCTTAAACCCTGACTGTGATATGTATAGTTAAAGGTGCAGTCTGCAACTCTTATAAAAGTGTCACTATGTAAGGACAGCTTTACATGAAACTCGAAGTTTGTGTGAAAAAAACAGACTCATTGAGTTCCCCCTGCTGCTCCTGCAGCCTTTGGCAGATTGCCAGAATACACCGTGACCGAGCACAAAGAACCAATCAGAGCCAGGATTGTGTTTGATGGACTGTCTGTCAGCTGTTGCTCACAGGCCCCGCCCCTTTCCCAGGCTGGAACGCCATCTTTTTTATAGTGTATGGTCTGGAGGAGTAGAAGATGGAATTGGTGACTTTTCTACTTGAAAGGTAATTACTGCTCCTTGACTTACATTATGTTTGATTTGTAATTGTTACACTAGAACTCTGAAGTGCATGTGTTGTTTGTGCGCGAGCAGCAGCCTCCGTATGCGTTGCTGTAAGTGCTATATGTTGTTGTTGCTGCTGAGGTGTGTGCACATTGAGAGAGAGAAGCATTGCAGTGATATGCTTTTAACAGAGCATGTTATATTACTGTGATGTTGCTGCTGGGCTAAAGTTAGCTTGTTAGCTCCTCTGAGGGAGAGACTTTGTAAAGTTTGGAGGCAGGGCAAGAGAGCAGTGGAGAGAGATCTGAGAGTTGTGGACTGCACCTTTAACTTGGACAGATGTCATGTATTGGTATTAACTTAATGATGTAGTTGTAATGATCGAGTAATTATACATATAGTACCAAATACAACACAATCATTTAAAGGCACTTAGCATATACAATTTAAAGAAGTATACAGTATTTATACTGTGATTTACTTATCCTCACTTGTTGAAAGGTTGGATGACATCTCCTCACCTTCCTCCCTCAGTGATCTCAGCTCCCCTCTCATCTTCTGCAGAGCGTCCTCCAGCTCTGAGCAGCGAGCTCGCTCTTTGTCCAGAGCCGTCTTCATGTCGCCGTACTGCAGAGGCACTGACGGCAGCGCGGGAACCGGAGACACTGGGCCTTGACTCTGACTCTGCGACTGAGACTGTGCCGCCATGGCCGCCAACAGATCCTCACGACGACGCCCAAACAGACCCTGAAGGACACGCAGTTACAGTAAACAAACATGTATAGCTATATTGAATGGAGATAAAATAAGGCACCCAGGTCCAAATAATGTAATCCTTTATTTCTCTTTAAATGTTTAAAGAATTACATACAGGTAAAAGCCAGTGAATTAGAATATTTAGAAAAACTTGATTTATTTCAGTAATTGCATTCAAAAGGTGTAACTTGTACATTATATTTATTCATTGCACACAGACTGATGCATTCAAATGTTTATTTCATTTAATTTTGATGATTTGAAGTGGCAACAAATGAAAATCCAAAATTCCGTGTGTCACAAAATTAGAATATTACTTAAGGCTGATACAAAAAAGGGATTTTTAGAAATGTTGGCCAACTGAAAAGTATGGAAATGAAAAATATGAGCATGTACAATACTCAGCTGTCCAAAAGGCGACCATCGACACATTGCACAAGGAGGGAAAGACACAAAAGGTTATTGCTGAAGAGGCTGGCTGTTCTCAGAGCTCTGTGTCCAAACACATTAATGGAGAGGCAAAGGGAAGGAACAACTGTGGTCAGAAAAAGTGTACAAGCAATAGGGATCACCGCGCCCTGGTCAGGATTGTGAAAAAAAAACCATTCAAGAATGTGGGGGAGATTCACAAGGAGTGGACAGCTGCTGGAGTCAGTGCTTCAAGATCCACCACCAAGAGACGCTTGAAAGACATGGGTTTCAACTGCCGCATACCTCGTGTCAAGCCACTGTTGACCAAGAAACAGCGCGAAAAGCGTCTCACCTGGGCTAAGGAAAAAAAGAGCTGGACTGCTGCTGAGTGGTCCAAAGTCATGTTTTCTGACGAAAGCAAATTTTGCATTTCCTTTGGAAATCGAGGTCCCAGAGTCTGGAGGAGGACAGGAGAGGCACAGGATCCACGTTGCCTGAAGTCTAGTGTAAAGTTTCCACCATCAGTGATGGTTTGGGGTGCCATGTCATCTGCTGGTGTCGGCCCACTCTGTTTCCTGAGATCCAGGGTCAACGCAGCCGTATACCAGCAAGTTTTAGAGCACTTCATGCTTCCTGCTGCTGACCTGCTCTATGGAGATGGAGATTTCAAGTTCCAACAGGACTTGGCGCCTGCACACAGCGCAAAATCTACCCGTGCCTGGTTTACGGACCATGGTATTTCTGTTCTAAATTGGCCAGCCAACTCCCCTGACCTTAGCCCCATAGAAAATCTGTGGGGTATTGTGAAAAGGAAGATGCAGAATGCCAGACCCAAAAACGCAGAGGAGTTGAAGGCCACTATCAGGGCAACCTGGGCTCTCATAACACCCGAGCAGTGCCAGAAACTCATGGACTCCATGCCACGCCGCATTAACGCAGTAATTGAGGCAAAAGGAGCTCCAACCAAGTATTGAGTATTGTACATGCTCATATTTTTCATTTTCATACTTTTCAGTTGGCCAACATTTCTAAAAATCCCTTTTTTGTATCAGCCTTAAGTAATATTCTAATTTTGTGACACACGGAATTTTGGATTTTCATTTGTTGCCACTTCAAATCATCAAAATTAAATGAAATAAACATTTGAATGCATCAGTCTGTGTGCAATGAATAAATATAATGTACAAGTTACACCTTTTGAATGCAATTACTGAAATAAATCAAGTTTTTCTAAATATTCTAATTCACTGGCTTTTACCTGTATATGTTGCTGTCCTACTGTCTTTCTATAGCGTTTTCCCTCATTTATTATTTTCCAATTCTCTTAGATTTGAATATTCATTGGTGCTTGAATGACCTAATTTCTCCCTTTGTGGTCCAATAAAGTGTATCTTATTTAAAACTCAACAAGAAGACTAGGTTTTGGTTCTTTTTGGGCTGACCTCTCCTGTTCTTTTTTTAATAAAAAATATGAACTAATTATACTATGTATAAGATATAATTAGATGAGGTATGACAAGATAGATACAATAAAATATATTAACATAAAATAAGATAAGAAACATTAACATCAGATAGAGAGATGATAAGATTAGTTCCTATAAGATACATTAAGATTAGATAAGATCAATTCAGATAAAATGTCATCTATCTATAAAAGCAAGGAATCTATGTCTGTGTGTGTGTGTGTTCTTCAAATATCTCTGTGGATCAGGATCAGACTGACCTGAAAGTTTCAACATGGCTGCTGCTTGGTTCAAGGATCTGTTTGGACGCCCCGCCCCCACGAAAAAAGCAAATTTCTCTACAAGCATGAAATTTGGCATACTAGCAGCACTTCACAACAAACCTAAATGTCCCTGACATCCCACCTTCAAACACAACCTGTTGGCCATCCATGGAAAAGCGACTTACCCTCCCACTTTTCTATAACAATACATACTTCCTACGGGCACTGCACTAGTTTTATAAAATAGGATTCATTAATGTAAGTTAATATCTTAACATTTTTTTTTAGTGAAAACAGGTAAAAATAAGATAATGTAAAATGAGATTATAAGTTAAAAAAGGATATGTTAAGATAGGATAAGTTATGATAAGATAATGGTTAGGATCAAGTTAAAGTTCTAAAACTTTAAAGATCAAAAGTTCAAATTGTAAAGTTCTAAAGTTAAAGTCCTAATGATAAAGTTTTAAAGTTCTACAGTTTAACTTTTGAAGTTCTAAAGTTCTGAGTCCATGTGTTTTGAATGTAGAAAAAGAAAAGTTAAGATAAGAATAAAACTGCAAACAGAACCTTTACATAAAAGTTACTGTATATACGCGTGTGAACATTTACAAACACAAAAGATATGGTGATGATGGCAATGATACTTTCAGGTCTAATCATGATTGTAAACTAATTAAATACATCTGCAATCTATGAAAAACAAGGCGTTTGAATAGAAGTACCGATTGTACTTGTTTTTAATTTAGAATAAAGAAACTTTGACTGGAAGAACAACCAGATAGCTACACCGTGTAGTTGACTGAAGTGTGGAAATCTCCCCTCAGAGGATGGAAATAGTGGATCTGAATCACCATGTCTGATAAGGGATGACCGTCTGACCTTCTTCTTCTTGGAGCCGCCGTGAGCCTGAGCCTGCAGGAAGTCGATGAGTTTGGTCTGCTGCGTGATGGTTCCCTCCATTTTCACCTTCTCATGAGAATACACGGCCTGCAGGTGGAGCTGAGTGAACATCACTACTGCCATCAATGTCTCCTCCAGAGCTTCACTTCACACACAGAGGGAGACTCGAGGGGAAGGATGGAATGTGTGTCTGCATACTAAAGCTGGCCCGATCACGCTTTTTAGGGCCACTCATTGATCACATGATCAATAAAAAATGAGGCTTTTTATTTACTCATGGAGCCGATTCTACAATGTTAAATGCAACTAAAAGGCCAAAATACCATGTGAAGTCAGTAAGGCCTTACTTTTCTCAGCATTTGACAGAAATTACAGGTAATAAAGTGACACAGTGGCACTTCTGTGTTTGTAACTGTATCAGACTTTAGATAAAGAGCAAACACTGATGTGTCTTCAGCCAATGTAATATCAGTGAGGCTGATTATCTCAGACACAGAGTGAAATACAAGGATTTTACTCCCGCTTGAAATTTGCTGTAATAAGATTGCTGATCGTTCATTTTTTTTTTTTGGCAAAAATCCGGTTCTGATGGATCGGAGCATCCTTAGTATGTACGCCATAACATGTATTATAAGATTCCAAAATAAAATGAGACTGTACATATGACGATGGACTAAAATGATTTAAGTTAATTGAATCCACAAAATCAAAATAATAATAATCGAGCTTTCATGAACAGTTAGATGTGAAGCAGAAATCAGATAAAAAAAAACACCAAATTAGTTTAAAAAATGAACTAAAATCTGTAACTTCACAGGTGACAACAAAGACAGCACAAGAACATGCATGCAGTAGTCATATTAGCAAGGCTAAAGCTAATGGATGCTAATGCTACTGACAGTAATTGGTGTTGTTGTTGCCAGGAGAAGTGAGCCAGAAATCTCTCAGTCCATCCATTCATCCAATTATCATTCGATTCATCCATCCAAAATGTAAATGTGAAATTAAACATTATTATTGACTAGTCCAAGGCTTCCACATGTGTAACTGTACATACTATGAATTAAAAGGTAAGAGGCAGGGTGTCAAACTCAAGGCCCGTGGGCCAGATCCGGCCCAGCAGAGCATCCATTTTAATCCTCGGGATGTGAAAATTACAAAGAGAAGTTGAGATAAATCCCCAAATTGTGTGGCATGAGTAACTTGATGCCAAGCTTTTATCTGCATATAAAATATGCTGCGGCCACCTCCACCTTACTGTAATTGTGATATTTGAGTTGATTTTAAAGGCTTTGTGGTATAACAGCAAAAATGAACCCATGTTGTATCTCATTTGATGTTAAATAAGACTTTTTATACACAATAGAGTGGTGATTTTCTTCTGCTTTGTTCTCTAAAATACAAACCTAAGTGCTTTACCCCTGAGAGAACTGGAAGTAATCTTCTATGTAGGAGTGGCGTTACATGTACATTTGGAACAAAAACTTGTTTTCAGCGATATGCTGATAATCCTATCTGATAATCATATCTTTCTGTACTTTTCTCAGGCCTTGAGTTGGACCCTCGTGGTTTTGAAATGGTATTAAAACTTTGTGTAGGAGCACCTGGATGTTCTCCAGCTGGTACTCCAGGTCCGTCCTCTCAGTCTTCAGCAGGTCGGTCTGATCCAGAGCGTCCTGCAGGCCTTGTGTCAGACGGAAGATGTGAGTTTTCTGGGCGTCCATCTGCTGCTGAAGCTTCTCTTGCTGCAAGGAAAAGAAATAATAAAGCCAAAGAAACATCCTGGTTTTGTTCTCTGCACAGTGGGGAACATGGAAAAATGTACACCTCCTCCAGCATCCTCTGCTTCAGATCTCTCTCACTCTCCAGCTTCTGCTGCAAACTGCGGGCGTTCATCTCCAGCATGGCGTGTTTCTTCTCTAGATCGTTCAGCTGAGGAAAAGAGAGCTTTGCTGTGAAATCTGTTTATTGTACTAAAGGGAAGTGCTTGTTTAACATGGCGGCTGTGTTTCTCACCGTGTCTGCGAGGCCCTCAGCCTTCAGTTTCTGGTCTTTGAGTGCCTGCTGCAGGGCCAGGATCTCAGACTTGTGCTCTTTAACAGCCTGTTCTACAGCCTGACGAGACTCAGAGCTGCGCTGCTCCGCACGAAGCCTGAGGAGCAAAAATAATACTCACTGTTCTCCATAATTCATTGGATTTAAACTTCATAGTGGTTTAGTTGAGATAATATTTTTTTTTTTGTATTTTTATTTTGCTTAAAGCCATTTTTCAGTTAAATTATTTCAATTCAAATTAAATGTATCATTTACTTTACTTGAAATTATTGAAAATATTGTATTTATGTAATTCAAATATTTAATTCTATTTTACCAATTGTTTCTCAATTAGTCCCTGAAAAGAATCAGACTTAATTCCCTTGCCTATAAAATTTTTTGTTAGGAATGCAAACAAAAACATTACAACTTGCATAAAGAATGTAGCTAAAAACAGAAATGATTAATTTTGTTAACTAATAATAATAATAATAATAATAATTATAATAACAATGATAACAAAATAAATCTAAATAATAACAATAAATGAGATTTTGAAGGAATATAAAACTGACGTGAGCATAAAAAAAAAACCATGTAACATGTGGAGATGTTCTAAACAACTGCCTGCTAAATGTGCAGCGGGGGATTCTTCCATTCTAGTTTGTACCTTTCGTTGTTTTTAACAAATCTGTTCACCTGTTCTGCTTCTCTGTGTCCAGCAGCCTTTGGACCTCCCTGGTTCTTCTCTCGGCCTGGCTCTTCTCCTCCTCCAGCGCTGACCTCCAGGCCTCCCACTGTCTCTCTTTCTCCAACAGCTCATCGTTCATGTTCTCCAGCTCCATCACCTGCTCCTCCAGCATGGTGCACGTGGTCTTCAGCGTCTCCAGGTTCTGGTGAAAAACAGGGATGGAGAAAAACAGAATAGACCAGATTTTACCTCATAGTAGTGTTATTAGGGGTTTCCTGATCCGTTATTGATATCGGAGATTGGTCGGATATCAGCCAGAAAACGAATATCGGATTTTATCGGACTCCATCTAAAATCTCCAATATATATTATATTATATTTATTAAATTGTAAAATGCTATAGATATTATGTTGAAGGTTAAAATGTATGTAACCAATTGGTTAATAATAAATGGGTCAGTTTTTTCTCATACCTACTGTTGCTGACTATTGTTCTCTGTTTGAGTGACATCACTTGATCAAGACTTTTCTAACATTCCGCACTACAAAATAAGTCATAAATGCATGATTCGTGCTTATATTGTATCGGATCGATATTGGTATTGCTCAACACTCAAGGATTCAATATTGGTATCGTATCGGAAGTGAAAAAGTTGTATCAGAATCAGAATCAGAATCATAATCAACTTTATTGACCAAGAGTGTATGAATACACACGAGGAATTTGTTTTGGACATCCCTAAGTGTTATAGTCGACCGTGGCTCAGGTGGTAGTGGGTCGTCTTCTGATCCAGAGGTTGGGGGTTCGATCCCAGTACCTGACTATGTGTCGAAGTGTCTTTGGGCAAGACACTGAACCCTAAGTTGCTCCCAGTGGTCGACTAGCGCCTTGCATGGCAGTCTGTCCCACTGGTGTGTGAATGTGAGAGTGAATGGGTGAATGAGCTGATATGTAAAGCGCTTTGAGACTGCTTCAGTGTGGTTATAAAGCGCTATATAAAATCAACTCCAACTCCATTTATAGTCGTGGAATTGAGTCCCTATATGTAGGACTCGTGACTCGACTTATTGTGTCGCAGAACAATGGGAGAGAAGGCATGGAAAACAATGAATTTGACCAGACATCTGTCCAGGATTTATCCAGAGAAGTGAGTAGATGCCGATGCTAATGCTAATGCTACTTTGTTGATTATTGTCATAAGCTAGCTGCTGAAAAACGACAACTTTAGCCTCTAACGTTACTCAAACAATGGTTCTTTGATGTTTGGAAAAGTTGTGATGTGTTTTTAACTTCTCAAATGAGCATTCTTAAAAAGAAAAGTTATGTAACAGTATATGAATAAAATATGACTGCAGGTGTGTTCATGCATGTCGGGCTCTATTCTCCGCTGCGCCTAAGTTAGAAAAGCCACGCAGCATCGCTGTTTCTGGGTGCGTACTATTCTCCCCCTGTACTTCAGTCTGTCACTGCGCGCCAATAACGCACTATGGGTGGATCGACCCTGAAATGTGGGTGTTCCCATTCAAATCTGGCCTTACTCGCATTCTCCGGGAGACTTAAGTTCTTTTACAAAAACGTAACATTATATTTCACTAGAAGTTTGGACTTTACAATTGAAGCCACACGGACTCTATTGCAAAAGAGAGTCCCAGAAAGAATCTATCCAAAGTAACACTGCCACGCTGTCACAGGGGTGTGTTGGTGGGGGGCCATCAGTATTTCCAATATGTTCACTTTTACCAGTTGTAGACGGGACAAAATGTTACATTTCATTATATTTTATTTGCGCCGTCCATTACTTTTCCTGGGAGGGCGGTGGGTGCTGTGTCGTGGAGTTGATCAGCTGTGCGCACCCGAGGTGTGCACGTTACAATGAAACCCTGACAGATGTTAGAATGATGGCCAACTATTTAAACACTGTGTACAACGTAAAGCCAGAGTTTGATCCACTACAAGAGTATAACAAGTGAAACATTGATGAAAGATGATGATGATGTTGACTATTGTGCTGACCATTTCTGAATGCAGGAATGTAAGAAGTGAACTCATTCAGTGCCAGCCATTTTCAAAATTACTACCCCTCAGTGCCAACCGTTTTAGAACATTTTGACTGATTATTAAAGACCCACAGAATATTTTATCCTATGACAATTTGAAACCAGATTCTGAAAACTGAAGAATTTTGTTTCTAGCTTGTTTCGTTCTTCTGTAATCAACAGTTGAATAGAGGCAAATCGCCAGTTTGTGACAAAAAGCTGAGAAAAAGGTCTTTTTCTGAAAAAACATTCGTGATTTTTAAGCTTTTTTTTTTTTTTGCCTTCGGGACATCTCAACATTGGTTTCCTTCTATAAACTACAAAAACAACACTGAAGCCGGATTTTGAATGCAAAATTCTTATTATTTTGCAATTTGGGTCAGAGTTGAATGGTTTGCATATTGTATTTTGGCCTTCCTCCAAGTCTCTCCCCCGTCATTCTCCATACATGCAACTTCCTCCTTCTCCCGGACATGCCGAGTGTCACCGCTTGCCCCTTTTTTTTTTTTATTGTTTTCTCTCACCATTGCGACACTCAATAGTCCACTTAGGTTCCACGCAAGATCTGGTCGAGTGTGCGCTGCTGTGAGCTGCTGGAAACTTCAGCATCAACTCTCGTAGCGCCATTTTGTGTCTCGTATACTATTTTCCTCTCCCTCTGAGCTCTGCCCATCACAGGTGATCTCTCATCTAAAGGTGTGCTGCTACCACCTACATGTCACCAGTTGGTCACTACATCATGGTACAAGTTAGATATTCACCAGAGAGCTTTGTCACACTGTCTCCTAGCAACCCCAGGCGAAAAACACAATTCACGTCTATAGATGTGAATGGCACTCAATGAGTTCATAAAATCCGTCTTTCCACACAAACAAACATCAATCTGACGTTAGTATGAGGGGGGAAAAGAGATATTTTAACTGTGATTTGGACAGAAGAATGCGGTCGATCTTCACCCTGCAGTAATCTGATTAATAATCTGATCAAATCAACCTATTACTTTGTTTATCAATGAAGGCGTTTCAAATTAAAAGTACCATTATCACTTTCACAAATTTCAATTACATTTACAAGGGTTGGGAAAACTCCATGCTCCGTGATTTCTAGACAGCCCAAAAAATGACATCATGGCCCAGTCCACCTTCCTGGCTTCAGAACGCCTTCATTCACAGACTGCGCGCTTTTGGTCGATTTACGCGCGATGGGCGTGTCAGGAGCCTGGACTGGAGAATATGAGCAGGAGAGAAGCATGCAACTGCAGGCGCATAAAAGAGTTCTTAAGTCCAGATGGGAGAATAGGGCCCGTAAAGAATATTCTCATAAATTGGAGGAGGTGTGACATAATTCCAGGTGAGGAGGACTCAACTCGACTCTGATTTTTCTTTTGGTGACTCAGACTCGAACACTACGGACTCAACACTCGACTCAAACTCGAGCTATGGTGACACATACACATACAACACTACATCCTAGTATTGTAAATATTAGAGTTGTATTTTTTTTTAGCACAGTAAGCCTCGTAATAGACACAGTCCTTTAAAAAAAGAAACAGGTATTCATAGATTGTTATAATGTTATCCTATTTAAGATGTAATAGGGAGGTTTCTATGTATTTTACTAGGTAGGTTTTGTAGTCGGTCAATGAAAAACACAATATTTGAGGTTCTTCTTTTTTCTTAATGACATTAAAGATCAGATTTAAAAAATAGGTTAAGAGATAATTGAACAGTACATTTTACCAAAGCTATTCAGCTACATGTTCATTTGAGAGCTGATTTTAAATCCACACACTCAAGCAGAGCTGGTCATTTTTTTTACAGCATCTGACATATTAATAAACTTTCAGTAAGTGGTCACAAGATAATATAATCAACAGTCAAACCGTAACACTAACTGGTCCAAATGCTCAGTGTGTCAGAAACCCCTCACTAGATAAAATGATCACTAGTTCAACCATAACACTTGTAACCATAACTTGTGAAACTGCTCAGGTAATAAAAGTCAGGATGAGGGGAAACATTTGAACGATGTCAGGATGTCGACCAGTCGTTTAAATGATTGTGTCACGCCGTCGTTCATCGCGCACGCACAAAGCATGCATATTGATTCAGGGATGGGACAACGCAACCATGCATACGTCAGACTTCAGACCAATCACGCAACATTTCAACAAAGTTTCTGTAAAATTTGTCTTTATTTGTGACAAATTCACCATGTAAACAATGCAACGCACTCCCACTTTTCTCCCATCTATTTATAGGATGGTGTTCTGTTGAAATGCTTAGACACCTGAAGGTATTTCTATGCTTATCACAAGGCAAACACAATACTTCACATCCCAGTGTGTGGATTAGACAAAGCACAGATACAAATATAGCTTCTGCAGCAGCAACACCATGGCTGTGTGTAGTCCAAAGCTTCCACAACGGCCTCGACCTGGGAGTGATGGGATGACACATCCCTCCCACACATAGCTCGTCTATGACTTCCATCGACGGTTACACAACCAGGAGGACTGAGCGCGCTCCCAAACGCCCACACGTGCACGTTTCCTCCCACAGGCGTTCATCGCACAGCCTCCTCCTCTCTCACAGCACAGATAGGAGCCTCTGCTGCCTGATGTAAGCTCAGCACTAGCAGAGCTGGGAGATTACTGTGGCTCACCTGTCACAGGTGAGAGCTCATAATGTGAATGTGATGCAGCCTGAGTGGGCAGGCCGTCTGAGACATGCCTGCTTTTTTAAGACTCTTTGTTTCCAGCTGTCTCAGACACAGCAAATTTGTACAGCTGATAAAAAGATATGCAGCACCCGGGCCGAATACAGACAAATCACAGAGAAGACATTACATATAATTGTTCAAAAAATGGATTTTTCTCATTTGTCCACTGAGGGTCGCACTGTTTCAAAAAGAGCAAAAGACAACAAAACCAAAGCCTAGGAATTACCAGCAAATGGCAGAATGCCACTAATGCATTCAGCTGCCCTATTATATTTATTGTATATTTTTATTCACTTAATTAATTGGTTTTGGTGTTATTTTCTAGTCATATGTTTATTAATTATTATTTATCGATGCATAATGAATAATTAATGTATTTTATTTTCATATTTTCAAATCTCATATTCTTAAAATCTTTAGTTACTACCCCCTACCAAGAAACATTTTCATCTGCATTTATTTATTTATTTGTTTGTTTGTCTGTATTCTGTAAACAGGATGGCGTCAAAAGTACTTAACAGATTAATAGAACAATGGCATGGAAGAGTCCATTACATTTTGGAGGGATCCAGATCACTATATATATTCTGGATTAGTTCGAAAAATCCAAAAATCCCTATCTCTCATCAATAGCAAAATTTCAAAAACATAATCTCAGTTCGTAATTTGACTCAGTTTCTCAATTACCCCAACGAGTTTCATCAGGATCATCGGATCTGGAATGCGCATTTCATTGAGATTTTTTGAAGAAATAGAGGAGCCCATACATTTGGACCTACTGAATTGTTATTAATGGGGATAAAATTTTCTTACAAGGTGATCATGGTACCATGATCAGTATTACTGATTCAGATAACTTTGAATATCTGGCAAAGAGGTTATTTGGCCTTGGTGGAGGTTTACTCTCTCTGAGTTCTCTTGTTTTATGTATTTTAATTTCATAATTGTATCCGTTTTTTAAACCATGTTATAGATATTGTATTCAATGTATTTTTTATCCAGGTGGAGCAAGATTAGCAACTTTAGTCTGTATGATGTGAGAAGTTGTTAAATTATATTATAAGTTTTTGTTATGATTTTGAATATATATATATATATATATAAAAAAGACCTGTTTCTGGTTGTTGAGGTGCATCTCCCGGTCAGCCACCTCGCGGCGCAGCTGGTCGATGTCCTGTCCCAGCTGCAGACGGTCCTCCCTCTCGTCCGAGGCCTCGTCCAGCTGCTTGGACAGATAGAAGTTCTGCCGGTTCAGCTCGGCGTTCTCCTGAGACAGCACAGTCAGCTGCTCCTCCAAGTCCGTGATCACCTACAGAACAAAAGCAGGTAACACTTTACTTGAAGTTTTATACATAAGGCTGACATTAAGCTGTCATTAGCTAAATTAGGACACCTTTGGAGCTATGTTGGTATTTTTTGCATTAGGTGGAGGGATCTAGTGGTGTTAAGGGTTAGGGTTAAGGTTAGGTTAGGGTAATGAAGGGTTAGGGTAATGAATGACACTAAATGACAGTTTTATTTCATAATATTTTGTGAGATGTCTCACTATGGGATGCAACCTCTGTCTGCATTCCTCAGGAGTATTTATTTAAATCTGCTAATCCTGATTGGCCGGTGAAGCACGTTCGTTCAAACTTTAGTTTATGTATATAACCTTGGCTCTATGAGTAATATGAGTGAGAGGTCTCACCAGACTACCCTTCTTGCTCGAACAAGGAGAAGAGGTGCTTATTTTGAATGGTGCACGTCTGTCCGTATCCTTCTTTTATAGGAGGTGGGTGACCCCCTAGCGGAGGGACGCGCTTCACCGGCCAATCAGGATTGGCAGATCAAAATAAATGCTTCTGAGCAATGCAGAGAGGTTGCATCCCATAGTGAGACATCTCACTCATATTACTTATAGAACTGGGGTTATATACATAACCTAATGTCTTCATGACACCTTATTTATGCTATTGACAGGTGTCATGTCTGAACAATGACAGCGTAATGTCAGCCTTACGTATGCATGTCAAGTGTTACCCGAAAGCACATGAAGCACATGTCAACCCAAAACAGTCAAGATCATATGTCCAATTTAGAGATAAATCCCTTTTTGGACACACTGAAAATGTAATTCCTTTGTATTATTAAAATGTACATAATTTTACACTATGATTTACATTACAGATTATTTAACAAAATTACTCTGATAACAGATAGCATTAACATGAACATATATTGGAGAAGGAATTCCATATCCGTCACTCATTTACAAAGCTGGCATCCCAAGTTGTTTGCGGTCCATATTTGATTAATCTGGGACCGATAACTTTTTGGCAGAATGTTAAAGGTGCAAAAATGCTGAAACGCTTACATGTGGCATTGAATGACTCAGATGTAGTGAGACTGGAGAGAGCAAAGCTATTTAGGGAATGGATCTGATCTGGGTAATTGGTCACAGCTGTTGTGAGGTTACTAATTACCCCTTTTCCTTACATATTCTAATGAGCAGCTAAACAGAAGACTGACAAGCTGGGAGATCCTATTCTCACCATCCAAAATACAGGAATCCTGAGATACTGTTAAACCTTGACATGAGGAAAAATGCTCAGGGCAAAGTGAGAGGAAAAAAAAGTTGGAATCACTGAGTGATAGAGTCTGACAGAAGAAAAATCTCCCAAATATCTCCCTGGAGGCAACATGTTGACCCACAGATTGTGAGTTTCATGCTCTGCTCTGAAGCATTTGACCAACAGTGTGAGTAAAATAAATAGAATGACATTTGGAGTGCTACTGGATGCGGTGTTTGGCTTTGTGAGCCTGAACACTGGCCAGCTGAATCCATGACTCTACCAACAGTTTGTGAGTGGGAGGATCTCAGAAATAGGGCAATGGGATAAAAGCATTTCTGCTGTCTACATGTGAAGCCGCTGAAATGCTTTCAAATGTCCTTTCTCGGGGTTGGTTGGAGCAAAGTGTATTGGTAACAGAACAAACATCCTTGACATATGAAGCAGGAATCGATTGCCTGAAAGAATGATCTTAAACAGACCTCGTTGCTCAGCTGTCAGGATTCCCTCAAACATGTTACTTTATGGGGGAATTCAACACTTTTTAATGTAATTTTTAATGTCAAATAAATTTGAATTAAAAACTAAAAAGCATGAACTGTTAAAGTGGGAAAAGTTTCTAAGTAAATCGTCTTTCTGGAACTATTTATTTTTTAATTTGTTTTTACTTTTTTCTGGAAAAATTGTTAGATCAGCCGGAAGAGGACGAACTAAAACATGAGCAGCTCACCGCACAGCTGTCCCTTAGGGCGTCGAACTTGCGTTGTATCTCATCTCTGTGTGCCTAGAGGTTGAGGAGATGGTCAAAGAGATGGATTTAGAGGAACTGTCATGTCCCCATAGATCACACATTTCCTCTCTCACCCTCAGAACGGTGATCTCTTCCTCGGCCTCGGCAGTAGTCTCCTCCAGCTCCGTCTTGGCCTGCTGCAGTTGGTTCTCCAAAGCGCGTCGGGCAGCTGTCAGATTGCTGATCTGAGACTCTCGCTCCTGCAGGGAGAGCGTGAGCTCCGTCACCTGACGTGTGATCTCCAGCTTCTGCTCCTCATGCTCCAGCCCGATCTGCAGCAGCACCCCAGAGAAGATGTTCAGAATCAGAGCAACATCATCTCTGCTGTTGCCAGGGATAGCGGGAAACAATCATTTAAGTTGATTGATTCATGGGCTATGGACATTTCAGCAGTTTTTCAACCGTTATCAGATTTTTCTACTACCTGTGTGGGCATAAGGCCAAAATATTGAAAATAATTCCCAAACGCATTATGTCAAAAATTTTGGAACAGACGGACTGGTCTGGGATTTGGAGGTAAACCAGCTCGGAAGAGTGTTTCCCTGCCAATCTGCTGCTATTCGGTGCTCTCTCTGTTTATGTGTGTTGCTGATAGCGTTAGTCAATACATTGAATAGTCACCTCAAGCAGAGACTTTGGCGTGTGCTACCAGTGTGCTGTGGTATCTGTCCTGCTTAGGGCAGTCTGACCAGAACTGACCAGGAGAGAGTTCTGTAATTACCATATCACTCATTGGTTGAAAAAGTGGTGGTTGTTTACATCTAAGGAGGCCACACCCAAAAACACAACATCAGTCATCCCTTTAAAAAATATCCTGGAATTCGATGGGTTTGTTTAGAACTG
Organism: Gouania willdenowi; assembly: GCF_900634775.1. Lineage (NCBI taxonomy): Eukaryota > Metazoa > Chordata > Actinopteri > Blenniiformes > Gobiesocidae > Gouania > Gouania willdenowi. Next base: position 16,439,408 of record NC_041052.1, on the reverse strand, counting down.
AAGAAGCCTTTTGGATGAATTTGGCATAGTTTGTGTTGCACCTTTGGACAGTCAACTAACTGTTAGCATGTTTGTTGAATTAACGGTCTTTTGACACTCATGTGTTTTTTAAATCAGTTGACTGAAATCATGATCATGACATTATTTAAATGTGTCCCTTTGTCCTTCTTCTGTATCTTATGGACAGAGAAACGAGATTTGATGCCACTGAGAAGTTGTACAAGTTACACAAATTACGAATGTTATGCTACGAATAGTGAACAAGTTGTTGTGACTGATTTAGCATTGTTAACAGTTTATATAAATGCATGTTATACTTTAAATAAAGAGATCATATATGAATCACCCTGCATTGCCCCGCTCACCTCCCTCAGCCTGGTTTCAAGCTCCATCACTCGGCTTTTGTTGCTCTGCTCCTGCTGACTCATCTTCTCCAGATGTTCCTCTAGTTTGGCATTCTGGGCCTCCAACTTCCCAGCCTGAGACTCCAGGTAGAACTTCTGCTGACGGAGCTCTGAGATCATTTCCTCCTGGGCTTTCCTGAGCAGATCGTACATGAGTAAGTTGTAAGAGAATGACTGTAACGATGCTTTACATGTTCCCCTAGTCTCTGGTCTCGTGTACAAGAACAACGCAAGCCTTCACTGCTTCTAAAAAAGGTTCCCATGTTTCATTCACATAAGCTCTTTATGTTTTAGCACTCACATGTTCTTCTGAGTGTAAATACTGCTGTTGGCTGCCATTTTGTTGGCCTCCGACAACTCAGCAATCCTCTGCTCCAAGTTGTTTATCTTGGAGTCCATCGCATTTATGGTCTAGACCAGAATACACAAGATGTTTAATAGAAATCACAATTAGGTGTAATAAAGTGTGTCAGACCAATGACTGTTGATCTTGGCCTGAAAAAGCCTTTTGTTTAATCGGTCCCATCTTACCGCCTTCTGTTCGCTGATGACGTTGCACTTCTCCCGTACTTCTTCCTCATATTTGCTCTGACTGGACTCCAGCATCTCCTTATCAGCCATGTCTGCCTTCATCTGGGCCTCCAAGATCTGTTCAGTGCCAAGAAGACCACAGACACAAGCACTAGGATTATAGTCAATCGGAATGACAAGTAGATCGAACACTAACACTAACTATACTCCTGAAGCATCACTTTTTGCCAGCTTCTAATGATACACTGCATGTGGTTTTACAAAGCACTGGAAAACTTCTACACTAATCAGACATCACATTATGACCACTGCCAGGTAAACTGATCATTTAAATGATTTCTATCTCATGACTCCTCAAAAATACATTATGGTATGTGTTAACAGATTGAAGGAGGGAAATATAGATAAAAGTGGATGGTTAACCAAATCCACTGCCATTGACTGCATCAACCTAACTTGACCAAGTATAAATTACAAAGCCTGTAATTTAGCCAAATAGGCCTCACCTTGGTCTAAGGGTGACCACTTGACCTTGCCACTTAAACCAAGCCCTCAATATAAGCAAGTCCATTATTTCACCAAGTTCCTAATTCAACCAAGTCTCCAAATCAACCATGTCCTTAAGATGACCTCAAGTTTTTAATTGAACAAGATTCCAATTTGGCCGAGTCTACATTTTGACCAAGTACTTAACATGACCAAGTTTCCAACCAAGTTTTTAACTTAACTGAGTTAATCTGACATCTCTATTTTTACCAATTCAATGTCTGACTCTTGAATAAGTCCTCAACACAACCAAGTAAATAAATAGAAGAAGTCCCTAATTAAACCAAGTTCCCAACTTGGTCATGCCCCTTACATTTCCAAGTAAGCATCCTGACCAGTCACCATGACCATATCCACTCATTAATCAAGTTTCTGACATCACCAAGTCCCAAATTTACCAAGTTCCTAAGTTGGCCAAGTTCTTAATTTTACAAAGTTCCAGAAGTGGCCAAGTCTCTATTGTAACAAAGTCTCTAACACAGATTCACAGATTAGGATTCAAAGCAAGGACTATGTTGTGATGAGTCAATTACTTAGTTAGAGCATCTCCCCACAGCTAAAGCTCTTGGTAAGGGATTTTGGACTGCAAAAGTAGTCAGTATCTATCAAAAAAATAGATTACTATAGTTTTGATTACTGAAGAGAATGTTGCTGGGGCTGATAAAAAACCATAATACCTATACAGAAAGAGTGTCAACAATGCTGCTACAAATCAGGAATGGTTGGGGATTGGTTTGAGGAACACAGTTTAATGGGTTGTCTTAGCCTCCACATTCCTGAAGTCTAAATCAAATCCAGTATCCGTGGGATGTGATAGAGGTCCTAGCTCACAACTTCTAGGACTTCAAGGATCTGCTGCAGATAATCGGGTCAGAACTGTTTTCGCAACAACAGTAGGATTTAACATCAGGCAGGTGCTCAATAATTAAATGTAATTTAGATTATGATCTTCACATCCGACAAATCCTGAAAGTTTGACTTCCTTTATTTCCTTCTTAAAACTTTGGACTTTATGAAGCACAACAGAAGTCAGAGTACATGGAGTGCTATTGAATTGGTCCCAGTTGGTATCTCGATTTACCAGATGCTCTGGTCTGCTGACAAATGTAAGTGCAGATGGGGAAAAGCTGCACTGAAGATGAAGGAAAATAGAGATATTTCTGCAGAAAAGCACCATTAAATGCTCCCTTTGCAGCAGCTTGGACAAAAAAAAATGTCAATGAAGCGTTGTTGTGTTATATTCTTAGAACGTGTAGCTCAAACGGTTGGTTGCAGTTGAATTCATTTAGTGTTTTTACTGATATAGTTTAAAATTAGTTAGCTTCTGGAGGTAGATATGTGGAAATTACATTTCATGTTTATGAGTCTACAGTGAAAATATTTATTCACAACATTAAACTTCCAATGATTACTTGCAACGCAGGTTTGAACAAAAACATTACCTTATTCTTACAAACCACAGTATCACATGGAACGATTTGCCTTAGAATGTTGGATAGAATGCCAACCTTGAGCTTGTCTTCATAGAGCTTCTCCTTCTGTTTCAGGTGAGTCTCAAACCGCTGCGCTGTGGCCTGGCTCTCTCGCAGATGTCCCTCCAGCTCCTGAATAACACACAATGTTAACTATCACAGTTAAGATCACATAAAAAAAAAAAAAACTTTTAGCAGCACCTCTTTTGATTGAATGACACACGTTATCAAAAGGCAGTTTACGCCTTTAACTTTAGACATACTCATAGAAATAACTATCCAGAACAGTCATGTATTAGTCTATTGTTAAGTGGTACTGGATTGATGAAGAAAATGGAGCAAAGTGGAATGACACTGATGCAACAAAGAACTGAATAGGAGATAAGCATATTTTAATAATCAAAAGGTTTCATCGTTAAAAGTGTTATTTAATTAAATTTTTCTAAAGGTGTAGATGCAGTAGGACATTTTTACCAGCCTGGCCTGTGCACACAATAATCTTTATTGCTCTTGTTTAAAGCAGAACTAAGTAACTTTTTCACCTTAATAAATCCTTCTCGTAGTGCCTGTGAGGGTAATACAAGTGTTTATGGGGTGATTGGGGGAGCTTTCATCTCTCACTGCTGTCTCTGGCCAGAAAACCACAATTGCAACTTTCCCTGCCACCGACCCGGTGGCAAGACATACTGGTTTACGGCAGCCCAATGCAAACTAATGCTAGATTATGTCCAGACCTGTGGCTGCACACGGTTGTATACAAATTCACTTTTCTCAAACTTATATCATGGCGAACCCAGCAAAAAAAAGGCAGAGAAGACCTTTGCCCGATGAACGGAGCAACTCCATGCAGTGACAGCTCAGCAGCAACACACAGCAATCACACACACTGTCGTCGCAGCAATGTGCACGCACACACATTCACAACCCAGCGCTGCATCAGGCAGCACACACACAAATATTCATCCATCTATCTATCATCTATCCATCCATCCATTTTCAGAGCCGTTTTGTCAGCACACAAACAAACAGATCACATACATTTCCACACTCCCTTCCGTATTACTCCCACATCGTTCGTTTATTTTACTTTTTTATTATTATTTTATTATTTTACTACTCTTCCTCATACTGTTCACATGGTCACATGGGACTATATGTGTGAAAGGACCCTTAGTGTCAATGTTGTATTAGGATTTTTCAGTGATCGGTTGCTACCGTCTTGGGAGAGCAAAGGTGTGCATGTAGCAGTGGCAGTGGGGTGGGACAGGCAGCGGGGGGTGAGGAGTTTTTACTGCAGTGACATAACCATAGGGACCTTTAGGGGGAACACTAAGCGCAAGTTACTTAGTTCTGCTTTAATTACTTGTCATCAGTTTGTGTTTCAGATCTCCTTTGATCTACTGATGTGTCTTAATTTTTAATTTCACAATGTTTTTAGTGTGAGTGTGTGTGTGTGTGTTTTCATTAATCCTTTGTACAAAATTCTCATGTGATTGATGTTGATGAATGATGATCTAATCAGTATATTAGCATTGGTTTGCATTACCGCTTTCTTTTAATATTGACCTATAATCTTCATGCATAGATGTTTATTGTTGTATTTTTCTGTCTTCACCTTCAATCGTTTACTTGACATTCTTTAATCTTGAGATCCCATACTTAATCTCTTACTGCTGACGATTGTATAAGGTAAAGAATGTTTATTTGTCATGAAGTCAGACACTTTTTATTGGGTTTTATTGTTAATTCCTGTTCATGTTTCTAACCACCCATCTATCCATCCACCCAGTCATTGTGGGTTAAACTTGTAGTGAGAGCTGCTGATTGGTGTGGTTGTGTTTTTGATGATGTGATTTCTAATTACAGCTTTTGTGTGGTTGTCTCGAGGCTGTGCAGAGAATTGGAAACGTGACCACACATCACTGATATAGTGGGTGGGATCATTTTGGGATGTATTATGTAAAACAGCACTTCCTCTGCAGAGATGATTCTGGGCTGTGTTTATCTCACACCTCCTTTGATTATTTTAGTGCTGCAGGGAAGATAAAACTGGCCAACCAGAATCTTGTCGGCCATCTGCTGGATCTGCTGGGCTTTGCTCTGGATCTCGTCCTTCAGTTTGGTCTCCCGCCTCTCTACGATTTCCAGCCTTTTGACCTGGTTTTCGAGGGTCTTCCTGCCATCCTGCATGATGCACATAAACCCCACACTAAACAAATCAGTAGCAGTAAAAACAATAACAAACACAATTCAGCTCCGAGAATTAAAATGAGCTCCTTATTATTCCACTTCATTGATGAACTGACAACACTCTGCTGCTTTCTGTCTTGTTTGATTCATCAGTGACGCACTTAAAAATCTAACATTTCAAACTTCTACTTTCTAGAGGCCAAAACAACTGTTTCATTGTCTTTGACTTATCAGGTCAAGTTTGCGATGAGCATGGAAGCCTAGATGCTTCCAACAGCTCTGGGGAATCCTAAGGCATTCTCAGGCCAGTAGAGAGATAACCACTCCAGTGTATCCAAGGTCTCCCCCAGCTGGACATGCTAAGGGTACTTCTGGAGAAAGGCGTCTGGGAAGCATCCATATACCAGATGCCCGAACTACCTCAACTAGCTTCTCCTGACGTTGAGGAGCAGCACCTCTCGTCTGAGTCCCCCAGATGTCTGAAGTGATACTCCTAAACCTATTTCTAAGGCTAAGCTCGATCACCATGCAAAGAAAACTCATTTCAGACGCTTGTACTCTGATCTAGTTCTTAGCGTCATTACCCAAAGCTCATGACCATAGTTGAACCAGTAAACAAAGAGCTTCACCTCCTGTCTTAGCTCTAGAAACAATATGAATGTGCCCCAATATAAAGGTTTTAAATAATTGTTTTTGTTTTGTGTGTACTAACACTGAGACTTTGTGACAAGCTCGTGCTGTCAGAGCACAAGTTTTTCTCAGGAGGTGTGAGGACATGTTCACAAGGAAACACATGGGCTCTTTATCGTTTCTGTTACGGTTCACAAGCCTAAGGACAACAAAGACTTGTTCAATTTATTATATGAAGAAGTTTATGATGACATGGTTTCACACTTGCATGCCCTGTGTTTGTTACAGACCTCGGTTTCACGGAGGCGTCGTCGGAGGCTGTCGCTGGAGTCCTCTCTGTTCTGAAGCCTCTCCAGATCTCGCTCCGTGCGCTCTTTGGCCACTCTCATTGTCTGAAGAAAGTCAGTGGCTTCAGCGCTCGCCTTTAAGGCCTTCAAGATTAGAGAATCAAGAATGAGCACAAGTGAGCTTGAGTGTCAACTCTGGTATTCCTAAAGGTTTAAAACTAGGCCCCTCAACTTTTTTAATCTACCTATGCTGATAACACAGTTCTCTACTTCAGTGCTTCTTCGCTGAGAAATTATGCCCTCTTTAGGGCATTAAGAGTTAACTTCATACCATCGACTAGTCGTAACATTGTGACCCACTACTTTTGCTTTTAGGATATATTTAAAGTTACCTTTTGTGTGTAGTAAACAAATTTTTGAAATAAATAGATAAATGTACATCTCTATTTCATACTCTGTCTACAAACACTTGCTTCACACCGTATTCTTATTTATTTTAGTGAAATGAGAATACACAGTGGACTTTGTATCAAATGCTATAATGAGCTCCAAAGGCTTGTATAATCTTGGCAATCTTTAAAGTGCTTGTTGAATATTCATGGTAATAAAAAAACACACTTTGGGATTACTAAGGAGAGACAACTGTGCGATTCCTCATGAATGTGCTGTAATTTGTTTTAAGAGATCAACTAAATGTTCTCTGGGCAGAGACTGATTCTGACTACAGATGAAGGGCGATGGAAAGAGAGGTCAGAGAGTAGCTCACAATTTATAGCACAGGCTCTGAAGAATTATTCATTCATTTACATCACCTTGGACAGCTTGTCTTGAAGCTCCTGAATCTTTGTTTGCTGCTCAGAATTGGTCTGAAAAGAAAAAGTTAAACATTATCTTTGACATCATTCATCAATGCTGTCAATTTTATTTATTTGCACAGTTAACGTTGTGTATTACCTTCTCCATCTTGGTAATCATGTCTTCTGCTTCTGCTTTCCCCTGTTCTTTGGCCTGTAATGATATCAGGATGTAAACACTTGCCGAATATAAAAGCATGAACTTTGAACCCTAAACAAGGGCTTAGAACCTATATTGCATATGTCAATTATGTGTTAATTGGATTCCAGTGGCTAAAATCTTTACTTTGGTAAAATAACTCAAGTTTTCTGAGTGTGTTACAATGGTGAAAGAAACTATTATTTATTATTTGGTTACCATGGTGGCAGAAGACAAGTATAGCGTATTGAGTTCTCTTTGTTGGTAACAACTGAGGTTAAGTTTACAGAGAATGTTAAATTTGCGACAGAATTGAAGTTCACAGCGTTGATCACCAAGGGTAGTACAATCAGGGTTCATTATATCTTTTGCCCAAACTCTAAATTTATCTCGAATGAACCCAAACTTCCTAATAAGCTTTCTTTCTGAAATAGGAGGTGATCCCTAAAGATCAGATGATCTTTTGTTGATTTTAAGGATAATAAAAAGCTTCAATTACTGCCTGAACCTTCTGCATCCGATGCTGGTAGTCGGTAGCTTTCCTCTTTAACTCTTCGCCTGCCTGTCGGGACTCTTTGAGTTCGGCCTCGTACAGGTCACTACGGCGACGAGCGGCGGATAGATCCTCCTCCAGTTGCCTGATGGAAACCCGCATCTCCTCCAGCTGGGCATGATATTCCTGTCAAGGACAATGAGGTCATTAAATAGGTGAGATAAGTGAACACAACAAGACATCTACTGTATATCATTCTGTTTCAGGTGTCTTGATGCTGACGCTAACAGTACCTGATCTGTGGTTTGAGGCTCAACTAGTCTGGGACTCTGGTGTTCTATCTCTCTATCCTGTTCTGTTCTCCTCTTTTTGTCCACTAACTCCAACCAGTCGAAGCAGATGTTCTCCACCTCTGAGCCTGGTTCTGCTGGAGATTTCTTCCTGTTAAAAGAAGTGTTTTTCTCCCCACTGTAACTGATGCTTGTTCATTGCGGATTTGTTGGGTTTTTCCTTTTTTTCTTAGGAATGTTATATTTTGATAGTGCTTTGAGATGACTATTGTTCTAAATTGCACTATATAAATGAAGTTGAATTTAATTGGATTGAATAACAACAATTTTCCAACTTATTTCATTTGCATGTATTAAGTAGAGTTTTTTGCCATTTTATTTTTATAAAAGCATACCGGTAAATTACTATAGATGCGCCTACCTTCAAAGCTTCCAAGTATTGATTAAACATTTTGCATTAATTTGTAATGCAAATGAATATCAGTTGTTGCATTGATTGGGACTGCACTGGAGGTTCAGAGTTGTATTATAGCTGTGACATCACTTCTTATTTAGGCCTCCAACTTATTTTACCTTATATCTTATCTTATCCCATATTATCTTAACCACATACGATACCGTATCATACCACATCATACCTTATCTTCCAAACTCTTGTTTCCTGCAGTCTAGCCCCTCTTTGGTGTTCTACACCAGTGACGCTGTTTCAATCATGAATGACGCTTGAATGAATTCAACTTAAAAGTAGAGTGAACAAACAAAGTATCTCAGATGGAAAAGTCAAACATCAGCAGTCACGGCCACATGTCTGTTAGATAGTGATTAGTCACAGCATAACAGATCTAATTTCATCCGCCTTGTTTACTCACAGGGTAAACCTGCCTGTCAGACTAATGAAAAGCAACATCCTTCTGCATTCACGATCAAGCAGACGAGTGACAAGTGAAGCCGACAGCATCAGACACGGTGGCAGGGGCCGCTTCCTACCCAACTACGGAGCATATACAACAACACTCACTTCTACTTTACGTGTTGTAACTGGAACGCAAGTTGATTGATTTGGTGATTCCGTCCCTTTACCCTTTGACCATGCACAGGTAGCACAGCTAAGTGTTAAGCTAACACAACATGTGGGACTAGTCACTGGTGTGGAGTTCTTTCACAGTCTCAGAAGAAGACAGCACATTTACTGTCTGCTATACATGGAACACAAAAATTCATCTTCAACTGTCTTCATTACTAATCCAGGAAAACATCATAAAAATGACGGCATTTTAGAAAACAGCCGCTACAAAGACTGTCAAAAAATATTTAAAAAACATGGCGACATTTTTCTGTTTCTGAAACATTCTTCATTAGTTCTCATCTTCATAATTAAACAAGAAAAAAGAGAAAGAGTTTCACATACAGTACATCAAAAATAAGACAATAGAGAAGATTTCCCAGTTTTATTCCTGATCCGCGTCAGTCGTTTGTTGATTCGGCTCTGGATGGCCTCTACATGAAAACACTAAAAGCTGAAGTCATGTGACTGTGTGGGAGATGGTGCCTTTTCAGATAGATGGGGTGGATTTAGCTGCTGAAAAGGCTTTAGTGGGAACATAGAGGTACATGATACAAACAAGCTGCATTTTATCTTGAATGTCAAGGTTCCAGCTGAAAATTTCTGTTTACTTGAATCATAATTCATCACATTTCATGTCTTTTCAACTCTGCATTCGATGCACATTCACTGATAAAGTTGTCATGTGAAGGACAAACTTACCGCTTTCCCAAACATTCACACACAACCTGAAATCAATATTATTGAAGTGCAGTATGAGCATTTCACCCTCAGCCTTCATTTGCATTCATAGACGTCACGCTGACACACGACTCTGTATTCCCAAGTAGAAAACTCAAAAGCTGTTTGTGTAGCCAAGAATCCCGCTGTTTCTCACTCGCGCAATCAGCTGGGGGAGAATTGAAACTAGGTTTAAAACCCACATACTGTACAACCTGCAGGGTTACACACTGTTGTACGGAGACTATTATAGTGAAGGATATGTTCATAGCTTCTATGCGGGTACTCCTTCCACAATAAAAAACATGTATGTCTTATTTGCAAGTGTGACTGTTCCAACTTCTGGTTTTATGGTTCAACGGTTCATGCAGAAGTCACCGACAGTTTTCTATGTGCCATAGTGATATCCAGTGACAATATCAATATCTACTGTTTATATGATGTTTGATGAATAGCAAAGCATTGAAGATGGTTTTGTGCTCAAGTGAGTTAGTTATTTGTGTTGGAGCTTCACCAAAGCCTAATGCTAACTTCTCAGCTAACCTGTTGTGTGCAATGATAGCTTAGATCAGTGGTTCCCAATCCTTTTTGTCCCATGTACCCCCTTTGCATTTTTGTCAAACCACGTGTACTCCTTTCATATAAGTACATTTTGCATAATTTCACATGCTTTTTCATATGTGGGACATCGGGCTCTCCTAAACCCCTAAATGTGTCTCCAACAACGGTTTCCAAAGGCTTAATTAACAAATTCATATCAATGAGTGTAATTTAAAGTGGAAATTATATAAAAAAAAAAAAAAATGCAACTTTTATGTGATTAATTCAATAGTAAATAAATATGATCTGCTTTGTAAAATGTAGCTTATTATTGTCTCCTATTGTTAGAAGTGTGATAAAAGGTCCTCTACAGCATAAAATAATCCTGTTTCAATAAATTACAGGAAAATATAGTCATTTATTGAGCAATAGCACTGTTAGTTTGTGGTAAATTTGTTGAAAAAAAAAGGCCAAAAAGGAAATAGGAACATTTCCCGATTATTTTTAAATGAATTGTTGAATCTTTTCGAGTACCCCCTGCAATGTGCTCCTGTACCCCTAGGGGTACACGTATCCCTGTTTGGGAACCACTAGCTTAGATAGATTGTCAGTGGAGAATTTGTCATATCCTGCTGCAGCTGTCATGTATTTTTTTATTCATAAAAGTTAAGTCCCTTTTTGTGTATTGGACCCCCCTTTCCTGTCTGTGTGTAAGTGCAGAGAACACGTGTGAATCAGATGAAGCCCATCTGCTTGAACCCTGAGTGGATGATGAAATTCTTTGAAGGTTTTGCTCTTCATGTGCATGTTCCTATTTGCTAAAAGTTTGTTCCTTTACCAATGAGTACTTTTCTTTGTATTATTTTGCACTTTGTTGGTTTTTGAGTCAATATTTTTCAGAACTTGTTTCGCTTTATCACACAGTTTGGTGTAACCAAACTGTGTGATAACAGACCTGCTACCTGTCTCCATTTCTAGAAAATGGGTCTAAACCTCCACCATCTCATCTCAAGTCCGTTCCCGTCACACTCTCACACTAACAGATTCAGTCACTGTCACTCACAACTGTCACCAAATAAGATCAATGAAGACCCAGAGCTCAAGCTTTAGCTCCACAAGAACTCCGCCAACCTGTTAACCTCATCAAATGCAAACCACATTTTTTTAATATGAAAATCTCAATACTTAAACTACTTGTCAAGGTGAACTTTATTATCTCTGAAGTGCAATTTGTGCTGCAGCTAGCAGTTAAAACTTTAAATCAAAACAACACCAACACTTTACACATTAGTATTCCACAGACTCATGACAGCCGGAACAAAAGGAGTTTAGTGTCTATTTGTTCTGCACAAAGTGAATCTGCAGTCTGACGGTAGCTCAGAAATAAGAGGGGTCAGACAGGGCCAATAAAATCGTTTTCAGGGTCCTTCCTTAGCAAAGGTCCTGAATGTCAATGTGGCTGTAGATGTGGACTCACTGTCTATTCTTAGTCAGAATTATCTGCTTTTCTCAGAGGTCCATAGAGAACTGATAACAGAATGAAACATATCAAACCACGACTGAATAAAATGGGATGAGATGATGGTTGATGGATGAAATGGTCCTCTATGCACAGGTAGGTAGCTGGTAGTTTCTCCCAAATCATGAGTGTTGTTTGCTAAAAAGATCCAAACAGCCTGAGGCTCCCCTTGAGGGACCCCCAAGTGCAGCAATGCAGCAGTTATTTTGTGCAATTATCCTAATTCATTTTGTTAATACAAGTTTATATTGCATCTTCTTTTGTGTAGTGCCTTAATCATTTTCTATAAATCATTAATTTTATGTCACTTGTTTACAGTTTTTTTTTTTTTAGACTGATTTTATTTCTATTTATATATTTGTGCACGTGCAAGTGTCTTCAACTTCAACAGAATGCACATACATGTTGTTTAGAAACACTACTCTTCATCACGACAGCCTGCCCACTGCATCAGCACTGTTGTCGCCATGGAAACCGCCTCACCATGCACTCAGTGCCTGGTAACCAGTGCAAGCTGTGTCTCCATTACCTCTGTGAAAAAGTGGTGCATTATACAGAGGAAGACGTTTTTTACTCAGTCTGGACAGGACCGGGGTTTGCACTCGCAACTTGTTAACTCTGTCATGTGTTATTTTCTCCCTTATGTTCAGTGATTAGAGCTGTTTGCTGTTTGGTTCCTCAGAATGTATGTGTTCTTGCTCTCAGAGACTTTACTGCAGGTTCATGACTTCATACAGTTTATAAAGTTTGACATAGTAATGCACCACCCAAACCTTCTTCCATAACAAATGAGAAAGTGAACCTCTTATAATATATAAATAAAACATGCTGTTTATACTTCTTATTTATTGTCTTTTGGAGGCTTAGTATGAAAGGACAGTGAAACATTTACACAACACAAGAGCACAATTAAAACAAATAAAATGTGTTATTAACAAGTACCTCCTTTAAAAAACACAAAACAAAAACGGGGGGACAAAATACCATACAGAGTAATATTTTAAGAGCGTGGCTTTAGAGGAAGCCCAGACAGGAAAATATTGGAGGGGAGGAGGGGGTGGAGCTAAGAGGAGGTCTCGCTAGCTCAAATCTTGTTGCTTTCCAACATTGTGAACAGCAACTTTAACTTTCAAGATAACATTCCTCTGTAGTTGCCATATACCCATAGTTCACTTTTTATCTGGAAGCTAAGAATCCTCAAACCTCTTCTTCACGCCTCAGGCACACCTTGCAGAATTGGGTTAATCCGCTTTAGTCAGAAAACCTACTGTCATCTCCCCTAAACAGATGTTGTCTGAGGCCAACAGCCTTCCTGTCCTAAACCTTCTTCAAAACTTTCCTGACTTCATCTGTATTCATTTTTAATTGCCCAATCTACAATTTCCACATCTTCTGTTTTCAGACTTATTTTGACCCGAGAGTCGATTTGAACGCCACGCAGAGTAATGAAGTTAATTTAAAGTAAAAGGTTAAGTAGATGCACAACATTGCACATCAAAAGAACTGAATAGGAATATACATTCAATATATGTCAAGGCTTTAGAACAGATGACATAAGTGGACGCTAGTGCACAATATCAGCTGGCACAGGAAAACCATTCAGAGTGTATAGTAGGGGAGTTGAAAAAAATCGATTCGGCGATATATCGCAATGTTACATCATGTGATTCTCGGATCGATTCAAAATGCATCAATATCAATTTTTTTTTTACCTATATTTAACCAGGAAAGTCTCTTCCACTGCAGGAGACACAAAGAAGTGCACTGAAACCTGGGCATGTTGACCAGCTTGGGTTTTTCAATAAAATCTAAAAAGAAAGTACTAAAGTTCTGCATTTATTTGTTGTTCTAGACATATACCTCAATTAACTTGCACTAAAGTCATGTTGTACTAAAGTCAAAGTTGGTTTAAAAGCCACAGGCAGATTGTATGTTATTTTTTATTTTAAGTTGTTGGCACATGGCATGTTAAAGCCAATGATTTGAGTGTAAAATATGCCAATAAAATATATTTCATACACAATGTTCTCATGAAGGTGTACATATTTACAGATTAGTTGTTTCTTAAGTCATATATATATTAAAAAAAATTGCAGTAATCGCCTTGTACTTTAATATCGGGATATATCGTATCGTGAACTATGTATCGGAATACGAATCCTATCGCCAGATGCCAGACGATACACACCCTTAGTGTATATGGTAGCTGTGCATTATTGAAATCACGGATTATAAAGTAAACTATGACTAATAAATACGTATTCATTAGACTTTCCAACCTGTAAAAGTCATTTTCTCCCATTTTATATAGTCCAACCTTTCATACAACTCATCATATGTCCTGCCCTAGCCTTCGCCACCATTATCTTTGCTTTATGAAACATCTGCTCGCACTCACTATCCCACTTTTTTCTTAGTCCTCTCTTCCGTGCAACGCTGTCCTGCACTTCCTCATTCCAACACTAGTTTCTCCAGGTTTCTGATAGCTCATCCTCACGGTTTAATACCCAAATTACATTTTTCCCAACACAAATGCATTCGATAATAATATTTTGACACTGGGCACAAATAAATCAAAACAATTACAATAATGTATCCAGAAACAACAATAAGTCATCCGTAAGGTCAAACTACTGCGGCTCAGGACGTAAATGTGACACCTGTGAACATTTAGCTTGTCTTTGTTATTACTATTAGATACATTAATTGACAAAAAAAAAAATATCCTTATAAGAACATAAAGTTGAGTATTTAAAGTGATGACCACAGCAAAAGAAAATTATGTTGGAAGTTTTGATGACCAGCCACTCAAAGAGAGCGATGGAGCAGTGTCTGTGTGTGTGTGTGTGTGTGTGTGTGTGTGTGTGTGTGTGTGTGTGTGTGTGTGTGTGTGTGTGTGTGTCTAATTACTGTAACACTCTCATCCCACACACTGTGTTTGATGACTTGACCTGCACCATCTGACGCACATGATGTACAACTCTTCAGCTCCACTCAATTATTCAGGTTCAGAAACCACATCTAGTTTGGTTTCAGAAGCTTTTTTTCCTTCTCATCTTCCCAGTTAAACAGCTGCTTGTTTAAATGTGTGATGTGTGACGAATGTGTGATGGATTATTAGGTTGTAGTTTGTAGAGCCTAGTTAAGTCATTTAGCATTAACAGCAACAGATCTATTCTTTATACATCAGGAAAGTAATAATATTTTTAAAAGGGGGAACTTGCAAGAGTTTTTCTTCAAAGACAAGTTAAAGGTCCCATATCATGCTATTTTTCACCCATTTCCATTTGTTCTAAAAACCCCAAAAACATAGTATTTTAGCCTCTGAAAAGTCACTTTCTGAGCAACTCTACACAAACAGGCTGATTTGTGGCCTGCTTATGCATATTCATGAGTGGGCGTGTCAATAGACGGGACACTGACTTCCTCCTAACGGCACGGTGACGTTCGCTGGTACATACACAGACTGTAAAAAATAAATAGCATTGCGCGAAATGCTCACCTTTGTGGGCGTGCCTGTTTACATGTCAATCACGGCAGAGAGCTTCCTGGAGGGGCGGCTTCTCCAGCTCTGTGCCGCGTCAAATTCGTCATCAAAGTGGGAACGCATCATCAAATTGGAACGAGGTGTTTGGGCTCACCCTGCAGTAAGAAAGGATCAAATCACCCATTAACTAACGATTGAGGGAATCAATGAAAAAAAACACTTTGGGCTTGTGTATGAAGCCCAAATAGCACTTTTATTATGTTTAAAGCACAGAAAAGTTAATTTAGTGATTTATTTACCCTTTTCTCTGAAAGAATTATTTAAAAAATTATAATAATAATATTACAAAACAAATATTGTAAATAATATATAAAAAGTTTGTTAATTCTTTGCTTGTTTTTGCTTTAAAAGTCCAAATTTGGCAAAAAAAATAAACATGTTTTTCATCAGTTATCAGCCAGTAAAGATAAAACCTATCACTTAATTCATCGGCTGTGAAAAGTCAATATCCGTGCGTGTATCACTGTTTTAAATAACAGGGAGTGTTTAACTTTAAATAACTGAATGATTTTTCACAGACAATAGGCTGAGATTAAACTAAAGCAATGTGATGCATGAAAACTAAATAAGGATGAGAGCAGGACCACATTAGTCAGAACACAGAGCACCGCAGTGTGTTGAGTATATTGACCCTGGTGCATCCGGAAAGCACAGGTAGGAAAGTATCCATGGGAACTGCACTGCAGATAAACAGAGTGGAAGAAACAGAGTTTTCAAATCATGACTGGTTTTACCTGGGAAGCAAAAATCCCCAGGACAGACCAAGACAAGGGCACCCACTACATTGAATCCATCCTTCTCTCATCCATCTACCACTTGTGTAAAAACAACTTGATCCACACTCGCTCATAACAACGTGTTATTAAAGTCTTGTAGTGATAAGCCGTAAAATCAAAGATGAGAGACAACTTCTGGCTCTCTTTTATCTCTTTACTGTGTTAGAAGAACGAGTTTACGTCTCCTTTATGAGATCAGATTGTGTGTTTTCCTAAACATTGCGTGTGCAGTGAGCGAGCAGAGTGAAACAGACATAAGTGCATGTAGTAGAAGAGTCATCTCAGAGATATTTGTAACTGCAGCTCTAACAGACAACGTCAAAACATTTCGATAAAAGTATGTATGTGGTGCTTGTTCCACTTGATTTTTTATGAAATGTAAACAAAAAAAAGACTGTATTGTTGTCATTATTTACTGATGAAAGTCTGAAATGGTATCCCGATGTGCCAGTGAATAGTCACACTGATCTTATTTTCCTTCTTCTCTGTGTGTTGAAGCTCTGACTTAAAGGGCTGAAGCATCTGCGTTTCCCGCTCCTTATCTTTGCCTTACCTGCTCCTTGATCTCCTGCAGCTTGTTGCTCTGCTCTCTGATGTCATGGAGGAGCTGCAGAGCTTTGTCGTCCTCTTTAGTCACTTCCATACGAGCCTGCTCCAAACTACGCTTCAGACTCTGGAAACACAAATGTTTGGTTGTCAGCGGTTTGAGAGCACACTTGGCTAAATAATATCAGACCAAAGAGAGGTGGTGGTGAGAAGAAGGTCAAGTTAAAAAAGTTCATCATTTTAACAGTCTTTTGTATACACGAGCTACTCACGCTGCACTCTGTGATGTAGGTTGCCAGGTCTTGTTCCAGGATGGTCCTCTGAGTCTCCGAGGCCTTCAGCTCAATGTCCTTCTGCTGCAGCACTGACTCCAGGTCAGACATCTTCCTCTGGACTAGCGAGATCTCCTGCTCAACCTGGCAACACACATTAGTATCTTTCACAATAAACGTCCTCCATTTGATTATGAATAATGCAGCCCTAGGATGTTGTCTCTCTGTCCACTGCAGCTGTGCAGCTGCATAAAGCTGCTCTTGTTTGGTTTAGTCTTATTGGCAGTGATAGATGGCACAATTAGGTTTTCCCTTATGCCATTAGAGAGTCTGACGAGCATTGGAGCCGGCCCGGCAGCACTAACACAAAGAGAGGATGTAGATGCATGATCACAGACTCGCAGAAGGAAGCTGTAAGAACTTCAGCGGATTTGGAGCTTTGTTTATAGAATATTAAAATCTGTCTTTGGCTTATTTAACTGATTTAAGTGATATTGTGAAAAAGTTCTCTGTACTGGTGAAGGAAAACAAACCTGTGACATGTGTCCTGGATGTTTCTGGCTGGTCCAATAGGATCAGGTCTGAACAGGTCCAAAGCAGTGAGTTCAATGGAGAGTGGATGGAACTGGTAACTGACCTGCAGACAGAGAATAAGAATGCAAAGGCAACAGTGAACCGATACTTGAGTCAGCGTTACTCACATGGATGACAGACACATGAACAAACCCTCTAAAGGTGTGACACCAAGACTCTGTATCGGACTGGAATCAGGGAATTCAAACTGGTTGTTGTGTATCTCAACCATATATTCCTGGTCGTGTCTGGGAGTGTTATCCTATTGAAAGAGGAACATGATCTAAACACTGTTTCAGATGATCTATAGCAGAAATGGGAAGCTTTCATCACAATCATGTGACCAAGGGCCATGTTATCAACATTCAAGTCAGCATTTAAAATAATAACCAATCCAAACATTAATAAAGGTGTCAATTTGTGCATCTTTTTTTGTTGTTGTTTTCTGAGATTTTGCAGTTTTTTTGTCCTTTTCCGTGTTTCTGTAGTTATTGCGTATTTAACGGTCATCCTTTTTGGCATTTTTCTGTTATTTTGTGTATTTTGTAACATTTTGTGTGATTTTAGAGTCATTCTGTGTATTATTCTGTCATTTTGTTTTTAATGTCGTTTCGTGCATCTTTGTTGTTGATTTGTTTCAGCTAATTTTGAATATTTTTCAATTTGGGGGCCACCAGTTGCCTGTGTCAGATCGACAGGGCCATTAACAAAACTGAGCTACATGTCAGAGGAACCTCCACATGGATGGACGAGCAGAACATTGTTGATTACTGTAATGTTTCAGAATTGTAGAAACTCTTCATGGGCTGTGTTTTGTCATTTCTTATCTAGTAGGTACTTAAAATAGAATAGTTTACCCTGTTCCTTTGTTCTGCTTTTCTTTTGATTGCATTTACCTTGAATGTATTTTATGTTCATAAACTAATAGAATTTGACTGTTTTGTAGTATTTTTCAGCTTGGCTCGGGTGGTAGAATAGTGCTTTTATCTTTGATTCGTTTACAAGCTGAGACACAGTTTCAATCCAAATGTACAGTATTTATTCAATTGACGTAGATCCAGTCGTTCCAGAGTTGTGATGCTTCACACTGAATTATAGGGCAGCAGCAGCAGCAGCAGCAGCAGTGTTGTGACACAGAGCTGTGCTGCTAACAGTTTGAGATGTTCAGTCAGTATATGCTCCGCGCCAACCATATTTGTGATCCTCCTCCAGCTTCAGCAGCGGCTAAAAATAGACTGCTTCGCGTTCACACAACAGCCACATTTTTTTTAAACACTGCTGGATATTTTTGGCAGCTTTTGTGATCGAGTCACGGGCAGAGGATGGAGGGAGAGTTTCTATATAAAGCTCAGGGCGGCCTCCCACGCCATCCTACAGGAACAGGACTGTCACTCTTACTGTTTGTTATAGGAAAGTGCCCCGATCAGGGTTGGGTTCATGATCTAAAAGATACTGTTTGAGGTCAGTCCTGACTTTTCTCAGCATTTAACGGAAGCCACAGGCAGTGAAGTGACCCAGTGCTACCTCTGTGTCTGTATCTGACTTTGACTGAACATTGATGTCTCTGAGAGGTTGGAAACAAAGCGTTTCTATCATACATCTGTCAAGTCAAACTGTAATTTGCAAGCGTTGAAGCAAATTAAAAGACAGACTGAAATAAACAAAACTAAAACTGTCTGACATGCTTTTCCTGGGGCATTTAATGCAACAGACCGATTCTGGCAACCTCGGCGAACTGCAAAAATATATTACAAAATATTACCAGACTGCGGAACACAGTTCTGCCGCGCATATGATACGACGTTTGTAATCTTTGCCATGACACATCTAAGAACCTTAAGGACTAATTGTATACAAAGCAATGATATGGACAACAAACACATAAGACTCTAATCCTCAGCATTGCTGGGGGCTCCTTATAAATCAATAAAGATTCAATTTTAAAATCAAGTCATTACAACCAGCAGGTTGTAAAGGCTGCTGAAAGGCCAATTGTATTTGGCCTTTCAGTGGAACAAATACAATTGTAGATAATATAATATCATGTTTGCTGGTTATATTTAACAGATTTGTGATTAACAGCACCAGGTGATTGAGCGACAGAGGGAGAGTTTCTTTGTAAAGCTCAGGCCTGCCTCCTACACCACCCTACGGGAACAGACTCTCCCATAAACAACTCACACAGTCCCGCCCTTTCGGTTACAGGATAATTAATGATCAATTCACAGACAAACATCAGATAATAGAAACTCTCCAGAATGCTTTCTGCTGCAGGATGTGTTCACTGTGACGTGCTGAGAGCCTGAAGCGCTGCATGAGTCAAAGCTGCAGGGTTAAGTTTGCAGCTTCTTGCTGGCACTGCAGCACATGATGAGCTCCAGCTCCGACTGTCTTCCTCCTGACACCCCATAACAAGCCGAGCTGTGCAGCAGAGCTCCTCCTCTCTCATAATTACCTCCCTGAAAGCAGATACTAATAACTGTGCTTCTGCAAACCCGCCACCGTCGCAGAGGAGTCACTCTGACAGCTGAGATTAAACACCTGAAGGCATTTAACCTGCTCAGCCCTGTCTGGGTTTTTAGTTTTGAGTTATCTGAATTAACGTAATTCTTTTAAAGACTTAATTTAATCAAAAGGCTTCAATGGGATTGGATATTAAGTCATACTATAAGAGAGAAAAATATTCATTAGGACCCAACATTTAGGACAGTGGCTAATTAACACATCCAATTTGCATAATGTGATGTCACCGCTGGATGCAATATTGCATCACATAACTTCAAACATATTTATGTGTTGGATTATTGATGGTTTTTATATCACTTGTGATTCAAAACAAAATATACCGTTTTGCATGATGTGACACAACGACATTGAAACAAACTTCATATTCAATGAGGTCGACGCAGAACATCATCGAACACGATGTCAGCTCGCGCGCTTCATCTGATGCATCTGATGCGTTAGCTTACTGATAGCTCAGAAAGCTAACATTAGCCTGTCATTATTGTTTGGGAATGGTGAAATGTCGTATCTGCCAATGCTGACATGACTGCTCTGTTTGTGTAATCAGGTAGTCAAAGCCTTGCTACTTTGTATTCAGTAACAGAAACCTTGGGGTTGTGTTTGATCAAGCAATGTCATTGATGGGGCACATGTCGTCAGTTTACTAAAAACTGTTTTTACCACCTGAGAAATATCTCAAAAGTGAGGCATTTGTTAGCAAAATCTGATCTTGAACTGGTGATACACGCGTTTATATCATCTCGCATTGACTATTGTAATTCTGTTTTCACTTGTTTTAATAAGTCGACCCTAAACAGACTTCAGATCGTACAGAATGTTGCTCCCAGAACATCCCACATTACCCCCATTCGTTCTAGTTTTGAATAGAATACAAAATCTTAGTTCTGCCTTTCCGAGCGTTACATGGCCAGGCCCCTCAATATATCTCGGACTTGTTGTGCTCCTACACTTCGGGGTGCAGTCTTTGGTCTTTAGGTCAGGGTCTCCTAAAGATCCCAAAAACTAAATTTAAAACCCGAGGAGACCTGGCGTTCCAGGCTGTGGCCCCCACACTCTGGAATAACCTGCACCAGTCTCTCTGGGAGTTTAACTGTGTGGACACTTTTACCAAACTGTTGAAGACTTCACTTTTTAGAAAATTCTTTAGTTAAATGGATTTTAAATTGTTTTATTTTTTTTAATCTTTTTATGATGCTGCTCCTATGACGTATATGCACCCATGTTTTATTATGCTATTATGATGTTGCACTTGTATTAATTTCCCCTAAGCTCTGTACATCACTTTGTGATTTTGTCTGCGAAAAGCGCTTTATAAATAAATTACTTACTTACTTACTTACTTACTTACTAACAGGGCGTAATAATTTACCACTATTCCTCTTCTGTTTGTAAATGGTAAAATGTGGGTAAACAATACAGGTTTACATGTACGTGTTTTCATATTGATGGTCACAGTATTATAACATGATGTACTTGGAAACCAATCTGACTTATTGTAGAAACAACCTTGTTGAAGTAGAACGTTGGCTCCTGAATGGAGGAGGTTGAATAATGCAGTGAGTCACAGAGTTGAAGAGGAGGAGAGGTTGAATCCCAATCATGGCGATGCTCTACATTAAGTCTGAGTGACAAAAGGATTACTGCAGCTGCCTAAACAGTCATTCCGCTCCGAATTGGTAGAAATGGGCTCAGGTGACAAAAACATTGCATCAATTTATTGAAATGTCTATGTCTGAACAGACATTATTTCTCTAACAACCACTGGGTGAACTGCATTTTAGACACTGTTGCATATCCTGGTTTCTGCTCATGACTTGTCTAATTTCCGTATGTTATAATTGTCATTTTGATATTTAGAGAAAAAGAAAGGTTAATGGTTAGGCTTAGTTCTACTGGGTTAGGATTAGGGGTTAGGATAAGATTATATTTTATGATACTGAGTTTGGTATCATTTCAAAGACGACCTTCTTGGCTTTTATTTAAGCCCACTGAAAAATCTTTCTGACAAATAGCAGAAAATTAGCTTTGGGTTAGAGTTTGGGTAACAGTCGCCTGTCAATGATAGTTTTCCCCCTACATAATTGTATTTATTCTAGTGCTGTGGCATCTAATGATATCAGGGATACAAACACAAAAACTGGGATAGTGACGAGACTCTAAGGACTGTCGAAGGTATAATATTCCAGTTTAATTTCACTGTGAGATGTTATTGAGAGCCATAACTTAGAACAACATTGTTTTTCCTCGTACATTGTTGATTCACCATCATTATTAACACAGCAGACAAATAAAGTACAATTAAGGCTTGAGCATTGACTTTAGTCCACATCTTAATGAAAACACTGCATTCACTGACAACTTTTCCTTCGTTTGCATAAGCACACATCTCGGCAAGGAATTGCAACAAAAACATCACAGACGTCATGCTTTTGAAAATAAAAGCAAAACAATTGAGTGCAAAGCATGAATATTTTCTTATGTTGTAATATATTTAAGGGGCTATTCCCTAATGTAGTATTTACTTGTTGTTTTTATGCAGTTTTTGTAAATTATTGTTTTATTCTATCTCCATACTGATCCATTTAGGTTTGTAAAATATAATTTAAACTATTTTCTATTTGTTATGGAATTTTTAATATTATCATTATTATTATTTCATCGGTCTGAACAGAAACATCAAAGGAAATTGTCCTCTCCTATCATGCATCGCCATGGCAACCAGAGTTCAACACAACCGTGCTCCGACACTGAACTCTCACACATTTCTGCTGATGACTGAAGCAATCTACAAAAGTGAGGCAATTGTTTGGAGAAGCACTTGAAAAAAAAAAGCCCGCCATCATAATCCTGACAATGTGAGTGACAGAGAGGATCGATGTGAGATTGTGAAGGAGCCGATTTAGTAAAATGACAGTATAATACAAACGCGAGTCTGTCTTTTCCTCTGCTGCGTCTGCTGATGCCTCTGATAGAAACCGGCAGGAAGATCTTGATTCTTCCATCATGTGTGTCTCTATGCACTGACCAGTGCAATCAAAGAGGTGAAAATGCCAGCAAAACACCTCAATCCCTGCCATTCTGTCCCAGAGGCTCATACGTCACAGTTATGGTTCAAACACAATAATCATCTAAGATAATATCTGATGAGATTTATTATTCCAACAATGAGGAAATGCTGTGATTAAGAAGAAGAAACAAGAAAAGAGCAAAACTGTAAAGAAAAGCTAGGAAATGCAGGGTGAGTTTTCAAATTAAAAGTTTGTTTTTCTGGATTTATCCCAAGTATAAAACCTTTTAATTCAAGCTGTAAGATTGCTGAATTAGCATTAAAACAGATGTATCATGTGCACGCCAATCATCTAAGATAAGATAAAATAAAAATTAGATTTTATGTGTCATTACAGCAGCAAAAAATTATTGAAAAAGGGAAGAAATATTGAAATTAAAGTTATAAAAAAAAGCATAATTAAAAGCAAATTAAAGCTTGTTTTTATATTTGGAACTAAACCCCTTATATAGCAATGTTGGAGAGTTAGCAAGATTTAAAAGTTGCACCTTTTATAAGCCCCACCCCCTCCTCCGTCCAAGGATACACCCCCACAAACTTGAAGGCGCATCTGACATAAAAACATTTAATTAGTGTTTCAGGTAGCTAATTGAAAAAAGTGCCACTTTCATTTTTGTTCTGCATCACTGCTTTACTTGATTGGACTTAATTATTTTGGTAGTAAAGTGAACAGACGCCACCAAGGAACGCAGTTACTGCGGCGTGGGAGACATTTAGGCAACACACAGTTTGTCTGGTTTTTTTTTGCCAAAAAGTTTGAATTGCACTAAATGAAGTTTCTGACAATGAAAAACATCTCTTTCTGATAGACTATGCAGTGGCCGTTTCATATTACTTTCAAACAGTCATTTTGATAGTGTCTTTTCAGAAGACAGATAAGGACACTTTCAGATATTTTCCCTCTTCTGGTTTGAACCCAGCCTGAGGGATTCCTTTAACTTTCTTTCCATTACCCTTGGAAATGCACAAAATCTGAATATCGCAATGAAAACTGGTAATGGAAACACCTGAATTTCGAAAAAAGCACTCAAATATCGCAAAAAAAGTGTTTATGCTTTCATGAGGAGGTATTTCAGACGTTTCAATATTGAAATGTGTTGCAAAAGCGCCACGGAAACAGTCTTCCGCAAATACACGTGAGGTACCTGGTCACATGACCACTGCTCTCCGAGAAAACATGGCGCGGCACAGGTAAACATAAGAGGAGACCAGTGTCATGTACTGAGTTCACATCGTAATGAGATTGTATACGCGCATATATGCGCGCACATGCTAAAAAAAATAGTCATTTTTGTTTATTTTTTGTTTTATTTGTTCATTGGATTATGTTGGGGTTTGGTTAGGATTAGGGTTTTAATCTCAGTACAGAGGTAAACTCAGACCGTGACACTGGGACATTTCTTAGTGTTATACTTTGGAATTATTACTGCCACATTAGACATGAAACAACAAAGGAATACAGTCTTATAAGGAGGTTCTGAGTGTCCATCTTTCTGCAGCGAAGTCTTGCGAGATGTGATTTCACGGGAGTTACATGGCGGCTGCCCAATCAACATTCAATTGAAAGACGTTCAAAGCGCAATTATACTTTGTGGACATTTAGAAATATTGCTTTTATTTTGCAAAAATCTGTAATGGAATCCCAGTTACTGAAACGTCAGGGGTTAGCTGTGTTGATTCTGCCACTGTTTTTATTTGCCAAACTGCTTTAGGTTCATACAGGGTCCAGCTTGGTCACATCCTTGTTGGCGGACTCTGGAAATTCAGTTCAATTCAACTTCACCTATACAGCGGCGAATAGCACCAAATACCACAATAAGTCATCTCAAAGCACTCATCACAATATATAGAGATATGATGAAAAAACCCAACATTTCCACGTGAGCAACAAATAGCGACAATGGGAAGTCGTATAAACTGCATACTACCAAAGCCCTTTGATTCTTTGTCTGCTACTATCCCCAACTGATAGCACAGCTTGTCTTTTTAGAGTTCCCTGACCAAGGACCACTTGAGGGTCTCCAACTGAACCTGATCCATCCCACCCCGGACACAGAGACATGACTGAAGAAGGTTTGGAGGTTCTTCAACAGATTAGTACCAACCATCACCTTGCTTTTACTTACTTATCTTGTTTACAATCTGTTCACAAAGTCATTTGAGTAATCAAATAAAGTGTAATTAAATTAAATGCAGGGGGCACACAGTGGAGTAGTGGTTAGCACATCCTTGGAGAAGACACTTGGGTCCATTCTGTGCAGAGTTTGCATGTTCTCTCCGTGTTTGTGTGGGTTTTCGCCAGGTAATCTGATTTCCTACCGCAATCCAAAAACAACATCACTGTTAGGTTGATTGGAGTCTCTAGATTGCCCGTAGGAGTGAGTGTGAGTGGTTGTCTGGCTGTGTGAGTGCCTCCCTGCGATGGACTGGCACCCTGCCCAGGGTGTACCCCTGCCCAGTGCCCGAAGAAAGCTAGAGACGGCCCCAGCAGACCCTCGCGACGTTGAAAAGGAGCAAGTGGGTCAAAAAATTGATAGATGGTTGAATTTTTATGGATTTTCTCTTATTCTTTTCTTGTGTGGTTATCGTGTCATTCTTGGTTTTTGAAGTGATTGATGGTACAGATCAGCAAAAAAATAAAGCTGTACACTTCTGTAGATTAGTTTTTTTAGTGTGTGTTTCTCACACAGGATTTAGGAAAAGTACAAAAGCTAAAATAACTTACTTATTCACTCATTTATTAATTTTTTTTTTTTTTTAAATTGAGGACCCTTTATATGACTGAAATGAAGCTGGAGTTGCAGCACTAAAGTTGCATTGAGTTATGAGAGTTTAAACTATAGTAATGAAAGCACAGCCTGAATGGTAAACACAAGGTTAATTTGAAAGCATGAATCAGATTTTTTTATTTTTTATTTAATTTTTTAACATGATTTCATCTATTAATTAAATATACAATTGAGCAGAATCAGAGCCTCATCGACTCTCTCTCTCTTTCTCAGCAATGAAAAACTGCTGTTACCATAGATACTTTCATCCCAGCACTGCGTTTGTGGTTTTAGCTCTTAATATGTCATAATTTCCTATTTGTATCTCTGTAAATTGTCAACCAAGTGATTCTGAGGATAATTTTCTTTACAAAACGCTGATATCCAGACACAACTTTGTCCTGAAACTTCTGCATTGCTGAGAAAATCCCCAGTGATGAGGAGAAAAGGAGAGTTTTAAACTCTGTATCATCAGTGTCAGCATCAGACAGACTGAAGACAGACTGTTTCTCAGAGTCGTGACCAGAAGCAGAGCGCAGCCCATACAGATGTGATACAGCTGCTGCAGAACCATGAAGAAACAATTCAAACGCAGCACGAGGAACATGTTTTCGTCCCATTCCTCTCATCACAGCAGTAAAACGGCATCACACTTACTCAGAAATCCACAGCTCACTGGGTTTCCCACCAATCCTGCTCAGACGCAGCAGCTTCTCCACCAGTCAGTCTCCCGGGAAAGCCTCCGAGAGCTGGGCTGCTCCATCAGATTCAGAGGTTTCATCCTCCTCACTGAAGCTGAAGGAGAAGGAGAAGCACTGTGGCGGAGATGCTGGGAAGCAAGGATTACAGCAGAGAGAGGGGATGAGAGGGAGGCAGAGAGGGAGGAGTACGTGCAAACTACGCTGTGGAGTGATGCAGCAGCAGAGCCGTACTGTAAGAGAGAGAGAGAGAGGGGGAAACATCTCACACCCAATCCATGCAATGTATTCCAACAGCAGTGATAAACATGCAGATTCACACATGTACTGGAATGTAATTAGGTCACATTTGCATTAATGCACTAAAATATTTTTTTTTGAAATGATACAATAATCATTTTCAATTTAAAATGTGTCACTTCTTTAAACAAATACAACAAATGGTTATACGAAACATTTTTGTCATAATTACAGTACTAAATAACAAGTAAGAAGTGCTGCATTAAGGGTGCAGTCTGCAATCTTTGCTAAAGCTGTCACTATGTAAGGACAGCTTTACATCAAACTAGTAGTTTGTGTGAATAAAACACACTCATTGAGTCCCTCCTGCTGCAGCTTTTGGCAGATTGCCAGAATGCACCGCGACCGAGCAAAAAGAACCAATCAGAGCCAGGATTGTGTTTGATGGGCTGTCTGACAGCTGTTGCTCACAGACCCCGCCCCTTTCCCAGGGCTGTAGGTTTGTGCACATAGAGAGAGAGAGAAGTGCTGCAGTAATATGCTTTTAACAGTGCATGTTATGTTATTGTGATGTTGCTGTCTGGCTAGCATTAGCTTGTAGGAGGGAGGGGGAGAGAGGCGTCTGAAAGTCACGAACTGCACCTTTAATAATAATATACTTTATCTGAGCGCTTACATCGTTGATTTTAGATGCAGTCCGATAAAATCCGATATTCATTTTCTGGCTGATATCAGACCGATATTCGATATCAATAACGGATTGGGACACCTCTAGAAATGTTTGACATGCAGCTTTGAAACTGCAAAATTGAGAACTGCAATTAATGACATTTCTGAAACTGAAAAACGTCTCCTCCACGTCTTCTAATGGATTTTTCAAACAGTCCCAGCATCATCATTTTCATATTCCTCTCAAACTGCATCATTTTTGTCTTCTCAGTTGACAGATAGTGAATTTGATCATTTGTTTCCCTCCTCTGGGAATCTTTTTTTTTGTGATCAATTTTTTATTCAAGTGTTAGATTGCATTTACATTTTCGCACTTGTTTGCATGCGTCACACACTTTCCCTTTTCTCCATTTTTGGTTCCCCACATCCCCATTTCCCTTGTGAGGGGCAGAGAAACTCAAAATGACACAAAACGCAATCCCTTACAAAATGAAAAAAATTAGACAAAACAAAAACAAACAAAATAAATAAATAGAATAAAATAAATAAAAACCCTGTCCAGGTAAACATACATAAACTGTTCTTGCACTGAACTAATATAGCAATGAGTATAGCAAAGTGTACAATTGAGCAATACAAGGTATTGATTTCCTCCATCAAAGACATCCACAGAAATAGCAATATACATATGACTATGTAAAACACATCAATCAAAAAACATCATACATATAATTATGTAAGAAACTTTCTCTCAATATACAGCATAGGCAAAGATATGTCAAATGTGACATTGTGATTTATATCTCAAAATTTCATACAGACTGGGTGTATTTAATAAATTAGATATTTTCAGTTTTTGTTCCATGAAATCGAGCGGCAGAGAGCTCCAATTGAATTATATCCCTATAGGACAGAAGCTGCACCGTTTTCCATCGGCAGACAACCATCTTTTGGGCAGCTGTAAGGCCAGCTAATAATATTCGGCGGTTATTAATT
Organism: Gouania willdenowi; assembly: GCF_900634775.1. Taxonomy (NCBI): domain Eukaryota; kingdom Metazoa; phylum Chordata; class Actinopteri; order Blenniiformes; family Gobiesocidae; genus Gouania; species Gouania willdenowi. Next base: position 16,411,052 of record NC_041052.1, on the reverse strand, counting down.
GTCAGATTTAATTTGGAAGTATTACCAAACAAAAGAAGCCTCGTAGTGCAGGCCATGGATCTTTCCATGATGATTGAAAGCATATTGGTAACGTTTTCCCAAAAATGTAAAACCTCAGGGCATTGCCCATTACACCATATGAAGAAAAGTGCCTCTGTGAACCTTGTAAGTTTTTATTAACTAGCAAACAGTTATAGCCAGCCATGTACTATAATCCACTAATGATGATCACAGATATGTCAGCTGTGCAGAAGCTGTTTCCTATTCCTATGACGTCCTTCCAGGTAAAAGAGAAGGAAAGCTGAAGATCAATCTTTGCGTTGTTCATAATGCAGACAGTAAACGTGCTGTCTTCCTCTAAAACTGTGAACAAACTCTATACCAGTGTCTAGTCCCACATGTTTGGGTTAGCTTAGCACGTAGCAATGCTGACTCAGCAAGGTTGTCAACATAGAACTTTTAATGCTGGTGTTTCCAATGACCTGGACATCAGTCGATACGAGTCGTAATCAATAACTCTGACACATGTAAAGCTACAAGCTTGATCAAGATTCTCTGCTTCCTTCACAGCAGAAGACTTCTTTCTGTATCTGACTCCCTTGTTTTTCTGGTGTTTTTCCACCTACAGTTTAGAGTCTGGGTGTGGGGGTGTAACTTTAAAAAAAAAGCTATATTTCTCTAAATCAAAATCCAAACTATTTTCAGTCAAAAAACTGCTGCATGGAGTGCTGCATGGGTTTCTTGTGTTAGAAAATTGCCTCAGATCTTTTTGAAGCTCAAAACTCTTTTAATTTGCAAACCAGGTCTCACTGTTAGCAAAAACAAGAAATCTATGTTTTAATGAAAGTAAAAGCTCCTTGATTTGTACAAAAATTGCATATAGGCTCCTGCTATTGAAAATGATAATTAAAACAAACATTTAAATTAAGTTTTATAAAGTTATCTATGCTTGAATGGATAAATGGATGGATGGCCTTGGACAGAAAAGTTATCACAGAAAAGGGTGGATGGCTCAGAGCCACATATATGGAGAAAGCAGTTTGGTGCTTTTTTTGGTGATTTCATCAGAGACCACAGCTCTTGGTTTTCCTTTCCCTCCTCCTCTTCCTCTTCATCTTCCTCTCCTGGCCGCTCTTCCTACAACCTCATCCGCTGCTCTTTGATCCTTACTTAGTCCAAGGAAAAAGAATCAGATCCACTTCTTTGTCTCTAATGAGGCCAAACACAGATCACCTGAATCAGTTTTCAGCTACAACTACACTAAGATGTGTTTGGAATTTCAACATCGTTTTATTCATTTTTATTGTCAATATCTTTTTTATATAATTTTCAATAGATTTCAATGTGGCTGAAGCAGTAATTCCCCATGTTTTTTTCCCCCCTATCATTCTGTTTCGATTGTGTTTTTAACTGTTTTGACCAAAGTGTGTTGACAGCATTTGAAAAATGTGCTGTAAAAGTTTAGTGTTTTGCAGGTGGTGAACTAGTGACTGAGAAAAGAGTTCAGGAATTTTGGTGACTGCCATGATAGCACACATACATCTCGCCAACATCGGCACGATGAATGAAGTTGCGTCGGCGAGACGTATTATGGAGAGCGTTCGCTCATTGAGCAGACGTCGCGGAGACATCGGCGTTTGGCCGATGTTTGGGCGATGGATTAAAGATGCTCAGCGCGGCCTCTCTACAGCTTACGTTAACCTTTATTTAGCTCGGATCATTCAATTAGTATAAATATCTCCATATCCATAGTCGAGCATTTACTTAAATCTGATAGGAATATGGTAATATCACAACAACAACAACAAAAAAACAATATACTACCACTAAATAGCTTATTATGTGTGGACAAAATAAAGAGAGACACAGTTCATGATCATAAATGTATTTTCAGCAGCATAGTCAAAAGAGCCCCAGCACAAAAACGCATAATTTTACAGTTCTACAATTTTATAAGTAGTGTCACCGATTTGGGGGGAAAAACACACAAAATGACGCATTAGGAGTAGAATGCCAACGCATGATCTGAGGTCGACATCGGCGAGACGTATGCGTGCTATCTGGGTGGTTACTGAATGCATTTTTGTGTGAAAGCATGGAATAGTTCACAGTTTAGTTCACATGGACTTCTGTTTTGCAGACTGTGTTAAGAGTTTTGAACATGTGACTTCAGTTTGGACCAATGCTTATTAGCAATCGAAAAAACTGTATCAAACTGTACAGCTAACCTGCTTGATTACCGTCCTATCCTGTTCTTTGTTATTTTTGTTTTTGCTTGTATTGTTTGTCTTGCAATAAAAAAAAAAGTGTCCAGAGACCCAAACTAAACATCACTTTAAGAAAATCCGCTGTCAGAGACTGCTTATTGCTTATTATGCAAAATGTGAGCAGCATAAGTTTACCAGATGTATTCTAAAGACTATACTTGAGTTGAGTACAGTCACAGGCTGTGCATAAACAAGTGTGTGTTTGACGAGGCCTAGTGTTAAACCTGAAAAAAACAGTCACACACCCTACATGTCCTGTCACAACCTAACAAGTCCTCAGAGTCTGACACACATCTCTGACTTATCAACATTCTCCTGTTTATAATGCAAATAAGAGCCAATAGACACGTCACTGTGATGCACGCACGCACGCACACACACACACACACACGCACACACACACACACACACACACACACACACACACACACACACACACACACACACACACACACACACACAGTAACAGTAACAGTAACAGATGGAAGCCTAACCTGGCAAGCAGTGCTATCTTCAGTGCAGCAGAAGGGACAAACTGCTCAGAAGGTGATGACACATTTATGTACATTCAAACACAGTTACAGTAATCAGGCAGACAAACAACACACACACAGCTTGCATCTCTCAATAATTGCTGATTAGATTATCTTTCCTGTAAATCTGATGATTTTGGATGATAAACAAGAGGCCTCATGTGGACAAATGCAGGTCTCTTACACATCACTGCAGTATCTCATCTCCATATTTAAAGGGATTAAAATCCACTGTTGTTTGGGATACATTTCCAACCTCTACAACTCAAACGAGAAGATCAATATTCAACAATCTCACAAACTACCATCCAGAATAAAAATATCGATAAAAGAATACTTAATTCAAATGGCAAAACCAGCTTATATTAAGAAACTGCATATGCAATAAAGAGCACTTGAATGCACAGTTGTGGAGGTCAACATGTTTGACAAACTGATGTAATAATTACCCAAGGAATTTCGCCATTCATGTAATTTCAACTGCTTTTATGAGGTTAAAGGCATTGATCATTCTGATGGTAATGCAAACTTAACCGTAAGTGTCTTACTTGTACAGCTGGAAGGCATGTATGGCTGATAGTGGCATTCAAATGCTGCAGTTTCCCATTTTGACTTTGCTGGTTAAGTGCAACATTAAAATCCCACCACCGTAATGTTCCTGGACTTCTTAGGAAAAATGTCAAAACGTCCAAAGGACTGGATGTCATAACTAAATGGTAAAATGTTGGATTAATGCCCTCATATAATTTAATAATTATAATTGAAGGCTAAAAGTTCATATAAATGACTTCTTTGCTTAGAATGAGAAGACTGGTGATGACCGTGGCTCCATGTTAGAGTGGGTCGTTGAATAACTGAAGGGTTGGGGGCTCAAATCCTGCACGAGCCAAGTCATTGTCCTTGTGTCCTTGGACGAGACACTTTACCCACATTGCCTCGTATGAATTGTGCATGAATGTTGGCGGTAGTCAGCCATGCTTCTGTAAGTATGCCCCAGGGCAGCTGTGGCTACAATGTAGCTTACGACCACCGGTATGACAGATTTGAGCGACTGGTTTCTGTATGCGCTTTGAGTTTCCTCGAAAAAGCACTATATAAATCCAAGCCACTATTATTGATGTAAAAACTTAGGCTTAAATATGTTTAAAGTAAGGGAGAGTTGCACACGGTCATCAGACTTACTCCTTTATCTCTGTCAATCCAAATCCAGTGGCAAGACAATAGCAAGAGAACCAAAGACGTGAATGGTCAACAATAACTTTTGTGCCTCACTGTTTCCCACTCATGTTCCACTACGCTATGCTGGGACCTCCATTCCTCCTTGTTGAACATAGATATTTCCTCTGTGCTGTGCATTGAAGCCTGTCTCTGAATGCCTCGGTAGACAGAACCTAGATCACGATGGGTAATAATTCATCGACTAGCAGTTGTATGTTAACAGCTATCAGGGGCCATAGGTGAGAGCTGAGAGCCAGTTAGGGACCCAAGTAGGTCAAAAACCTTGAAATCAGCACACTAGATCCTTCACCAGAGGTATTATCGCAAGAATCTCAAAATTACTTACTGGCCTTTGCAAGAACAGAAATAGTCAGGATGAACAGTAGGAGTCTGATGCAGAACCAGGGTCTCAACCAAAGGTTTGAGGAATACAACCAGTAGAAAGACTAACTAGGCCCCAAGAAAGGTTCTTCACACTGATAGTCGGTCTGCAGCAAGACTTGGTTCATGACCCAGTCCTATACAGAGCTCAACAGTTTGAGAATTACAATCGCCCTGTGAGCCGGGCTCTGCGGTGTGGCTGGGCCCTTCGGTGGGGGGGGGTGTCTGGGGCGCATCGCGCGGGCGGCATCAAGGAAAGGCGATCTGGCGCGCTCTGGGGTGCCTGGTCGGTGCGCCTGGGGGCCGGCGGGCGGCTTGCAGCATCCCCTTGGTGCCCTCGGCGACTATGGGCGTGGTTGTTGTCCCTGGGGGCGCTGCTCTCGGTGCTGCTTCCGTTCCGGGTCCTTCTGGCCTGGGGTCCGGACCCTGCTGGCTCTGGGCCCACCGGGCTGGCTGCCCGTTCCGCGCGGCTCTGGCCGTCTGCTGGGCGGGGGCCATGGCTCCTCTGCTGGGGTCTCGGGCGGGGGGCTCTCTGGGCCCTTCCCGCGGGGGGTTGGGTACTTGGGTGTGGGTGGGTGGTTGGGGCTGGATGCTGGCGGGGGGCCTTGGGGTTGGGGGTTGGGGTCGGTGGGGGGATGCGCTGGGTGCTCGGCTGCTTGGGGCTTCCTCGGATGTGTGTGTGGGGGGCGGTGGCTGCCTCTCAGCCTGGGATCTTGGGGGCATCTGGGGGGTTCCTCGGCCGCGGGGGGGTTGCTTGGGGCTCCCTGGCCTTCGCTCTTTCTGCTGGCCTGGCTGCATCTGCGGGCCCAGGGCAGTTCCTGGGCTTGCAGTAGCGTTTTTTTTTTGCACATATACTGGTATACGATGCACTGGCACGCCTTGGGATGTGGGATAAAACTCATACTGGGCTTAACCTTAGACACGTTAATCCCAAATACCTGCTTTAGGTACGACCATTCACTCTTTCCCCCTGTTCACAGCCACCACCATTATAGCTAAGCTTCACACTTGTCACCATACTGGCTGGATTACACAACATAATAAGCACAATATATTCTACAACCTCACATCTCACCCTCACTGCAAAACAGTCTACTCTTCCCCACCTTTTCTATTTCCTGCCTTGAGTCTCTCCTCCCTGCTCCCTTTCCCCTCCCCTTCCCCCTCCCCCTCCACTTAGGTGTAACACTGCGCTCCCTTTTTATATCCTCCCTATAATAAAAGATTTCTTACCCTTCCTTAGGGAGGGCTGGTGATGGTCACAATTAAGCAATAAAATAAATCAATGTACTTTATTGCAATAACAAAATATGCATTGCTGTCTCATAATGATTGCACTTCCTGTGGTGTTGACCTTTGACAGCATGTGCAGACAAGTAAAAAAAAAAAAAAAGAGAATTACAATCGCAATTGCCCCTAACAAACATGTGCAAACCACAAACATAATTTGGTTATACAATGTGCAAGTAAATATAAATTAGCGGTGTCCCCATCCGATATTGATATCGGATATCGGTCCGATATCAGCCTGAAAACGAATATCGGATTCAAATTTCTGAATTTCCAAATTTTTTCCCCAATTCATTTTTTATTTATTTTATTCAATTGTAGAATATTGTAGTTATTATTTTGAAGGTTAAAATTAATGTAAACAATTGGTTAATAATAAATGGGTTAGTTTTTCTCATATCTACTGTTGCTGACTATTGTTCTCTGTTTGAGTAACATCACTTGATCAAACCTTTTCTAACATTCCACACTACAAAATAAATAATAAAAGTAAGTATGATTCGTGCTGTTATCGTATCGAATCAAAATCGGTATTGGCCGATACACAAGGCTGCAATATCGGTGTCATATCGGAAGTGAAAAAGTTGTATCGGGACATCCCTAATACCTAATATAAATACCAACCATGCAGTCAATGCAACCAAGCCATTTCATATAATACCTTAATCGCAATTGACCTGTTGATTGAGGAGGCTTTGGGTGTTGATCACCCGGGTGTTGTTCAGAACTTCATCCCCAACAATGGCCCCCTGCCCTGCTACACTACACAATGGCGCTTGCCACTTGAGTGATGTACAGTTTTGAGATCATGTCTTTAGGCTTGCACAATTCATTTTGCAGATTTAAACCACGCAAAAGCAGCACACCACCATTGAGGTGCTTACTGCCTGGATGCAAGTCATCAGAGTAAGGTAAGTTGATGAAAAATGTACAGAAAAGCTCAAATGCAGTGCACCAAAGTGCTCCATGGTGGTCAGTCGCAATGACAATTCAGCTGAAAAAGTAGCTCTCCAGTGAAAAAAGTATGGGCACCACATTCTATTTTAAAACCATAGATATATGTGGTCCAAAATGTCAACGTTGAGCCCTGTCCTAGACTTAGACAGGTGCTCCTGAGTCAGACAGAAGTGAAATGTCAGACAGACTCTCCTACCACATTCATGCTTAGACACACACTGATGGCAAACATGGGACAGCTAGTGCCAGAATGGAGGAGATGTGAATGACCAGAGATACAGAGTGACAAGCTATCACACAATAAACTATGAGGAGGAATCTAAACTCATGACAGAAATCCCATTTTTGTTTTAGTAGGGACAATAAATAACATCCCATTTAGTGACTTTCTAAAGGTAGTATAATGTTAAAAGTATCTTTCCTGCTGGATCCTGGATTTATGTTTTCCATGTAAATTAAGTAGGCTATTCTGCCTCAAATACACAGACGAACACAATAATGGTTGATGTAATTCCAAAAAATGACTGATGATCAGGAATTCAACATGAAAATGGTTTGACAAGTAACTTGATTTGATCAGATTATTCTCCACGTGAAGGTAAAGAAAAGTGCTAACTCAGTCCCTCATTTTGAGTGAACTTTTGTTAAAATTCTTACTCGCTGACTTCTACTCCACTGCCTATGCGCCATTACCATGGTAACGCGATGTTGCAGAAGCCACGCCCATTAGTAAAGAAGTGATACTCAAAGGCCACTTTATTATGTATGCCTGTTAAAGAGTGTCAGAATGAAGGGTTTAAGGCAGTTTTTCTTCACTGATTTAACTTTGAGTTACTTCATTAATCCTCAGCAACACAAATAGGGTTGAGGCTCATTTTGGCAGAACAAATGAATGAAAAGTTGAATTTAAAAATAATTTACAGCACTTCTTAGGGGACATCTTCCCAGAATCTGACGGGTCAGAGATTTCGATGCAAAAACAGCATTACTTCTGTGTCACGTAGCCCCATGTCTACATTTATGCAAACAACTGTTTTTGTGTGCATGTATTGATCAGGTGCACAATCCTAAATATGATTATATAATTATCAAGCTGCACTTTGTAAACAACACTGGCCTGATAAAGGGAGGCATTGTTACCTAGCAACAAGGTACTGTACTCTTCATGACTGTAATTTATAGATAAGGATGGAAAATTACTGTGCTTTTTAGTCTGAAAAACTGATCATAATCAGCACTCAGAGGAGAGTGGGCAGCTTTGTTTCCTCAAGGGTTTTGGTCCCAGGGGTCAGTTGCATGTTCTCCCTGAGCGTGAATGGGTTTTTCGTTGATCTTGTTTCTTCCATTGACCGAACTGGATGACGTTAATTCTTTGGACTGAGTGAGAAAACTAAACTAGTTTATAATCTTTTTTCAGAAATACTAGGAAAAATATTTACGACAAAATAAATCAATTTAAAGGAAGAATCGTCTGTGCTAATTTAACAGTACGCTCATACTAGTCTGTACGTAATGTGGTTAAGCCATGAAGGTAGGTGAGTATGAGTAAAGTAGGGCTTCTCACACTGAGGTGAAATGTTCCCTCTGCTGTGTTCTGGTTTCCTCTCAATGTTCAAAATCAAAGAAGGTTGAGTCTTAAAAGGCAATCTGTGATTGTTTGTTACCATGATCTGCATCACTGATACAGATAACTGCCAATATCTGACAATGAGGAGATTTGGCACTTGGTGGAGTTCTGTGCTCTCCGAATGTTTATCTTTATAACATGTTTTACAAAAAACATCTTCATAGCGTACTTCTTTTACTTGTTTACACTAAAACCTTGTGTGTGAGATGTCATTATTTACAAGTTATTGTCAGGATTCTGTTGGTTTAACTCACTTTAAATCTAATGCGGGTTGTTGTCCTGAACTAAAGGGATTTTATTACTCCTGATTGAGACAAAATAACAGTAAAAAGACTCTGCCCTCTGCTGGTTCAGTGTTGAATTAACCTCCTTTATCTTGCCTCTGTGTGCTGACAGAGAAATGCTGCAATCTAGAGGTTTGTTGTTACATAACAGAGGCTGAAGCAAGAGAGGTGTTACATAAGCACACACACACACACACACACACACACACACACACACACACACACACACACACACACAGCTGCTGATACACTTAGTGAACTGACACTATTAGAGAATGTATGCAGTCATTACTCATTCAGTAAATCACACACCACCACATAATTACTGTCACTCACATTTATTAATGACCATGACAGGGATGCCATTACAGGCTATTAATGAGGAGTCCATACCGTACATGCATTTGTATCGAATGAATAGCCTTAGTATTATAACCTCTGTCCAATATTTTGCGCATGTTTAAGCAGTGTTCTGTACTGAAGTGTTGTCTATAAACAATTTTAACAATTGCTAAAAAAAAAAAAAAACAAACAATCATCGACAGAACTAAGAGGGCACCAAGGTCCAGACACACCGGCTTTCATTCACAAAGAAAAACACAGGATTGGCTCTTAAAGCACCTCTAAGCCCTGGTGAGGCAACTCCAAATCTGATTGGTTAAATCAACAGGCTCATTGCTGTTGGTTTTATACAAAGGGACAAATAGGGGGTGTGGGGGGTCGACTGTAGCTCAGTTGTAGAGTAACAATAACCAAAGGGTTGGGGGTTCAAATCCCGTCTAGCTGAGTCATTGTGATTGTGTACTTGGGCAAGGCACTTCACCCACTTTACCTCGTATGAATGTGGTGTGTGAGTGAGTGTTGGTGGTGGTGGGAGGGACTGTGATGGCCCACTATGGTGGCCTCGCTTCTGTCAGTCAGCCCCAGAGCAGCTACAATAGTAGCTTTCCACCACTGTGTGTGGAGTGAAAGAGTAATGAAATGTTTATCATTGTAAAGCGCTTTGAAAATCTATGAAAAAGCACTGTACAAAAACAAAATCCAATGCATTATTATTCAAAGTGCTTTTCCTGCAGGCCGAGGGCAGATATTTGTGACCCTGACAACAGATGACAATTGAAAACGTCCTTATAAATAATCACAATGCAGAAAAACAACAAGAAAAGCTCTGTAAAGAAATTAAATGCACGACTTCTATTTGGAAGAATTACAAACTGGACTAAATAATCAAAATAAATGTAATTCTGGATATGTTATTGTTGATACCCACAGAGGAGGCTTTGCTATCCCCAGTAAACAACCATCATGTGTAAATTTGGGATTTTGTTTGTCCTTTGACAGCATGGTTGTAATAATGTGTTGTGCTCCATAGAGGGAGCTATATGTCAAACAAACAGACAGCTACTCTCCAGTCCTCACTGTTTACTGTTTAATTATTTTTCTTTAGTTTTGGCTAAAAGTTTACAATGAATAATGTTTTTTTTTTTTTTTTAGAATATATTTAAAATAATTTATTTCAATTGTTTTTTCACTAAAGTTTTTTATTTTTTAATTGTTTGGTTTATGATGGGGGGGTATGGGGGGTTATATTTTATTTTATGAAGTTAAGTTTTTTAGCTACATGTTTCCTTTAATATGCCTGTGCAAGGCAACACAGTTTAATATTACTACTAATAACACAATAATTTAATACTGCTTTTACCACAGAGGGTATCGCCACATTTTACTACACACTATTTATTAAAGTACTATTTAATATATTATCGTGTTTTGAACCAATTTCAACCTTTTTATTAATCAATATAGTATCTAAAATATGTTATCTATTATTCTAAATATATTTCCACTGTTTAGCTGGATGTTTTATTTTCTAAAGTACATTTATTTAATCTCCATTCCCCCCTGTGATCTGTACTTTACAGACACACTAATTTGTTGAAATATCTGGATTCAGTTGAAGTTTAGCTTAAAGTTGTTTGGAAAACATTAGTGATTTTTTTTTTTTTTTTTTTTTAAATGCTTAGAACTTTTCCTTGTGAATAATTACACTGTAACCTTTCAATCATTCATTTTTTTCAGTTTAGGCTTCAAATGTAATACACAGAATAAATATTACAAATATAAAGTGAACTTTGTCTATATTGTTGCAACCTTTTTCATTATTTAATTTTTTTCATCATAAATTGACATTTTTTTTCATGTTTCATTTCAGATTTTTTTATTTTTTTTTCTCTGACCTGTACTTTTTTTTAAATTTTTTTAAACATTACTCAGGCTTCAATGCACCTACAGTTTATCTGTTTTAAACACTGTGGTCATTGCCATATTTTCCTGTACAGTATTTAATCAGTGGCATGTGACTAATAGGGATAACCGCAGCATGCTTAAGTTATCCCTATTAGTGACCGCTCACTGGCTGATGGTAACCGTCGGCTGCAGTTTAGCGATTCATCAAAGCAGCAGATTTCTAAGTGATCAGGAAATCGTCCATTATCCATCATGTTTCTAACACAGGCCTCCAGACCAGCCACTGACCCACTTCTTTTGTGTCTTTGTCAGCTCAAGGGGCTTTGTTTGTAATCATCCATCAACAAAAGCCCACCCCCCACATGTAGAGACACACACACACACATTTATCAGGGTCCCACTCAACCCGTAACCTTTAATCTAGTCTAATGAAAACCTACATGCATCCCTTCTGACTGGGTTCATAATCCTCAAACACTGAGTTACACCCAAATGAACAAATTGGCAGCAGTTGAGTCATAGCAAATAAGCCTTTTCACACTCTCGGAAATCACGCTCTTGTTCAGTTCTTGTGTTCGATGGTCAAGATGGATAAACTCACCTTGACTGACAACGAGTCTGACAGAGATTAGATTATTTTTACTGTCAGATTATTGATTTCTTGAAAGATTTTTTTGCAGAAACGTGGTATCGGTCTTCATGGCAGAAATACTGAGTTAGCTGCTAAAGCTAATGCTGCACATGAGCGGAAAATTCAGGATTTTTCTGGCTTTTTAAACAGTGACCAATGAGCTAAACAGTGCTGTTTCACTCATCGGCCTGTTTAGTGTTCATCTTGTGCACTTCCTTCAAAAATGTAAATTGAAAATAATAGCGTAGTAAAAATAATCATGGACCTGGTAAGTTAATGGTGTTATAGCTCGTAAATGTACCTTTTCAAAGTGAAAACTCATACTGTCCTTTTTACACTCGGAAATCTCACTTGTCCCATCAATAATAATGATACATTTTATTTATAAGAGCTTTTCAAAAACTCCAAGAGACTTTACAGTTGTTAAAACAACAACACAAATCAAAAAAATAAACTAACATTAATAAAGATAAATACAGAAAAAACAATCACAAGTTGAAAGCTTGGGAATACCATGTCGGAAATAAACTGAATAAATAAAAAAAAATTAAAAAAAAATAATGTGGAAGCAGAGGAGTTCTGTCGCTATAACACTGTTTCTCACATCGGTTTCACAAAAGTGCTCGGATATGTGCATCATTCCCGGGTAGAGTCCGAATTCCGCACGCTAGAGACCCAGGTAGTCGGTGTTTTCATTCACCAGGTGTAATCTGTGTGGAAGCGAGGGGACTGCCTTGCTTCTTCCATACTGCTGCTGAGCTGCTCCCAGCGGTTTTAAAAGTGCTTGGGTCGGCCGAAAGTGGCTTCAGCGGAAGTCCCTGGTCCCCCCTTGAGTCTGGATATGTTTAATAATAATAATGATAATAATATTAATATAAACACTCTACTGTACACCTACAGTACATGTCCTAGAACAGATGACCCACTCCATACGACTCCAAAAAGAATTGGAGGAAAAATCGGTTAAAAAAAACGGTGTATTTATTTAGCCAATGAGACAGGTATTTAACTTTTTTCTGTGTGACATTACAATGTAAAGATTTTAAATTTGCCTTGATTCACTTTCATCCTATGACCTCATATGTTTGTCCTGTATTGTGTTTGTCTTCTCCTGTCAATATATAAATACTCATAAATAAAAAGTAAAAAAAAATAAATATATAAATATATATAAACACTATTAAAACACAAAAGATCTCAGGAATAAAATTACAAGCGCTGTTTGGTTGGAAATATCCACAGAGTGAACGAGTTTGTTTACATTTATATTCCTCTTGACCTATGACCCCCCAGGTCACGCATGCACAGTTCCATAGTGTGAAAAGGCTTATACAGGGGCCTTTAACCCGCTGCTCTTGAGCCACATGTGGCTCTTTAGCTCTTTGCATGGCTGGGGCTCCTATCACTGATTAAACATAAAATAATCAGAATGTTATTAGGCTCATTTTAAGTCATTCAACACAAGGGATGTACATTAACCCATAAATCTCTGCACTGAAGGATTAGACCATCTTATTTGATGCTTGTCAAAGATGTGAGCAGCCGAGTCCATCTTACATGAATACAAGATCTTTGGGAATGTTTAAGCTACAGTGAAGAGAGAACAGCACTACTGCAAAAGGTTTCCTAAAACCTTCTCAAAGTTTTTCCTGGAGTAACACTTGGCTCATTCTGAGACACAATCTGTATATTATTAAAACAAGTGAAACCTCGAGTGATGTTGTAAATTATTGTGAGCTGTTTGTACTCAAAAGTCAGTCATAAAGAACACCAGTTTCACTACATCACCAACATGTTCTGCTCATTGTGTTTTGATGCAAAATTACCAACAGAGTGAATTATTATCCCTCCTTTCACATAATGTATCAATGAATTGTTTCACACAGACTTTAGCTGTACTATTCCTCAGTAAACGCACCATTAAGGATGTAGGTTTTAAGACAGACACAATGACAAGTATATGGAAATTGTGGGTGTATTTGTCCACTATGAACTATACATTGATTTTAAAAATCAGGCTTCAGTGATTGATTTTAAGCTGTTACAACCACCAGGCTGCTAAACTGCTCCCAGCAATCCTGAGAATAATAGTCTGATATGAAAAAAAAACATTAATTCCTGTTTATAATATTTAATATAGTGTATGTATATCATTTTTTTATGTACTTGTTTCTTTCTTTTTTTTTTTTAGCTTTTCTTCTCTTTTTTTCATCCTCTCTTTATATGTAATCGATAGTTATTGCTTCTGTAATGACATAATTGTTGTGGAACAATGCATTATTTCATGAAATATTAATAACACATATTATATATACTATTTATTACATGATTGTTTGGTAATAAAAAAGTTTATTATTATTATTATTATTATTATTATTATTATTATTATTATTATTATTATTATTGTTGTTGTTAGTCCCTCCGAGTTCATACAAGGCTCAACATCATTATTGAGCCACTTATTTACATGTCTTTACATGTCCAATGCAGTCAGAACTAAGAAAATCAAATACAAAACTTCATTTAACTCAAGAAAAAACACAAATAAATAAATACCTCATAAACTACCAAGGAATAAAGCTGAAGTATTCTTCGTAAATAACAACTTTAAATATCCTTTAATCGATTTCTCTCAGACAGTATCCATCACCGTGCTGCTCTGGTGCCACAGCTACTTATTACCCCCAGCAACGCAATAAAACGGAACAAAAAACAAGTTCTCCCCCTGTGTTTTTCTGTAATTTTAAAGAAATAAATGAATTATATCTACTACATCAACTAACTGAATTATTACTTATTATTTATTGAACATCTATGAAATATTTATGTGTAATTATGAAATGTATTTGTGATATTTTTAACTGAATATGAAAACTATGAATATTACAATTTCCATCTTCCATCTGGCTCGTGCGTCACACCTGCGCACATCTGGATCTCACAGAATGTTCGCGCGACCAAAATATGGCGCTATCGCGTCTAGCCAATCAGCGGCCAGCTCTGAGCAGGCCTGCGTCACGGACGTGTTGGGAGCGCGCATTGCTCAGGGAACGAGGATCTTTCGGGGCTGCGCTCCGTGCTGGCATCAGGTGTAACAGGCGGTTAATGATGGAGGTCTCCGGAGCCCGACGACGGACTGAGCCTAACCAGGGCTCCGGGTAAAATGCTTCACCGGGCAGGGAGTTAACGGAGCCGAGGAGCTAGCTTCGGATCCAATCAGAGCCGGAGACTGATCCGAGCTGTGCCCAGATAGAGGACGTGAAGCAGCGGGTAACGGTCGGACTTTGGTCCAACAATGGATGAACTACCGTTAACGGAGCTGCCCAGCTCGGCCGGAGCAGGGTGGGCTCTCCCGGAGTGACAGCACCCGGCTCTCTGTCTCTGTCCTCCGGGCAGAGATGTCCGCCTTCTGCCTGGACCTGCAGGCCTCCGCCGGGGTTTCAGCACCACTGGAGCTGGACAGCGACAGCATGGAGCCCCGGGACGACTTCCAGCGTCACCCATTGCGGCACAGCGGCCCCGGCGGCCTCGGCATGGCCCTGGAGGAAGAACTGGTCGTGCTCACCACCGAAGCACCGGATATGACCGACTTGGAGGCACCTGTGGTGGTGCATAACTCAGACTTACTGTCGCTCTTCCGCCAAAAGGAGAAGGACTTGGTTTTAGCTGCTAAACTCGGCAAAGCTTTGCTGGAACGAAACCAAGACTTGACCAAGCAATACGAGAAAATGCACAAAGATCTGAATGAGAAACTGGAGGTAAACTACTTCAAGACTGTGATTTACACTGTGTTCATCCATATTTATCACCTGAGTTCTAAGTCTTAGCAGAAAACTAGAGCACATCTAACATGTAGAGTAAGTTATTTAGGGTTTCCCAACAGTCTGTCTGTATATCTGTCTGTCTGTCTTGGGGTTTTGAAACCTACCAAAAGTACTTAAAGTTAAAGAGCTTCACATTGAAAAGCCACATTAATAATAAATAAAGGTGCACCCTTGAGGATCTGAAGGGCCTAATTAGGTCTGTGAGCCTAAAGTTTGACACATCATGATCTTTTGTCTTATTTGATCATGTTTCCTGTCCATTAGAGGTCTAGATCAGATCAGGCTATAGAAATTTACTTTAAAACATGTTAGCTGGAGTTCTGGTCAAAAACAACCCAAAGACCAGTTGGGACACGACAATGCAAATGACAAGATTATTTGAACAAAAGTTGCTTTTAGAGCAAAAAAAAAAAATCGAACTTTGGACAGAATGAGAAAAAAAAAGGTTAAGTGCCAATCATTTTTGTTGTCAGGACAAAAGCTAGAGAGATTAAACATCTCTTCGACTAGCATGAACACATTTTAATGGTAAATTGGATACAAGATGAACAAAGATCATTACTAAACAGACAAATATTGCATTTAGTCGAATGTGAATATTTGCTTTAAAATTTGGTCCAAATTATAATGTAGGTGAATAGCCTCATTATAGTGGTTTCTCAGGCTGTCACACAGACCCTGAAATCGGGGTTAAAGCTGACAAACTTTCTGAGTCTAAGACCCACAACATTTGCTGACTATTTGGGTACATAGACAATCATTGGTAAGAGGATTAGCCACTGGACAAAAGGTGAGTTTTATAACAAAGGTGGCATTTAACCTGCAGGGAACAATACAAACTAAATAGATTGAAGTTTTAATGGTTCAACAGAAATCTGAAACTTAAAAAAAAGTGTGATCTTTATAAAAGATTATGTAGGTTTACTTGATTTGTACTAAATTCATTAGAACAGAGGAAAAACTCAGTAGGAGTTGTAACAAAGTCCCCTAAAATCAAACCTTTAACTGTAAATCTTAAAGTGAAGGGAAACGTAGAGAAGGAAAGTGGTACTTGGGTCTAAAGAAGGATAAATGGAGGCATAGACCAGACAGTTGTCTCTGTTTCCCCTCCCTGAGTCAGTTTTTGTTCTTGTTGTTTCCAAACATGAGAGTGATCACTCAAAGACTAATCCTACGTGTCCAGGAATTACTCCACCTCCTCTACATCATCTGTTTACCCTTAAATCCACATTCATCATCACAATGCGAGCTCCATGTTGATAGAAAAACAAATATCATCTAAATGTCATTGTTTTTAAAAGCACATGATGTGTTTTTGTTCATCTCATTTCTCTGTGCGTAGACTTATCCGGATTATTAAAAAAAAAACAGTCATAGCTACGCAGATGCCAGATGCTTTAGGATCGGACCTCACCAAAACAACAACAGCTATATCCCCCAAACCAAGGCAGCTGCATGTAGTGCACTAGTCACTGCTAAAAACAGACACCCTGTAATGATCTTACCAGCGCTGCAGCAGAGAGCCAAGAGATGTCCAGAATAAACCAGTTATGAACCCAGAAACACTCAATGTGGTCCAAAATTTTTCAGTTATTATCAGTGTAGAGTTGGTGATGCATTTGATCATAACACATTGTTACATTAAATTAGTTTGTTGACACACATCCTCTAATAATAACAAATCTAACAAAAGGTTCAGCACTGTATAGAAATGAAAAAGCATCATTCAATATATATAAGAATAAAGGCAAAGAAATATTTCCGCAGTAATTTCGTATGAACAGAAAAAATAATTTCCAGGTGTAAAAGCCCTATTTTTTATATGCTTTTAGTAATTTCTTTCTTTATGTCAGTTCTAAAATAACTTTATACACTAGCTTTGACCAGATTTTCCAGGTACAATATAGCACAAATGTGTAAACGCACACATCCGATCTACTCTTTATTTATCATTTAATGTCTTTTCTAACCTGTGTAATGCAGTGCTGTGAGCTCAATTCTTAATGTAAACATATATTCTTAATATAGCACCAAGTTAGAGTTAGTTTCTACTATTTACAGCAGTAGATCTCTGAGAATCTCTTTCATATTTAAGTAAAATTGGTACTCATTAACCAAATCTCAAATCAAACTGTGAATTGAATCAATTAGGGAAATCTGAATCAATACACAGCTCTAGATCTGACACACAGTCATCAAAACAACCCCATGCCTGTATCTATTTAATCAAGGTAATGTTATGGTGAGACTAGTGATCACGTGATCTTGTGAATTGTTTCTACGAGCACAGCTGATTCTACTGACATATGTTGCAAAAACTAAAACTGATTAATATTGTGACTGAAAAAGTGGATCCAAATAATGTAAAAAATATATATATATAATAAAAAGAGTGACAGATTAAAGCCTCACTTCTGCCACAAGCTATAATGATCACCAGCTGAACTGATACACCCAGCAGGTAAAGTGCTCTGTGCTTTTCCTCACATCATCACACTAGTATCATCAAATCTTCCTTCCCAGAGTTTCCAGCCTGTTGTTTTCCTCTATCAGCTGAAAAACTGTCTGTTGTTATCAAAGCTCAGCTAAGGTCAGCTGATTTTAGCTGTTCTTACCTGAGTTCAAAAACATGTACTGTCACTAACTAAACTACTAAGTTTATGTTCCCATGAGAAAAAGTTCTTGAAAGTTCTTGAAAGCTTTATCCAAGAGTTTTACTCACCCTCTCCTTCTCTTGTTGGTCTTTTTTTCTACAGCACTTAGAGCAAGAAAAGCACGAGTTACGGCGGAGAATGGAGAGCAGGGAAGGGGAGTGGGAGGGTCGAGTAGCTGAACTGGAGACGGACGTCCAACAGCTTCAGGATGAGCTGGAGCGTCAGCAGGTCCAGCTCAGAGAGGCCGACCGGGACAAGAGCAAAACCATCAGTGAGCTTTCCGAGCAGAACCACCGACTGCTGGAGGAGCTCAGCAGGGTGAGGAACACAGTCTGCTTCATCATTATCATGTTTGTCACCATGTGTTTGCTTTAAATCACGAGTCAAACGTGTCTTAACAGCTTTGCTTTTTAAATCAGAAGTTCACATGTACTTTTAAAGGGATCCTCCACTCTTTTTACAAATGTGGCCTAAAATCTTTGAAATGTCCTTATTAGAAGATCTAAGCCTAACAAAACGCATTATTTGCACCATTTTCATTTCATTAACTTTTAAAACTGGGACTACTTTACCCTGTGCACCCCATGTTTAAATTATGTCATTGGTGACGTAATAAGCCCCTTTTAGTCCATTGAGTTCCATGGGAAGCATTTAGAATCATTTAGCAGCTTTTTCAGTCAAAAATGACTACTTGTACTGCTTTGGGTTGCTCTAAAAATCAGTAAAACTTGCGGATCCTGGTTGCCTTTATTTACATGCATACGGAGCTCTTCTTCTCTCCTTAATGGCGTCTACGAAATAGCAGAGTGGGAACTGTCGCACCCTGTGGCCACAGATTTTTTCCGGTCACGGTTTTAATTTATCATCTCTCAGTAAACAAAAGAGGTTTACATTGACTTTTTTTTTTTTTACTTTTACTGATTTTTAGAGCAACCCAAAGCAGCACAAATTGTCATTCCTAAATGATCCTGAATGCTTCTCCTCCTATAGAACTCAATGGACTAAAAGGGGCTAATTTCAACATGGCGGCGCACAGGGTAAAGTAGTCCCAGTTTTAAAAGTTAAAACTGATATCCAGAGTTTCTGAGAGGATGTCTCGATGCCCCGCCCTAAACAGCCTTACTTCCTCCCACTGCCTCACCCAATCTACCAGAAGCCACGCCTCTACTTTTCTGCATGCGCATCGTGGAACATAACAAGGTCTTATCAGGTCACATTGATATAGGTCTATGGGTCAGGTAAGAGCCACAATCATATTTGCCTGTTACCTGCCTTGTTTCCGTGCACAGTTCCGCATTCACTTTGATTGACAGTCTCAAAAACAGGATGTCGAAGCCTATTGGCTAAGGGATCACGGCGCTCGTTTCAATTTGGTCTATAGGACAAAGGAGGGACTTACTGTATATACATTAAAGTATATGAATGACCATCGGCAGTAGACCATAGTAAAAGACTTGTTAGGTATTTTTTCGCATTTCAAAAGATTCATACCTAAACATAGATTTATCAGAAACTCCGGATATCACCTTTAATAAAAACGAATATGGTGCAAAATAATGCATTTTGTTTGGCATAGATCTTCTATTGAGGACATTACAAAGTTTTTAGGCCACATTTGTAAAAACAATGGAGGATCCCTTTAAAGCTGCTGGAAACAAACATTTTACCAGATAAAGACAAAGTGTAGGCCTTATAGATCAATAAATAGAAGATCATTTGCTCGAAAAAAAAAAATAAAACAGGCTGAAATTACCACTTGAAATTTTGTTTTTATCTCCATTAAACACTTTTATTATTTTTATTGTTAATTTACATTGTCAGAAAAGTTTCTCGCATTGCATTATGGGATTTAGAGGCCCAGAGACAGACGCATAGAAGGATTTTCACGTCATTCTTACCATGATTAGTTTGTAAAAACACCAGAAATGTCTTGGGAAGTCACTTTGATGGTGTTTTCTGGGGGCAAACACAAGAATTCACGGTAAGAATAATAATAAATAAATAATAATAAAAACAAATAATGCAAATTTACCCCCATTGGAAACTTTGTGTCTTAATTCAGATTTATTTCATTTACATTGTGAATTTCATTAAAAGCTACAGCCTTTGAAAATCATCACATACACATGAATAGTTTAATTAAAATATTACCTAAAGGGTTAAAGCAGATAAATTCGAGACTTCCTGTCTGTGTCTGGTCCTGGTATAAGTGATGCACAGTTATGCAACAGCTCTCTGCACAATGGTAGGTGATTGAAGTGATTGAACAGAGCAGATGCAGATACTTTAAACTCAAACTCTGGGCTTTGTGTTAGATGGCTATACTGTGTGTGTGTGTGTGTGTGTGTGTGTGTGTGTGTGTGTGTGTGTGTGTGTGTGTGTGTGTGTAGTGCTGACAGCCGACCTGCGCTCTGACAGTCAGCGTTTGTAGCTTTGGCTCATTAATCCTCTTTAAGGAGCTCAAGCGGTTCGATCCACACATGACGTATCAGCTGTGACAGGAAATATATTCTAAACAAATGAATAAACACAGATTTATAACAAAAGAAGATGTTTCAGCAATTTTACAGAAAACCTAACTGAAAAGAAGCTGAAATAACAGGAATGAAGATGAGATTTTAGTTGAAATGTGATAATGATATTTGTAACATTATATTATATAATTCAATATTTTTTGGCACTTTATTTAGTATTTTTATGTAGCTGGTTTATGTAGGCGTATTTAGGTCCAAAATGAATCAATAAATCATCAATCAATCAATGCACAAGCATAGGAAAGAAAAGCGCCAATTGTAGAAATTAAAAATAGCTAAAGAAATAAAGGAATAATTATTAATAACAGAATATATTTAAATGATGAAAAAAAAAACATAAATTCAAGGAGGGGTAAAAAAATACAATAAAAGTCCCATTTCATGCTATTTTTCACCCATCTCCATTTGTTCTAAGAACCCCAAAAACATAGTATTTGAGGTTTATTTTCCCAAACTCCCCTGTTTTCCAGAGTTTTAGCCTCTGAAAAGTCACTTTCTGAGCAACTCTACACAAACAGGCTGATTTGCGGCCTACTTATGCATTTTCAGGAATGGGCGTGTCTATAGACGGGACACTGATTTTCTCCTCCCCGCACGGTGACGTAGGGCCAAAGGACGGCCCGCCCTCCTCCCACCCACTCCGTAGCCGAGCTCATGCTGCTTGATTAACACGAGACAGAGCGTAGGGGCGGGGCGTTCACCTGTAGAAAATACATACATAGACTGCGCAAAGGACGCTGAAATGCTCACCTTCGTGGGCGTGTGTGATTACATGTCAATCACGGCAGAGAGCTTCCTGGAGGTGCGACTTCTCCAGCTCAGTGCTGCGTCAAATTCGTCATCAAAGTGGGAAAGCGTCATCAAATTGGAGCGAGGTGTTTGGGCTCACCCTGCAGTAAGAAAAGAGCAAATCACCCTCTAACTAACGATTAAGGGAATCACTGAAAAAAACACTTTGGGCATGTGTAGGAAGCCCAAATAGCACTTTAATCATGTTTAAAGCACAGAAAAACACTCAAATGTACTTGAGTATCAAAAAAATGTCAAAAGTACAAGGAAAGTAAACAAAGTATTTCTCGGCAAGAAAATTCCATGGATTAAGCAATAATAGTTAAAATGACACTCGAGGTCTCTTTTATCAGTTACAATATAGTGTTACTTTTAGACTATTACAACTATTTTACCAGGGCGTCCCATATGTGGACGTGTCCAATATTGATAAAGACATTCATCTGTTAACAATAATCCAGATCTCATCTGACCTAAACAAACACTGTTGTCACATTGCATTAAAAGGGCTGTGACTCACTGAACATAATGAAAGTAGATGTGCTGAAGTGAAGCCGGTGAGTTCATGGAGTCTGTGATCGTCGCCATCGATCCCAAACTGCTGCTTCAGAACGGATACTGAGACTCACCGGGTAATAAAGTAAATGAGGTCAGCTACAGTTCTCCCCCTCTTCACTGAGTGCAGTTTAGAGCCCCAATGGCCTTCAGGGGCTGCCTATTATTATCTGTCCTCCATGTTTTAGCTGTGACAGGACCATCTCTAAGTGGAGCATCTCTTAGTGATGAAGGGAAACTGGTTCAGTGATAGCAAAGATTGTTGTTGGTTGTCTTCTGAGTCTGACTGTTGAAAAATCATAATATTAAATATGTTTAATGTAAGGTACACTGCACAGAAACACAGTGAACTACAGCGTGTAATGAAACGTATCTGTCCCTAATGCCAAAATACAGTTTTAAATAAGTCAGCCCTTACTTTCCTCTGCATTTAGAAAACAAGTAAAAGAAAGAAAAAAAAACAAACAAAGAATAAATTGAGAGTAGTTCTTCTTTCTGTAACTGTATCTGACTTTCAACAGCGCTACCAGTAATATCTTGATGCATCTTCCATCTGCTGTGAAGCTTATTTCCATCAATATACAGTAGATATTAGGGGTGTGTATTGCCTGGCATCTGGCATAGGTCACATTACGATACATCCCGATATTAAAGTATAAGGTGATTTTTTTTAAATATATGACTTAAGAAACAACTAATCTGTAAATGTGTACACCTTCATGAGAACATTATGTATGAAATATATTTTATTGGCATATTTTACACTTAAAACATTTTTAACATGCCATGTGTCAACAACTTGAAATAAAAAAAAATAACACAATCTGCCTGTGACTTTTAAACCAACTTTGACTTTAGTGCAACATGACTTTAGTGCAAATTAACTGAGGTACATGTCTAGAACAACAAATAAATAAATGCAGAACGTTAGTATTTCTTTTTAGATTTTATGGAAAAACCACCAGCTGGTCAACATGCCCAGGTTTCATTGCATTTCTTTGTGCAGTTACAATGTCTCCTGCAGTGGAAAAGACTTGAAATTTCAAAAAAAATTCAGAATCGATTCGAGAATCGCGCTATGTAATATCGCGATATATCGCAGAATCCATTTTTTTTCAACACCCCTCGTAGATACACTGTATATAAAAAGTTATTTTATTTCAGTTTTTTTCTTTATTTCTTCGTGTTCCACTTTGAGATTGTATGAGTAATAAAAAGGGCTTTATAAATACAATTTTGAATTATTATTGTTATCATTGTTGTTACACTGACAGAGCAAGCTAAATTTTAAGAGTGAGTTTTCTTTTTTAAAACATGTAAACTTACAATATTTGATATTTATATATATATATATATATATATATATATACATATATATATATATATATGTTTGACAGCTTATTAACAATAACGACTTAATGCTTATTAACAATTTGGGACTTATAAACTTTAACAACTACTTCATAATGTTTGTTAACAATAATAAGCTCCCTGGGGGCTACACCATGGCAGCTCACTGCTCCTCAGGGATGGCTTAAATGCAGAGAACAAATTTCATGTATGTAGCTCTACATATGTGACAACAATAAACCTCATCACTAATGCTGAGTGATTGCCATTAATAAGGAGTTATTAATGCTTATTAACAATTGTAGGGACAGTGCTTATTACCATTAATAAGGCCTTATAATGCTTATAACCATTAATAAGGAGATATTCATTCTTATTAACAATAATAACTTATCAACAATTGTAAGGACAATGTTTATTATTATTATTAATGAGGACTTATTGATGTTTATTACCATTAATAAGGACCTATTAATACTTATTGAAAATAACTCATTGACTCATTAATGCTTGCTTATTAACATTAATAGTGGCTTAAATTTCTTATTAACAATAATATGCATTTACTAACAATTATTAAGTCTATATAAGTGCTAGTAAAGTAGCTTCATGAATATATTTATTAATGATAAATATATCTTAACAGTCTTTTTACATAATGAAATTTTCAGGGTATGAATTTGCCCCATTCAAACATTATGACATAATATATAACCTATATGTAGATATTTATGTGCGGATATGATGATCAAAAAGAAAACCAAAAGAGTAAAACAAGTGGAGGAACACACCAGAGTATCTTTAATTATGTGCAACTGTCTGGGACCTCATTCATGTGTGTCTGTGAAGTGAAATGACCTTGAGGAGGACACGTCTGTGTAGGAAGTGATGTAAGTCTGTGTGTAAAAGACGGGGCTGATGGGATTATCTATAATCCCTGCTAATAGTCCAACCATATGCAGTTAGTCTGAACTATCCATACTCAAACTAATTAAAACCTGCAGGAGACAAAGAAACCTTGGCACAGTGGGTTATTAATTAATTTCCCAAATCATGGAAATGTTTCAAATTAATTCGATCAAATGATTTTACAGTTTCAGCCTGTGACGGCCGATTATTAATTAAAAGCCAAACGTGGCTGAAAAAATGTATTGAATTTTAACTAATTTCTATTTGTTGCCCTTAATGACAATGGTTTTTACCTTTAAATAGTAGGACATTTTAAACTCGCCAGCGGAACATCATTGGCTGCAACTGAAACCCAAATAAATTATTCTTATGACTTTATCAATTTTTATTAAATGCTTTACAAACACTAAGGAACAGAATTGTTTACCTCTCTTTGTCTGATGTGTGTATAAATATATAATGATTTAACATCTATAGATGAATAACGATGATTGATTGACGAAATCTCACTGAGCTGCCTATAAATGAAGGCAAGACTTCTTATTTTTTGGGACAGGCAAATGCTCACGGTTCACTGAAAACAGGCTTGCGACCCACTTTTGGGTCTCGGCTAATGAGTTGAGAACCTCTGATTGTAAATAAACACCCTGTTATTGATGGCGTAGGTCCGTGTTGTCACGGTAGGACAAGCTCTTCAGCTCTAATCCAATCAGAGCAGAGCAGGCAAACGAACATCTTTGGTTAATTACATTAACACACATGCACTGCGTGCACAGGGACGATCAAATCAAATCAACTCAACTCAAATCGTTTTCATATCACAATATCACCCAAATCTAAAGAAAACTTCAAACTTTCTAAATACATGTAAGGAACAGATGATGAAATAAAAATAATAAAGATAACTGTAGAGAATAGGCATGTGAATCTCCATCAATGACTATGATTCAATACGTACCCCGATACAATACCAGCAATACGATACATTAAATCACATGGCGATATGATTCACCCCTGTTTCCAATGCGATACGATTTGATATTGATGGCGATTCAATTCTACACAATGCAATACGGTGCGATTTGGTGCGATGCGAGGTGATTCAACATAATGCAAAGAAATTATCCCAAAAATGTAAATAGTAAATAAGTAGCTGCAATTCAGTTTGGTACTATAGAGGCAGAGGATGTATTGCTTATAATCTCTACAAGTGATCAGTGTTGAGCAAGTTACTTTCAAAATGTAATACATTACATATTAGTAGTTACTGTTATTTAATACACAGAGCTAGAAACAACTACAATGTGTAACCTATAGCCTTATGACATGACAAGACGCACCATCTCTATCTTTTCGTTTCTATTCTTTTATTCTCTTTTTTAGTGCGCTGTTTGTTTTTTGTTTTTTTTTACTGCTGCTAACATGGTGACCGGTCAAATTGTAACACTATTTTATGAGCGCTCAAAACAAACCAGTCACAGGATAACATGACCACCAATCAAAGTGTAACACATTTTTCTATAAGCGCCCAATACAAAGCAGTCAAACCAGTCACGAGATAACATGACCACCAGTCAAATTGGTGACATTTGTATCTATCATTAGAAAAGGAATTCACAGTTTTTTTAATTCATTGCATTTGACATGGTTTAATACTTACTAGTTTTACCCAAAATGTCTTTAAAATGTAAGGCGGAGTCAGTCTGTGTGCGTGTGACGGCAGTGTTGACTCACTTCTGTCTGCACTGGATGCTGATCCGTTTCCATCCCGTTTACACACAGATTAAATGTCTGATGGAATCTCTGTGGCTTCTCTGACACTGTGTCGTCCCAGGATTGCGGTTTGTTGTGGGTCAGTGGGTCAGATGTTATTACCGCTGAGCGAACATCTGTTACCACATGTGGAGGCGACAGCATCATGCTGCTATTTGCAGCTAAACACACATTCACAGCTGGTGATGTTTACGCCTAAACAATGACGTTAGGCAGTTACTAAAAACTCGACAACTTCAGGTATGAAGATGTAATCGAAACAACTCACTGACAGCGGTATTCATTAGCTTGTGTTTCAATAGGGGCAAAATATTTTGTTTTTTAAAGAATTTTTGAACATAGACAGTGAACTCATTAACTTAAAGTGATCCTCAAGATCTTTCCAGACTTTAACACTGTAAACAGAAATGCATCTTCTTTTAACATTTGTTCTAAATGTACTTTTCTCAAAAACATAAACCCCACTTAAATTATATTTTCCTTCTCTTAGTTTAAAAAGTGAAATAATTCCCAAAGGAAAGCTTTTATTTCTTACTCGGAATAAAATCTCTAACACTTTTAACCTTACTATATTCATATATATCCTGATCCAAGAGTTTAAGAACCTACCTCTGGACTAATGTGTCCAGCCTCCTGAAGTATGAGGTAGCTGTAGCGCCACCTACAGTCAGCAGCTCATCCTGTGACTGCAGTGTGCTTTAAACTCCCAGTCTCTGCTTTTTCCATCATCCTGCTCCTCTGAGATGATGAGAAGAAGGAGGCGGGTGCTTTGGGGGGGAACGTCACCATGACGACGCTGATAATGCAGCCTGATGCTAATGATGCTCTCTGAGGCTCACTGTGGCCTGATCAACCTGTCCAATGGGATTTTGGGATGTGTGTCGCCTGCTGCAGCATCATGGCATCACAACAGGGACTTTTTAAACATCTCCTCCCACAATCTAGCTGGAAAATACACTTCACTTTAAAATCACGTTGTATTCTTGTCTATATATTAGTAGTTTTAATAGGTTTTTCAATCTTAACGTTCATAATGGTGCAGATTGACATTCAGTTGTTGAACAGAGAAGAAGATGCTTCTAAAACTGAAAAATGTCTCCATATTTAGAACTTTTTATTGACAATCTGTGCAGTGGCCTTTTCATATTTTAATTTCTTATTTTAGTTTTTAAAAGGATGAACACAGAACAATGACAGAGAGCAGATAGAAGGTGATATTTTAAGGTTTCATTTATTCAGACAAGCTTTTTCATGATGTTTACTTTTGATCTCCTGACATGCTTTGACACAGTTCTCTCAGGTTGGCCACGCCCATAAGGACAGATGAAAAAGTAGATTATTTGATGCTTTTCTTAGAAAAGAACTCATGAGGATACATTAAAGTAACCAGTAGATGCCTCTGAGGAAGACTGACAGTTGGCAGTCGAAACATGTCAGGAGATCAAAAGTAAATTTCCTGAAAAAAAGTTGTGTGGATAAATGAAACCATAACATATGAGCTAACAAATGAGCTAATCACTAGAGATGTCCCGATACAACTTTTTCATTTCCGATACGATACCGATATTACAGCCTTGCGTGCCGGTCGATACCGATATTGATCCAATATCAGCATAAATCAATATGCTTTTTTTTAATTTATTTATTTTTTCTTTAATAAAAAAATAATAATTACTTACTTTGTAGTGTGGAATGTTAGAAAAGGCTTGATCAAGTGATGTTACTCAAACAGATAACAATAGTCAGCATCAGTTGGTATAACAAAAACTGACTTATTTATTATCCAATTGGTTACATACATTTTAATAGGGATGTAACGATTCACTCAACTCCCGATACGATTCGATTCACGATACTGGGTTCACGATACGATTTTCTCCCGATTTATTTTACAAAATGGGACTGTAGACAAATGATGACTGAAAAATATTCCTTTATTTTTTTGGGGAAAATACTGTACTATTTTCCTTTTATTTTTCATTGTCAAAAGAATCCATTGATAAACTATTCAAAACAATGCAATTTAACTAAAAATAAATCTTGAATGAAATAAATAAAGGAATAATACAAATGAAGAAGACCATTAATTTAAATTCTGGTTCTATAGTAAACAATTCAAAACTACATAATAGTTCTTTTTCTTTTTAAAAGTGCAACTAAAAATGTATTTTGTGCCTTAACAATTGGACTTTTAAAAAAAAAAAGAAAACAGTCATTTTACTGTATTTACGTCAGATATTTGTTTGGACCAGCAGAGGGCGCTGGTAACCCAATGGTCGGTTGGCATGCAGATATTCCACCAGTGAAGAAGAGAAGCTATGCTAGCAGACAGAGCTAATTGAAAAACGTGACTTTTACAGATATTCACGTAATATTACAGATATTCTTTCGGTGCTAAAGGGGTAAAGAATCATTTATGAGCATGTTTAACAGTAAATGGCGGCCAGAAAGAAAGTACTAGCAGATTCCGCCCGCCACGTCCGCTTCTGGAAGGATTAATATATAGCGCCCTCTGCTGGTTAAAAAAGTACTGCGATTCAATTTTCAGAGCATCGATGTGAACCGTGGTACCTATGAATCGATTTTTAACTGCCTTACGATTAATCGTTACATCCCTACATTTTAACCTTCAACATAATATTTACAGTATTCTACAACTTAATAAAATAAATTAAAAAAAATGAATTTTAAATGTTTAAATATTCAAATAAATAAATATTTAAAAAAATAAAAAATTTGAATTTGATATCCGATATTTGTTTTCAGGCTAATATCGGACCGATATCGATATCTGATCGAGACACCCCTACTAATCACTCCTGAAGGTGGTTGCTGAATCAGCCGTTACTTTAAACCTTTCTTTATCTCTTTGGGTGGACGTTTGAACTTTGACTGAAGATATGAAACATGGCTTTCTTACCATTGCTCTGTGTGCTGTGTGTCCGTGTCCAGGCTGCAGAGGTGGAGAGGCAGCTGTCCACTCAGGTCCACTCGTTACGAGATGACTTCAAGGAGAAGAGTTTGTCCACCAATCAGCACATGGCACGACTAGAGACACTACAAGCAGAGGTGAGACGATAAATGTTCCACACAAAGTTCATTTTGAAACTCGCCATTACCAATGTTCACAGGAACGCTCCAGGTGGGCATGATTAGATAAAAAATAAAAACAATCAACCAGTGAGTCTCAGTGTTTGCACTGAAGCAGCAGCTCTGGATCGATGCTGAACTACTTTCATTATGTTTACTGAGTCACAGACTTGGACCAGGCTTTTTTAAGCGCAATGTGACGACAGTAATTGATTAGATAGAATTATTACCCCTGTCAGGGTTTTTATGGCCAATCACAGCATGCTTAACAAATATGCTGATCTCACTGAACTCTTCTAGGCGACACTGTTTATAAAATGTTTATTTGAAACGATAAGAAAGCGTCATAACGTGATGATATGCAGAAAAAAATGTACTCGTAAACTACTTCAAACAGCCTGTGATTGGTTATAGACAGAAGTTTCTCAGTCAACAAATGAGTTGTTAGCTTTCTTGTATAACATACTGTATGTGACTATGTTGTATTTATACCTACCAAACAGAAGCACATCCAATTCAATATAAATTCAATATGACTAACAAAATTTCTGTTTGAATTTAATGAAACTTCAAAGATGAAATCAACTCCAACTAATAGGCTATAGCCAAAATAGATGTGAAGTTAGTCTACCCTTACTTCTCTCAGCATCTAACAGAAACCATGACCCAGTGGTCCCTCCGTATCTGAAACTCTCTGAATTCAGACAGAGTGATCATATTTCTTCAGCCGCTGTAACATCAGTGACGCTCTTATAATAATGATAATGCTAAAAATATTAATAGTAATAATGATGATAGACTCCTGGAACCTTTAATATGACATGACGATGCATTAACTGTATGTTTTACTCACACAGAGTAAAACACCGGTTATTTTCATTTCCTCATCGTAACATACAAGTTTGCTCTGTTTTTGGTTCTGTGGTTTAAAATAAAAAAACCCAGTCGATCTGTTTCGATCGATATTGGCTGAACATCCTTAGTTTTTTTCCCCTTTATGCATGTTCACTAAAATCCACCTTTCCCTGCTTCAGAGAACTTGTTCAATCTCCTTTAAAGGTGTTACTCTCTCACTGTAATCTTCACCCTTCCTCCTCTCCTCACTCTCCTGACCTCTGTGGAACAGCAAGGGCTAGAAGTGAGTGTTTCTCCCACGCTGTCTGTTTATTAGACCGCATGCTGCATGTTAGTGAAAGGAAAGACAACAGGAACAAGGATTGCGCCAAAGAACTGGCCTCCGTGCCATGACTCGGGCCAGCAAAAGCATGTGAACATTCAATCCAATCTAGTTCATATAGTGCCAAACACAACACATGGCACTCATTGTATAAAATTTGAAAAGTTATATTTGAATGAAACCAACCATTTCCACATGAGCACAGTGAATCCCACACACTCATAGAGAACATATTATTGATAATAACGTGTTCTTGCAATAGTAATCTAATAAAAGCAGAGGAGAACATCTAAATTATCTGTCAAAGTTGAGGCTGGCGGGTCAAAAGGAAGTTTTGATTAAAGATAAAACATAATTTATTAGATCAATTAATAAATATGAAGTGATTTATTTACATTTGCTTACAAATTTAGGGTTTTTGTTGTATTTCTAATTCATGGGCTTTCTCAAAATTTAAGCCATTGCTAAACTTCTCAAAATTGTGCCATAAATATTTATTAGAGAATAAATGATTTATCTCTTTTATTTTATCATGCTTCAGAATTGCAGAACGGCCCTGCATGCTCAAACAGGACAGCAGCTCTCTAGGCCATCATTTTTCATCATCGCTAATAATAAATGTATGAATGAATCTGATGCAACTTATAAATGAATGATTTCATAAAAACCTGATTCGAAGGTGGAGAACTCTGGATACATGTTTCTTTTTTTAATTCTTCAGCCTCAGATCTACAGCAAACCTGTTAATGAAAACAAGCAGTTTACATTTCCGAGGGCAATCCTTGTTTCCTGGATGAAAGGCACAGTGTAATCAAAGCCTGAGATGTGTTGTGATGTCTTGTGTGAAGATAGTTTGGTGTCGTCTGTAGCTTCCCCTCAGACTGCAGAGGCTGGAATAGGAATAACAAAAAAAATCCGGTGCTATATTTAGCTGAGATACTGCAACATCGGGGTGTTCCCACTTTCCTCACGCTTTCCTTCTTCACTCACTGTTTAGGTTTTTTTTAAAATATAGTTTATGTAAAGAACAAATTCATAGTCTAAAAATACCTGTTCATATAGACCACATCAGCTCCTATGCTGTGAAGTAGGTTAGAGGATGTGGGTCATATAGAAACTCATAAACTGGGAAATACCAGGAGAGAGCTGATATCAGCCTTTGTGTGGAAGCTCAAATATCTAGACCTGTGCAAAGTAGTAAACATTCCTCAGGACAGTGGGAGTCAGGATTAGTGATGCATAGCATAGATATTTCTGACCAATCTGATAACAAACATCTATAGCTGATAACTGTCAAAAAAATAATTAAAAAAAATGCTTTTTTTCAGCCTAAATTTTGGGATTGCAAACAAATTCAAATGTTGTTTTTTGTTGTTTTTTTTGTTTTTTTTACAAACATCATTACGGAACAAATGAAAAGTTAATCAGTTCATAAAGCCACAGAATGTAGTTCATACTACGGTAATACAGTAAGTATTGTTTCATATTTACTATGCATAAAGAAGGGATGTGTTCCCATCAAAGCTTAATGAATAAATGTACATACTGTACAGTATATATATTAGGGATATCATGATACAACTTTTCCACTTGTGATACGATACCGAGTATTGGCCGATACCGATATCTATCCGATGCAATATCAGCACGAATCATACATACTTTTATTACTTATTTTGTAGTGTGGAATGCTAGAAAAGGCTTGATTGTTAAAAAAAAAAACAGACCCATTTATTATAAACCAATGGATTACATATACAGTAATTAACCTTTTAGAATAAAAATATTCTATGATTGAATAAAATAAATTAAAAAAATAAAATAGAAGATATTGAAAAAATTATTTAAAAAACAATATATATTATATCGGAGATTTTAGATGCAGTTTGATAAAATCCGATATTCAAAACCTCTAATATATATAACCTAATAAGATATGAAAAGTCACATTTTACATGTAGCAGAAAAACGTCTCCAACACATGTTTCACAGCTTTTTTTTAACCATCTGTGCAGTGGTCATTTCCTATTTCTTCCAAATGCCAGTGGCTGCTTTCTTAGCATGTTCTAAGGGTAACGTAGTGAGGCAATGCTATTAGGTTGACTAATAAAAAAAAAAAAAAAAGAAATGTTTAAATATTGATCATGAAAAACATTATCTCAGCCTTTCCCTGTCTCCAGTCTGTCAGTGATCTGATCTTTTCTGAGTGAGTCTGCTTAAAGTCGAACGTGCTGTTTCTTACCGAGCAGATCAGGATGTTATCTGAGAGAAAGATGGAGCTGGAGCATCGCGTACACACTGTGCTGGAGGAGAACGAGCTGCTGCAGAACACCGTGGACAACCTCCGAGAGCAGACACTAGTGCTGGAGAAACAGTGCCATGAGAAGGACCTTCAGGTATGAAGTCAGAGATCCACCTCAGCGTTAGACCATGAATCCTGTATGAGTCAGCATGTTTTACTGACTCTATACAACTATTGAGTACTCAGGGTTCTCACCAGGAATTTTTCACAGCATAGGGGGATCCAGGCGCATCTCCTCTAGAACATTTTGAAATGTATAACTCTCTGATGGCTAAATTTTGTGAAGTAAAGCTAAAGTTGTTACTGCCTTACTCTAAAGCAGAACTAAGTAACTTGCACTTAGCGTTCCCTCTAAAGGTCCCTTTTGGTTATGTCACTGTCGTAAAAACTCCTCACCCCCCGCCGCCTGCCCCACCCCACAGCTACATGCGCACCTTTGCTCTCCCAAGACGGTAGCAACCGATCACTGAAAAATCCTAATACAACAGTGACACTAAGGGTGCTTTCACACATATAGTCCCATGTGACCATGTGAACAGTATGAGGAAGAGAGACAAGTAAAATAAATGAATGATGTGGGAGTAATACGGAAGGGAGTGTGGAAATGTGTGATGTGTTTGTGTGCTGACAAAGCAGCTCTGAAAATGGATGGATGTATGGATGGATATTTGTGTGTGTGCTGCCTGACGGAGCGCTGGCTTTCGAGTGTGTGTGTGTGTTCCTGTTGCCGCGACGACAGTGTGTTTGTATTGGGCTGCCGTAAAGCAGTACGTCTTGCCACCGGGTCGGAGACAGGAAATTTGCAAGTGCGGTCTTCTGGCCAGAGACAGCATGGGGTGACAGAAAAACCCCCAATCACCCCATAAACACTTGTATTACCCTCACAGGGACTATGAAAATGATTTATTAAGGTGAAAAAGTTACTTAGTTCTGCTTTAAAGCCAAAAGGTATTTGTTGAATTGGTCTAGGGTTAATGATGAATGGAGTTAGAGAGTTATTCATGCTTGGTATATGTGCTCCACTAATAAATACTCACAGACACTGTATAGACAAAAAATTTTATTAAAAAGGTTTTCAAATTTAATTGAGTTATTATGTGCGACCCGCAGTAATATTGGGTCTGTAATGGACTTGAATCGGAACTAAAAAGAAGACCAGAGCCCGACAGAACACAGCGAGCACCTGTCCGACGATGTCTCTTTAAGCCTGAACATGATTCAACCAGATGGTATTCACATCTGTGCGCACGCATGTAGAATGATCTGTTGCAAGTTATACAGTAAACATGACGAACAGCTTCATATACTGCTACACGTTACGTCCAGTTAAAGCACACTGTTTATATTGGACGTGATTACGGTTACCAAGCAGAGGATGCACACAGGCTGCATCGGGGGCAGCTAAGTGGCTGCAGGGGTCCTTGGGGTCCTCAGGCAAATCGCCTGTATTAGATAGACGTTGCGGCTGATGTATGCGTTTCTCGGTTATCCAGAATAAAAAGAGAGTTAAAACAACATGGGAACGCCTGGAAGTCCAAGTGTGCAACAATTATTAAGACGGTACCGATTAAAAAAGGAAAAACAACTGAAAAGTCCCCTACGCTGGTTGGAACACTCCGTAGTAGGGGGATCAAAATGACACCATAGGGGGCCCCTATGCTCAACAGCGCTGGTGAGAACCCTGTTACTGCTGTAGAATTATTTATGCACAGATAGAAAGTAGTGGCTTGATCACAGACTAGTTTCTCTACGTGTTAGTTACCCTTGGATGGACTCCAACCTTTAGTCCTCAAGATGAATTGTTCTCTCACTTAACACGACTCAGCAGTCTGACGCTTAATGGGAAATACTACGTCTAAGGCAAATGTGTTTGTGTGAGTAACATGTGGATTCTACTATGTAGAGGGTAGTAGATAGCTCACAAAAATGATTCCAGGAAGACATAGAAAAAAAAAACTATAGGTCCCAATATGAAACCCTGAACAAAGCCATAGTTAGACATAAAAGGAAGCATTTGTTTTATTGTTTAGTTTTTTTGCCAAAATATATTATTTTTATATCTTAATTATTTCCCCTCTATTTCTCAATTTGTTCTTATATCAGGAGAAAAAATGGACCTTTACATACTTTAACCACAAAGTGAAGATGTCATAGACATTGGCTTTATTTAGCACTTTAACAAAGTGTTCTTATACTTGGAGCCCCTCTGGTTGTGGATGGACACATAAGTGAGGTGCTGTTTGAGCTCTGAGAGAAGCTGCCGTCTCTGTACATGGTACAAAGGATACATGTGTGTGTAGATCTCTGTGTGGCCTCTGCAGGTTTAATCACACTGATATTATGTCATGTCATGTGTGCAGCTAAGACAGAACCAGCTGGAGCTGCACGAGGTCCGGGCGTCGCACCGACAGCTGAGTGCCCGAGTGCTGGAGCTGAGCGAGGACCACAGCGTGCAGGGTGAGACGCTGCACCCGTCCAGCCTGATGTGTGAGATCGAGCAGAGCATGGAGCAGGAGGAGCAGGAGCAGGAGAGAGAGCAGGTAGGGCAGTACAACCGCTGGGGCCATTTAACCAATGACAAGGACTAATGACATTATTACTTTTTGAAAGTACTTTTATTATTATTTATTTATTTTTTCCATTTTATTTATTACAGTTTTCTAAATTGATTGTGTTCTTAATTGTTAAAAGTTTGTGCATCTTCACTGCTGCCAATGTGCATTTCATGAAATTGATTGAAAAGAAGCAACAAACTTTATTCTCTGGTTTAAAGTGCACTTCACACCTAGGAATATAAAAACGTGTTCTTAAAGATTGTTTAATGGAGAAGCCCAAACATTTGTGAACAATTACCTTATACCAATGTTTCTCAACCTTGGGGCCATGACCCCATGTGGGGTCGCCTGGAATTCAAATTGGGTCGCCTGACATGTCCAGAAATTGAAGAGAGAAAAAAATAACTAAAATATATATTTGAAACATTTTAATTCTCACACAATCATAAATGACTGTATTCTATACTTTCAGTTCCTGAAATGTAAATCTAGTTCAAATAAAATGCAGTAAAAAAAATATCGGAGCTGGCACATCTGGTCATTCTGTGCACTAATCCTTTACCTACTCTGTATTTTTAATATAGTATAAAAAAACACTATCAAAAGCAAATTCTAGGGAAAAAAATGTTTCTAATGTCGCCAGAAATGTGTGACATCAAAACATCCCAATGAAGGTTAAGAACCACTGCCTTAGACGTTGGTTCCATGATCCCTGACATCTAACCTGTCTCCTCCCACATGGTCCAAACAGCTGCGTCTCCAGTTATGGGGCGCGTACTGTGAAGTCCGCTCGCTCTGCTCTCACCTGCGAGGAAACGATGTCACCGACTCTGCTCTGTCCACCGACTCTTCCATGGACGAGTCTTCGGAGACGTCATCAGCCAAGGACGTTCCCACGGGAAGCCTCCACACCGGCCTGCTGGAGCTGCGCAGGCTGACACAGCATCTTCTGGATGGCAACGAGTCAACGGTAATGACAGGAATACAGTGAATGGTCAGAAAGTGAAAGCTGAACTTGGTGAACACCATACCTCAGTGGTTTAATCTTTCTACATACTGTACATCACAGGATCATTGTTTGTGTTCTTGAGTATAAAGATTCGGAGCGTTGTAGTTCAGTTAGTGACAGTCTGCCCTGTTGTTGCACTGAGGTGAGAACAACTTAGATCAGCTGACATCACCCAAGCTTTGACAACAGAGACAGTTTTTCAGCTGGAAGCTCTGAGGAGGAAGATTAGTCGTCCCCAGGTGTGACTACGACATGAAGAGGACAAAAGCACACATACAAAGACTGGTTTACGTGTTGGGTGCGTGAGTTCAACTGATCATCATTTTAACCGGTGGCTGAAGTGGGGCTTTAATTCTGTCACTTAGTGTTTCTGTTTATTTTATTCTGAACTGCTTGTCACATTACATAAAAAAACACCCTTTAAATACCAGCATTTTATTTACATTTTTTACAACATTTTTCTACAAAAAACAGTCCAAAGATTTCAGTTCAGTCTTTTTCTTGTCCAAGAGATACAAAGAAAAGACAAGAGGACATGTTCTAGCTATTTTAAGATGTTGATCAGTTGTTATTTTACTGTGTTTGGAATTTGGATTACTTTCTTTTCTCTCTGTCAATGTCCTCAGTTTTCCCAGAAGTATGTAGAAGCCTTTTAAGAATCAACCTTGGGGCTTGAAGGCTATGCTTCCACTGGCGAATCCTTGACCATTTAACCGCTCTAGGTTTCGTTCACCCAGAAAGTCAGCTTGGTTTCAGCCGATGTGAACACGCAAACAGAGCCCAGAAAGGATCAGGCAAAGGGATTCTATAGTGTTTGTTTTGGCCAATCTTGGAGTATTCACATGCGGGTGTGGATATTTGAAGAAACTCACCAGGTTTTACTTCTGAAAATCGCATTCACACTGTGCAATCTCAGTTGCCGAGCTCTGTAACTGACCGGGTTTTCACTGTCATTTTGGAGCAGATCAAAAGTGGGCTGAGAACACAAACCGAGCCGAATCAAAGTGATAAAATGATTTGCTGTTCCCTTCCCGTTCCGCCAGAGGCTGGGGCTGTACTGATGTGAAAGCAGACTAACTGTGTTCTCTTTCTACGTGTGTTTCAGGGCTCGCGGCGCAGCGATGAAGAAGCTCTGGAGGAGCAGCTGAGGAAGCTGGGAGAGGAGCTGAGGGAGGTGAGAGAGCTGTATGAGGCTGAGCAGGACAAGAACCACAGCAGTGAGGATGAGCTGCTTCAGCTGCACAACCAGGTACTGGCTTTAAATGATCACATGTATTTTCCTCCAAGAACGTGATTATGCTCTATCCGAGATTTTTTCGTTGTATACTGTACATTGACAATAAAGATTATTCTATTCTATTGTACTGGACTCAAACGGTGTTAGATTGGGTTTATACTGGACTCATACTGAGCATTCTTGTGAAGGTACTCAACTTATTGGTTGGGACCCAAAATAGGGTTGTGTACGTATTTAGTGACATTTGCTTGAACTTGCTGGTGTTTTTTTTTTGGTGGTGCTTTTAATTTGAAAGGCATTTGTAAACTCTTACAATTTGTACATTAGCATTAAAAGCGACATTTTTCCAGCTAATTACCAGCTGATTTTTATTTTTTAATCAAAGTTAGTGATCTAAAGATGAGCCATACTGGTTGATTCTTGTTTAATATTGCACCGCCTTGGCTTTTATCTGCATTTCTTAATCGTATTTGAACTACAAACTTATGTTGTCTTTACTTGCGTTAGTAATTCAAAGCAGCAAAAAAAACTGCTTTTTGCTGTGTGCCAGTTTTTGTTATTTTATAACTACCAGCTTTAAGTAAATGTGCTTCTCACGCAGCTTGATCAAGCTATATATATACACTACTGATCTACATTTTTATTCTTTGCTCCTTAATTTCCTTGAACTCTCCCATGTTCCCCCCGTAGATGTCGCTGCTCTCCGTAGAGATGTGTTCTCTCCGGGAGGAAAACGAGCAAATCCGAAAGATGGCTGAAGTCCGAGAGCCCAGCGAGCAGCTGCAGAGCGCCATCAGGGACCGTGATGAGGCCATTGCCAAGTAAGATGAATATTATTACATTCAGGTTAATTCATCCCAACCATAACATTTTTAAATCAACTTTAGAATCTGAACTTATTTACCCATTGCTGACTGTTACCATGGTAATGTGATGCAGCATGAGGGAATGAGCGAGACAGTAAATCAGTTACACTCAGTGCCAAACCTTGAGACTGACACTAGTTCTTTTTTAGTGTGATCAGCGCTCATGGATGTGTTTGTTGGTTGATCCTATGGATAATGTGTTGGACTTCATTCAAGCTCTTCTCTCTGTCGTTGCCTTGCAGGAAGAAAGCTGTGGAGATGGAACTGGCCAAGTGTAAAATAGACATCATGTCTTTGAACAGCCAGCTGCTGGACGCCATCCAGCAGAAACTCAACCTGTCCCAGCAGCTGGAGGCGTGGCAGGTAATATTCAGAAGGACCGATTGGTTGCTTTCAGTGTCCTGTTGTGTGGTAAGGAAGGTTAAAGTGGCTTAGGGTGCGTTGACACCAATAGATCGTAGAGCGGTTAAAATGCTCTAGGATTCGTTTGCTCAGATAGTCCACCTCATTTGGGCAGTGTGAACACGCAAACAAAGTCTAGAGCGGATCAAACAGGCAAATTCTAGAGCGATTGTTTCTATCGGTCACGGAGCATTTCTAATCGAAGCCTAGAGCGATTAGTATTGCCGTGAACACAACCACTCTCAGAGTGGATCAAACACAGGAAGTATCGGCGGTGATGTAGAGCGCACGGCATTGTGGGTGGTCA
Organism: Gouania willdenowi; assembly: GCF_900634775.1. Classification (NCBI taxonomy): domain Eukaryota; kingdom Metazoa; phylum Chordata; class Actinopteri; order Blenniiformes; family Gobiesocidae; genus Gouania; species Gouania willdenowi. The sequence goes on along the minus strand of NC_041052.1, from coordinate 16,372,284 downwards.
GTGGAGCCGGTGACGGCGCAAAACACGGTTTTAAAACCACCTAAACTACGGCAACTTGTTGCTGCTCCATTGTTAAATGTTTCAGAAGTTTCCGCGCACACTTAAACGCTAGCTTTGACCCATTGTTGAGAGCCTCTTCTTCGGGTTTTTGTTTTTCTGCTGAGAGAAGTTCATACTACAATAATGGCCCCATACGTGGTCAGCTCATGTGACTCCACCAGAGGCTGTTTGGACCGGATCAGAAGTTGTACTCTGAGAGCAAACTGAACCATACCAAGGTGAGAAAATGATCACTTGTCCTCCGACCATTCGGACTGAGTTCAGGACTAAACCGGTGTGAAAACACCCTGAGTTAAAGGATGGGTGTGTGTGACTTTAGAACTCCAGAAGTTAACTTGAGAACTTTAAAACGTTTTGTTTGCGTGTGTGTGTGTGTCCCTCTTCTCTAACCAGCCCTCTCTCCTCTCTCCTCCCACAGTTCGCCTCCTCAGGGCTCTTTACTGTTTGGCTCTTGTGGTTTCTGATCTAGTGGCCTTTCTCAGCTCCCGTACCGCCCCCTCCTCCCCCTCCTCCCTGTGGTACCTCCCCCTCCTCCACCTGCCTTAGAGGTGAGCCTCCCGATTCCTCCCTCGCTCTAAATCCTTACGTTTTCCGTCCCACACCTTCCTCCTCCATCCATGTCTGAGATCAAGCCACCTCATCACTGCTCCCTTCACCTGTTAAAGCCTCAGCGCCACCTGGTGGACACACTGCTCCACAGCAATAATATTATTACACTAGATAAGCTTCATCAAGATACAGCTGCTTTGAGCTACAGCTGCTGTCATGTACCTTTTATATCAATAACAATACATAGGAATCAATTAGTGTTATTAAGCATATTTACAGCTGCCTTTATGTTTACTATTTATTTATTTTAATAACTTTTCATTAGAGATGGAAAAAAAGTGTATGATTCTTTGATTTCGGTAAAAGTAGAATGATAAATGAAGAGATTAATTCATATCAATGAGCCAAAAATGTCATTAAAAGACATTTAATGTAGCCTTCTTAGGAAAGCTGACTAAAGTTTGGTTTAGATCATGTCTCAAACTTAAGGAGTGAAAGCTACAGCATTATTTCAGTGAAGAAATTTTTTTACCAAAACCTTTGCATATTAGTTTATTATAGATATAGTTTTTATATGAAAAATGAAAGTACTGGTGTGCTGTGAATGTCTGAGATAATAATTTAGCCCACTTTAGAGTAAATATATTGAAGATCTAATTTATTTAGTCGAAACTGAATATTTACATAAAATAAATTATAAATAAAGACGAAGATTCAAATATAAGATAAAGTTGTTTTTTTTAAATGTCAGATTTGGTTAAGTTAAATGTAAAACTAAATATTTTGTAAATATGTAATTAAATCCAGAATATTTGCATTTATATGATTAAATTAAATCTTGGTTTATTTTTAAGGTATTTAATTGATAATAATTTTATTATTTTGATGAACCAAATTACAGGTAAATGACGTCACCTTGATTTATGTATAAATACATGTATATTTGATTTTTATTTTAACTTGTTCAAAGACAAATAAATAAATAAATAAATAAATAAAATTTTAGATTCAAACTAAATGAAAGCCAGAAGAACAAAAACTTAAATATTAGACATTTTAAATAAATATTTGTACCACGGAGCAGTTTAAGAGTCAATAAATGACACAAAAAAATAATCACAGTGGGTGATTTCCCATGATCCTTTGATCTCACCTCTCATTCTTGTTTTTGTATCTGTCGTCAGGACGACATGCACAGAGTGATCGACCAGCAGCTGATGGACAAACACCAGGACGAGTGGCGCTCGCCACACACCTCGCTGTCATCGACGGTCGCTCGCAGCGCTCGTTCCTCCAGACGAGCTCAGCACATGTCGGACGGAGACAAGAGACTTTTTTCTTTTTTCAAGAAAAGCTGAGCAGAGACGGCAGGAAGTTACATCACAGCACAGGGGAGGCAAACCAGCCGAAAGACAGGCAGAAGCACACACACACACACACACATACACACACACGAGGGAGGCCCTTCTGCACTTTATTTGTGTCCCATTGGTTACTGTCCACAGAGAAGCCAACGCAACCCATGAGACCAAAGAGGCAGATGCTGACCAATTGGGTGGCTTTTCAAATTAAAAGCTTTTTTGTTTTTGTTAAAGCCTGGATTTAAACTTACAGAGTAACTAAACAACTGCTTTCTCCTGACCTGCCACTAGGAGGGAGATTTAAAAAAGGCCTTGAAGATGGGTGGGGCTTCTGGAGCAGTTAAGACACGCCCAATCTATACTATAAAATCTATGCTATGTTAACTAGCTACTCATTCCTCAATATACCTCTCTATTCACTCTTCTCTCAATCCAACCTACTCACCACAGAGTGTAGAGCCCACAGGTGCTAGTTTTTATAAAAGGGGCGGGGCTAACAGTTATTGTTTGTGACGCCGGATGGTCCCAAAATGTCACATGATCTTGTTCTCAGCCAATAGCAAAAATCAATTGTAATAGCCGGGTTTCAACCCATAGAGGGCAGTTACTGACATTTTACAACAAATAATGCTAAATTGAAATACTTTGTCTAAAATGTTGAGAGTTGGACCAGGATCAATCAACAGCACTACTTCATACTCAAATACATTTGTATACATTTGTATGGGGTTTAGTTACTCAGCTATAAAAATCCTGAGTCAGCATTTATAATAAGCTAATCATCTAAGATCAGATGTTACGTCATTAGTCCAACAATGATGAAATTCTGTTCGCTGCAAAACGTTTTAAGAAATAAGAGAAAAAGATACATTTTTCAAATTAAAAGCTTGTTTTTTTTCTTGTTGTAGCCAAGATTTAAACCTGACGACTCGATGCAGCTCACCTGTGTAACGTCAACGTGGACCATGTGCCGTAAAGTGCTGCCTCGTGGACTCTCGTGGGTTACGAGCTAAACTCTGTTTTCAGACCGTCGTGGTTCTGGTTCTGGTTCTGGTTCTGGTTCTGGTTCTGTTTGGAGCACCAGTTTCAGAAGTCTTTAAAACTTTGGTGGTTTATTATGTCTGAACCAGCCAAAGTTCAAGCTGGTTTGAAGCGGGTGGCGTCCCTGTGGGAAAACGCCTTCAGAGAGTGATTGGAAATGATGCGGGTCATGAAAGTGTCCTCGTAGTGCCTAAACCAGTCTCCACCGTCCCACTGCCAACTCTACGCTGTCCCACTGTGTCCCAGCCATCAGGGGTCTGAGGACAGACACACAGGCACATCTATGGGACGCAAGGAGACATGACGGGACCAACCCATGTCACATCTCAGGGTTATTCATCCGCTCAGGGGGAACACGTGTCTGTCACCACCGCACTTTATCTTTCAACGCTTTGGGTTTTTAATCCCAGAGGTCTCACAAAGTCATTGGTAGTAAAATGAGGTATTTTACAGAAATATTTATGCGTACGTTTGTCTTCCTTATATCTCAATTTCTACTATTAGCTGCCAATTCATTTTTATGTTTTTTTTTGGTAAATTCTCTGACAATCGCTAATCAAACCAAAGGCAGGAATATTTACGAGAGAACCACGTGTTGGAGAACCATGTTACAGTTCTATGTACAGTCCTACACATATGTAGTTAACAATTATTAAAATATGTTTCATATCAAGCTTTCCCACATTTTACCATTTAAAGAATATATACAGTAAATCTAAGGGTATACTGATGCCCACACCAAAAATATTAAAACTTATATTTTCATTGATTAGGAAGACTAATAAGGTAACCAATAGATAGGACAGAAATAAGATGATATTTGTTTTTAGTGTATTTTACAGATGATTTAGGACCCGTTATCATAAGAGATGCTAACAGAAAGCTAACACAAGAGGAAGGTTCAGTCTTATTAGATTACTTATTTCAGACTCAGTAATTGTGATCAATTGTATTTGAACTTTAGTAATTGAGAAAGTCATTGTAAATGACTTTTTGAGGATTTAAAAAAAAAATTGTAATTTAATTGTAATTGGGAAAAAATGCCGGTCACTGTAATCGTAATTGAATTGTAATCAAACATGGGTAATTGAAAACGTAATTGTAACTGAAAAATGTAATTGACCCCAACCCTGCCTGCGAGTGATGTTGGTGACTACATGTCCCATAATGCACCCTGTGTCCCTGTGGTAACCGTTATCTCCTGGTTTGAATGGGATAAACGTGTAAATACTTCACACAGACGTGACCCCGTGTTCCCCCTGAAGCCTGGATAAGCCTGTGGGAGGTCAAAGGTCATTCACGCTGTTTGTGCGGGTATCGTCATTATTTCTCTGCTTCACATTGAAACTCATGTTTGTGACGAACAAACAAAATTCTCCAACGTCTACGTGATGTCAGTCATCTTCCAAGTTGACCAAATGTTTACATGGACGTGAGAAGGAGGCTGAACTCATGTCAGAGAGCAGGTTTAGTAAAGTCTGAATTAGTTTTTTGTTAATAGTAGTTCCTTGAAATATGGAAGTCGAAACTCAGAATTCACAAAATTGAGCTAACAAATAAGTGCTAGGGAGACTATTTTTTATTCAGAGTACAAAAACTCAGGATAGATATCTGTAATGACGTACCCTATAGACATTGATTAATTCAGAGTTAAACTTAACTCACAAGATCTTATTCTTAAAGTCTGTCGATTTAGATCCAGTAGGAACGTAGTTTCACAGGTTTTTATTTTCACGTTTAGCAATTCTGAGTTTCTCAATTTAGCTTGTGTAACGCAGATTTTAATAAACTAAATTCTGAATTTCCAGTCTCGAAGATCATGGGTTTGAATGTTCCACATGTCGTTTCTCAGCCTGGGCTTTGTTAAGTCAGAGTTTATTAATTCATCTCATCATTAGAACATACTTTGATGTACTTTTTAAAAGTTCAGTTTGTCAAATTTGAAGTTTAACAGTTTAGTTTAACTCAGACTCTGGTAACTCTCAGGTTTTTGATGTTTTTCTCCTCTTTATTTAAACCCACTGGTTTTTGTAATTCAGAGTTTATTTCACTTGCTTGATCATCAAACAAGCAATGCATTTATAGATCAACATTTGAGTTCATTCTAAGCATAATCTGAGGCAGCGGTTTGATGGAAGCTCCGCCTCTTCCTGTCAAAGCTCTACTTCCGTTCTCGTGAGCTGCTGAGCTTCCACATGCGAGTGCTGAGCTCCACCTATGCACATGTTTCTGTTTGTCTGGGAGGATCAACCCAAAGAGTGATTTTTATAAAGTCTAAAAGGCTTGGATAAATATATTTATATGAAGGAAAGTCATAAGCTGTTTGTAGAAAACCTCTCCACTGTTCTATGTTAACCTGTAGGGTTGATTGCTCATGCTTTGTTTGTATTTACTTTCTTTGTGATGGCACGAGTCAAAACTGGTGAGAAACTTTAATTAGCAATTCTTCACTGATAAGAATCTAAACTGTTCTATCCCAACCAAAGAACACCTACTGATGGATAAAAAGCATTCAAAACTAAAGTATTATGAATAAACACACCTCTCTGCTGTCTGACTTCCCTTATTCATGTATTCCTTTTCATAATTTAGTTTAACTAGTAAATAGGACTGTGATCCCTTAGAGCACGTGTCAAACTCAAGGCCCGGGGGCTAAATCCGGCCCTTCAGAGCATCCCATTCGGCCCACAGGAGAAAATGAAAATGACAGAAAAAACATGAATCATTGTGTAAATGACCACATAATTCAGTTGTAATTGTCATTGAAAAGACTAATTTTTTCCAAAATCCTGCAATTTTTCCTCAAATTAGTCCACAAAATCTCCCCAAATTAAATAAAAATTGGTCAAAGAATAAATAAATGTCCATTTTGGAACTAGAAGTGCAAACTTGGGCAGGTACCCATCACTGTTGGTGGAGTGAAAGAATAATGCAATGTAAAGTAGGGCTGAACGATTAACTGCATTTGTGATATTATCGCAATATCAAACAACACAATTTTCTAATCGCAAAGGCTCCAATTTTAAATGTTTTCCTTGTCCTGCCTTGTCCTGTCCTGTTAAGTTCAGAGAGTGTTTAAGAAGTGCAGTCCACATGTTTACATGTTTCATGAAACGTGAAGTCAGTTAGATACGTTGAAGAGGTAAAGCCACAGATTTGTTTGCTTTATTGTTGTAATCTGTGCTTTAAAATTTATATTTTATATTTATTTAAAGTTTAAATCAATCTGAAATTGTTTATTATGAAACAAGTTGATTTATTGCTTGTGTTCATTGAAAAATACACGACAAGAGGCCCTTGAAAAAATGTAATCGCGTTTTTGGCCCTTAAACTAAAATGAGTTTGACACCCCTGCCTTAGAGGATGATTAATATTTAGTTTTAGAATGTCAGCGGAAACGCTAGAAAGCCACTCAGTTGTATTTACCATGTTTCGTTGGAAACTCAGTTCATGAAAGAGTCCAATTTCCACCAAACACATAAATTGCAATGAAAGTACAATATCATGTGAATGCTGGTTTTAACAAAGTCAGGGAGTAATTCTTCCAAAACTATTGGGAATTTGCACGTGCAACAGAATTAAATCACTTAAAGGCAGGAAGATCTGCGCTAAATACGGTTGCACGTAGTGTGCATGCTTTACAGATCCAAACAAGAACATAACGTAGAACCATGACCCAGGACGAGTTCTGCACTCAGCTCCATAAACAAGAACAGATGAATACGATCTTTCTCTGACCAGTAGTGACTCGTGCTACCAACAGACCCTGTTTATATACTTTTCGTGTCTATCCATCAATACACTCAAAGGTGTAGCATTTAGAGACTCATCAGGAAGACTCTATTCTGTACCCGCTGCTTTTAGAGTGTTTCAGCGTTCAGTTTCAATCATCGCAGACTAAAGGCACTTTGTCGCTCAGCAAATGCTTCACTTTTCAAACTACGTCTCATGAAACTGTATTTGTCTTAGTTTTTCTTTTTGTACTAATAAATATTTTACCATCAGTGTTTCTCCTGAATATCTGTGTCCACCAGAGCTTCAGTGTCTAAAGCAGAGGTTAGTGGTTCCCAACTGGTGGATCAGGACCCAAGAGTGAGTCGCGCACTCAAAGAGTACAGAGCTGAGATGCTTTCCCAGAATCCTCAGTGTCTCTATGAGAAAGTAAAGAACTAAAGTTATCAGGCCTTTTGATGAAAAAGCACAAATTGAAGAAGTCTCTTAAAAGAGAGGTAAATTATCTTGAAGCAAGACGTAAACTTCCAGAAACGTGAATCAACATGACCTAGATGAGCTTCACAGACACCGACAGGTCATCAGGTCTCACCTGCCAAGCACGGTGGGAGGACAGGACTGACACTGGGTAAGGACCGAGCACAGGGAGGGATGGAGAAAGTTGCTGAGTCACTGCCTGCAGCATGTGAGCCGATGACAAAGGTGATCGAATTAAGGATTATCGCTAATATTGACCTGATTTTAACAGAAATTTCCAAAAGTGCTTCTGTAAGAATCCCGACAGTTAAAATTATCACATTTATGGAGGAAGAACAAATATTACATTATATATATATTTTTTCAAATGTCCTATTGAATGCTTACAGTTCAGGTTTCTAACACTAGGTGGCAGTATTTTTGCTTTACTGCAAATGCTGTCGAAGGTCAAAACTACATGCAGTGCAAACTTTTTGCAACAACAAAGCATGTTTTGTTATTGAAAATAAATACATTTATTGTATTGCATAATTGTGAACATCACCAGCACTTCTTAAGGGACTCGGAGGGTGAAAAAAACCTTAGAGAATATAAAAAGAGTGGGCAGTGTTACACCTAGGTGAAGGGGAGAGGAACAGGGAAGAGGGAGTCAGGGTAGGTCAATGGAAGGGGTAAGGATGAGTCACATATGTTGATTTGCACTTTCAGCTTACATGAAAATGCAAGTTCCTTGTCTTTTAGCCTGTGTTTGATGGATTAAAATAGTGGTAGAAGTCATTAATGGGATCAAAGATTAGAAAATGTTCCTCCCACTAATTCCAGTTACATTTGTTTTTCTACTCGTCACAAACACAGACCAGGGTTTACTGTTCGTCCCAATTTTATTCACAGAAAAATACAGATTTAAATGGTCAGTCGCTGACAAATGACATCAGTCCTTCTGCCTCCAATATGTATTCTGTTAAAACGTTTATTACTGATTATTATTAATTCATGAAGGGAAAAATTAATAGTACATCTTTTTCTCCAGTGTACAGCAAACCACAGCTGACGGGTGTATTTTAACCACGGCACACAAGGAGGGGGGGCATGTTTGACACATGCACACGCACTCCGTGTGCTAATTATGTGTGTATGCTCTATATCGAATATAAACACACAAATATATCTATATATACATACACATAATGAAGACCAATCACTGAGGGAGACGTTTGACGCGTTTCAGGATCCTGAGCGTTAAACTCTGCGTTTATCTCTTATTTCTCTCCCAATTCAAAAAGGAAACGTGGAAAAATAAAGGTCCGTTATTTTTCAGTGACGGTGCGTTCTCATCTTTAAGTTTCACAGAGGTGAAGAAGATCTGGAGCTCCTCCACACCCAAAGACACGATGTTAAGACTTCAGAGCATTACAGGACAGTTTGGACAGTGAACGCACCTTTTTTTTTTTTTTCAAACTGTCTTCACACAAAGTGACACGTTGGACTAATGGAGGCGAGTCCCCCGCTCTCTGAGTGACGCTGATATGTTGAAGACGATCCACAGGATTTGGTTAAGATGCACTGACGTTTCACCGGATTCGTGAAGCTCTTGGCGAAGCTTCGTCAACGTCCAGTGAAATCCCGATTCAGTCGCCCTTTCTTAACCAATGGGGGAAGGGAGACATTGGCAACAAGTCTTTAGGAGGCGTCGCTGAGCTCCTTTTTCATCATTGGCAGCATCACGGTTTAAAAAACAGGACAAAAAAGGTTTAAAACCAAACTGCAGAGGAAGGTTGAGGCAGAGCTGTAGGAGTGGTTGGACTAGGTGTGAATGGCTCAGCACTACAGAGGCCATGGGTGGAGGGGGGGGGGGGGGGGGGGGGGGGGGGGGGGGGGGGCTTGGCAAAAAAAAAAAGAAAAGAAGAAAAAGTGTGAAGTCCCCTTCTCTGTCCATTGGGTTTGTTGCTAAAGGTCGTCTACCAATCATCATCACCACCATTCATCATGTGATCAATTCCATTGTCAAGTCAAATAATACAAAAGCTAGCAGTTCATGATTTTACTGACATGACCCCCCTCCCCTTCCCAAAAGGAACTAAACTAAAGGAAACAAAGACAGTCCTTCCTCCTCCTCCTCCTCAGGAGCGTCGCTGTGCAGTGAAACAAGGAGATGAGACACTGATGAGTGGATGGGTTTGTTGTCATGCCCGAATAAAACGATCTGACATCTGATAAAATCTGTACATTTGTAATTAAAGTCTTCATGAGTCGTTTCTGTCCAAAAGGGACTTTTTTCATTTTTATTCTTTTTCTTTTTTTTTAATCTTTCACTGCATATTTATAAACTTTGTTTGCTCTTTAATTTAGATGCACCAAGTCCCATCATCGTGTGTGTGTGTGTGTCAGTGTGAGGAAGGTGCAGAGGTTGCTAGCAGCACTTTTTCTTCCGTCTGCTGTTCCTGGTGAGTTTGACCACGTCGTTCTGTTGTTGCTGCTGCTGTTTGGCCAAAACCTCCTTCTTAGCTCTAAGAACCAGCTCCGTGATGCAGTTAAACATCTGCACACACACACACACACACACACGCACGCAAACACACAGTGAATTAACAGAATGAAGAAACCCTCATCATCAGTATTAGGATTTTTTCAGATGAAACAATAAAAGCTGAATTAACCGAGGAGGTAAAAAACTAAAGGGGGGGTAAAGGCGGAGCCGTTGGGGAGGCTACATTCAAAATCATGCTGGCTTTCGAAAATCGCCTACCCAACCTAAATTTACCACAAATTGATAAATCAAAATTTATACATTATATTCATGAGTAAAAAGATGGATTTGTCCTTTTCGTGAATGATTTTAGATTTGAGCTTTTGGAGTTTTCAGTTTCATTGGCTTTTTTCTAATTTTACAGACTTTTCGTTCAGTTTCGTGGACACAAAGAAACAAATAAAATAATCTAAAATCTTTCCAGATGTTTTCGGTGCAATGGTAAAAGGTGAATTTAAATTATTTAGCTAAAAAGCAGCTCAAATATCCATCAGCTTTGTAGCCTCATAAGTCTACGTGTTTTAAACGTATGTCCCGTTTCCCTCATCGACAAATATATTCTATCTGTATTAGATGAGAGGATGATCTACTGTGGTTTAAAGCTCAGAGAGCAGCTGATAGCCCACATGTCCGTGCGTTACCTCTTCAACGTTGATGTTTTCTTTAGCGCTCGTTTCAAACAGGCTGATTCCCATCTGCTCTGCAAACTTCTGTGCGTCAGTCGTCTCCACCACCTTTGAGTTTGGGTCGTCGTTCTTGTTTCCCACTGAGAGGAAGAAGCGTGTCACAGATTAGTCTGTGCTTCTGAGAAGGAGAACGAGGCGATGGCGGTGAAAGGGTTGTGTTGACACCATCAAACTCACCTAATATTCGGCACACATCGTCACAGTTCTGGTTGATTTCATGTAACCATCGTTTTACGTTGACAAATGACTCTGCGCTCGTCACGTCGTAAACCACGATGACCCCGTGTGTTCCTCTGTAGTACCTAAACACACACAACGCATAAGTCACATTACCGATGAACTGGTGAATTGAAACGTTATAAATACATACAAAAATGGATGTTACCAAAAGCATGTACATGACGCGATTAAAGAAACCAGATGTGGTGTAATGAATCTACTGGTGCTCGTTGTTTCTTGTGATAAACTTCCGTCTGTGTTGACGGCTGCCGTTACTGGCAATTTTTTTACTACCCTCAAAAAAGCTGTAATTGTTTGTGCAAAAGTGTCAAATGTGTCAAAAAGTTCTAACATTTATTTTTCTTCACACCAGCCTCACAGTAGATAGTCAGTCAACAGTTTATCTGGATACTATTTGGACCGTAACACTGTTCGGTGAAGTTGGCAAATACAGTATTCACAGATTCAGAATTCCAGCATCAATAACTCTTTAACAAAACGTCTCCGACACACAAATTACACCTCTTTGCCATTGGTGTGAGGTGGACAACATGCTAGAAGAAGAGTACCCCCCGTCTGTGGGTCCACTCTGTGTGGTGAGCTTAAAACATGGAGCTCTCGTCCATAGTTTCCCCGTAAATATCCAAATATCGCACAAACAAGATTTAATTTTAAAACAGAGAAACGCTGCTCGTCTGGTTTCTGATTCTTCTGCATTTCTGTTTTGGTTTTAAGTCAGTAAAACCAAAATAACCACACTGTTTATTTGTTATTTTGATTTGGTTTTTGAAACGGAATTACCAAAAAAACGAAGGGTACACACTACATTTTACACATAGAGGAGTGTTCAGTTATTCTGTATAAGTAAACCACAAAGTTATAAAACAACAAGGCCAGCAGAGGGAGACAGATCCAACGTGAGACATTTTAATCATTTCAGATTGAAAAATACTAAACCTACACAATTTGAAAACCTCTATGTCAACTGAAGCACAAATTAAAAGTCTTTAAATCAGAGCTGTTCAACTACATTTTCACCTGGGTCACATTTTAACACAAACAATTGGAGCTGGGCTGAACATTTACACATCTCAATCCAGTACAATTGTATGCAATAAATAAACCAGGAAAATCTAATTACATATTAGCCCCGATACTGCACTGATATACTCGTACTCACTGATATCCACTGCATGAACTTTTTGAAATTGTTTGGATTGTCCACCAGGGGAAGTTTGAGTGAAATGTGGACACTGCAACAGTTTAATTAATGTTTTGTTCATGTGAAATGTGCTGCATCCTCTGCAGAAAACACACAAGGGGACTGTTGTCTATGTGTGTGTACGTGAGTAACGACACCAGTGCCAGTGTCAAGTTCCCGTATAATAAATGTATTATAATTTGTAGTTCACACTTGTGTGTACATCGTTTTTTTGTTTTCATACCTAACAAAGCAGAAAAGAGGTCATGATATTTTCCACATAAAACAACAAAGTTCAATGCTTGACATTGAACATAAAAGAATAACTGTTCCTTTGCATTTGCACAGACTTATAAAGAATAGATCTGTTCCTGTCAAGGCAAAAAGACTCTATGTACAAACTAGAACCATAACATCCATTCAGGATTACGCATGAACAAACACCACTAAACTAAACATTTTGTTCTTTGCTCAAAGGCTAAATGTTATGCATGTTGGTGGTTGTATGTTTAGGATAGAAACAAACAATCTGCCTAAACATCTACAACCAGCTGCAGCTAAATAACAGGCGTAGTGGATACCAGCTAAAACACAGCCCAGCTGAGGGTTGACATTGTTTGGATGGTTTCAGGTCGTCAATGGTACAAAGCATGATTGTACCAACGGACGCAAAGTTCAATACTTTGCACAGATACTGTATTTACTGAGAAGATTTGGGAAAGCAGGAAAATCACACATTAAATAAACTATCTATACGAGAAATATACTTAAACACCAAAAACTATTATTGGTCGCAGAACTTATAGGCCTAAATGGTACAGTATATTTAATCGCTCTGTATTGACCTCAGACATTTTCAACTGAAATGTTGACCTGATAACATAACTTTACTCCTGCTCATGTGCTAAGCTAACTAAAACACATGGCGCACCTCACTGGTACCGAGTTCCTTTGTGAAGAATTCCAGGAAAGGGAAAAACCTTTATATTTCCTAATTTAAAAATAGAAGCAATATGAAGGAATATGAAACAGCCACTGCACAGGCTGTGAAAAAAGACACGAAATATGTGAACAAATGACAGTAACAGTAATTTCTTTAAGGGAGGAACGTCTTGATTAACAAATGTACTTTTCTGAAAACGTATCAACCTTTAGGGGGAAACTAAACTTTTTGTTTAAAAATCAGAATATTGGGTTTGACAGTTTTCAGCCAAACAAGTCAGAATAATAATATCCATATGGATGCATCACCGATTAGATGGAAACGTGCCATGAGGCAGCTTTGCTCTCACATCTGTAATTTAGAGGATCTCTGAGTAACTCCTCCCAGTTTGACAAACCAGTGGAGTTTTTACTCCAGCTCTCGCTAAACTGCTTCCTCATATCACGGCCAAGCTGCAGACCACAAAGAGCTGCTGGTGGTTTGAGCTGCAGTAGAAATGAAAGCAGCTTCACATGAAACAGATAATGTGTGAGTTGTTTGTGACATTAGAACAGAGCAGTGTTCATCAGGCCTGACAGCATTTCAATAGTCAACCATTAATGAATCAATTAGTCCAATCGCTACATCATACACAACCACAACTTTTAATAGATTCAACATTGCATCACTTTTTGAATTTAATTGTATGTACGTAACTCTATAAATAAAGTGCATTTATTGTTATTGTTGGTATGGTGCTTACTCTGTATGAAATTAGTGTGATAATTTTAGTGGTGACCAACTTAACTGGTGATGGACTTCCGCAGTTAGTTGCTGTGGTAACGGAGAAGGGTGTTATACGTATCTGTAACATGCGAGTTGCAGAGGACTGAAAAAGTATCACATGAATGTCTGAGTGTGTTGTTAACACTGCACGAGCAGACACTAAACTGAAATAAATCAACAATACAGTAAAATTGGTCCCCAACCACCGGGCCATGGACCAATACTGGCTCGTGTACCATTGGGTACTGGGCCGCAAATAAAGAATGAAGTTTTTAAAAAATGAAATGTATTTTGATATCATGAACGTTTCTGTAAATATTATTAAGAATTGCGTAGAAGTGGCAAAGTACGCATATTTTTTTTTTTAATGGATTTACTGTATTATTATCTTTACTCATTTACTGCCAGCCATTTTCAGAGCAGCCAATCCCATAATGCCAGTCGTTTTAGATGATTTTCACTGATCTTTCAAGAGCCACAGAACATTTTGTACTATGACAATCTGTGATCAGATTCTGAAAGATTAGACTCTCTACTTTCATCAAAAAAAAAAAAATTCTGTTTATAGCTTGTTTCGTTCTTCTGTACTCAGCAGTTGAATAGAGGCACATTTCACACAAATCGCCAGTTTGTGACAAAAAGCTGAAAAAAAAAAGCTTTTTTCTGAAAAAGTCAGTGACTTTTTGCTTTAGTGACACCTCAACATCCGTTTCCTTCTATAAAACCAAAAAACAACACTGAAACCAGGCTTTTGATGGCAACATTGTTATTATTTGGCAATCTGGGTGAGAAATGAATTGTTTGCTTCAAGTCTCCCCCCGTCATTCTCCCCACACGCCACTTCCTCCTTCTCCCAGACATGCCGAATCTCACCGCTTGCCCCATTTTTTTGATCGTTTTATCTCACTATCGCAACACTCAATAGTCCACTTAGTTCTACACATGCTCTGGTCGAGTGTGCACTGCTGGGAACTTCAGCATCAACTCTCGTAGCGCCATTTTCTGTCTCGTAAACTCTTTTCCTCTTCCTCTGAGCTCTGCCCATTACGGGTTATCTCTCATCCAAAGGTGCGCTGCTACCACCTACATGTCACCTGTTGGTCACTACATCATGGTACAAGCTTGATATTCACGTGAGAGCTTCGTCACACTGTCTCCTAGCAACACAATTGACGTCTTTGGCAGTCAACGTTACTAAACCAATTGACGTCTTTGGCAGTCAACGTTACTAAACCAATTGACGTCTTTAGACTCTACGTGACGTCTTTAGACATCAATGGCAGTCAATTAGTTAATAGTCCATTCTTTTCCACATTTGAATTCTGACCACACACCTGTATTTTTTGTCATCCGATTGTACTTACGTCGAGGTGATAGTGCGAAAGCGTTCCTGTCCTGCCGTGTCCCAGATCTGGAGCTTCACCTTCTCCCCATTGATCTCCACCGTTCGGATTTTGAAGTCCACGCCGATCGTGGTGATATAGCTACCTGTGAGCCGGCACACAAACACATAAATTAGTCTTTCTCAACAACATAAATGTAAAAAAAAGGTTGAAATTGTTGCCGAGAGACACACCTGAGAATGTGTTGTCTGCAAACCGCAGGAGGAGACTGCTCTTCCCCACTCCTGAGGAGGAAACACAAGGAGACGTGAGCCCAAGGACTCTACATACACTCATCTACCTATAAAGCAAGCAATCACTGTCTGTGTGTGTGTTCCTCAAATATCTCTGCAGATCAGGCTCAGAATGACCTGGGACTTTCAACATGGCTGCTGCTTGGTTCAAAGGTGTGCAACGTCGGATTTGTTTGGACTGCAATGATACTGTTCAACAATTATTTCTTAAAATTGTCCACCAGGAGTGGAGCCAGCACAGTCACGTGGCGCCAGAGCCAATCACTGGAGAGCTGGGACTGATGACATCATCACTGTGGCGGTAGGACTGGTGAGCCTTTGCTGGCTTTCATCAGTGGCACAGCTGGTCTGGTTGGATGCGGCCTGTCCTGGCCAGCAGAGCACCAACACTCCGCTGGAGTGGCTTCACTTTTGGCTTGCTTTGGGTGAACCGTGTGTGTTTGTTTCATTCCGAATTACATTTGCAAAAGGAATTAAGTGTTTACAAGGTCAAGAGGATTTAACTTTTATTCTGAATTACAGAGGAATTAATGCTCCCATGTAAACATGAGTGTCTCAAAGTGTTTCTCCAGGCATAACTTCATGCTGGTGCATCGCTTTTTCCCAATTTATTCATTTAAATATATGAAAACACAATAGTTATCACTCTATACATTTCACAACAAACCTATATGTTCCTGACGTCCCACCTTCAAACAGAACCTAATTTGGCCATCCATGAAAAAGCTACTTAACCACAATACATACTTCCTACGGGCACTGCACTAGCACACATCAAACAGCAGAAAAAGAATCAATCAAAGGCTTCGCACAGTGAGAAAGGGCTTCTTAAACAAAACATGGCTTTCATGGTGTTTCATAAAGGTCATTCACTCCTTGCCTGATAAAGCCACAGCCTGTGCTAAGATCAATGAGGATCTTTCTGAGCCACTCACCTTAAAGTGTGGCTCGAGGCAGAGCTGTGGAGTTTATGATCGTCTGCTTTTTGATTCATTCATCGAAGCCCTCGGGCAAGTAATAAGACTTAAGAACTCAAATGAAAGTAATGAAATGGCTGGAGGAGAAAACAAGGTCACGATGTTCACCAATGATGTGCAGTTAGTGAATAAAAAGTACACGTTCAAAAATGTCCTTCAGTAGAATAGTAACAATACATAAATTAATAATCTACTTTACACATAAACATAGGGTGCTGATCATTGGAGTTGGCAGTGATAAATTATTTACTTTAAATTTTACCTACGGGAGAATCGATGGAATAACAAATAGAGCTGGACGATATATCGAGATTTAAGATGTATCAACTTTTTTTATTTGGCAATATAGAAAATTACAATATTACCTATATTGATATTTTTGTCTTTTATGACTTCTTTTGTTTTAAAACACTTGTTTTAGAAGTTGCTGTTTTCACTGGTTCTCAGAACAGCATTAAAAGCACGGTAAGATGGATTTCTGAGTGAGTCCTAAAACTCAGACCTTCCCCTAAACAAGCCACACTACAGAACTCACTCACATGTGCTGTCCCTTATAGGATAAAAAGCCCAAAGTGGCACATTTTGTACAACTATTTGTGAATAAGTGGCATTTGGCATCAGCATATTTATCTCTGAGTCTGAATTGTCTTTCTGATCAGACTTCATTTGAATTAAAATGACCAAAATGTATATGGTATATATCGCCATTTTGAGAACAAATATCGAGATATGAGTTTTGGGCCATATCGCCCAGCTCTAATAACAAATGCCATTCTAAATCTAAAATGCATTCAAAACCAGGTCAGGGAATTAGTTTTGGAGCTGATAAAAACATGTTGACACCTCAGCTCTATAGTGTCCCTATCTAATAAATAAACATACATATACATAATGAGATCTCATTGTTTTAATAACAATTAAAAAACTCATCCTGTAATTGTGTCGTTTTCATTTCAAGGGTAAGAATTAAGAAGCAGTGATTTCTCACTAACCGTCCTCAGGGGTAAATAGAGGAAAGTCTAAGCTTTACAAAGTATTAAAGTTATTCAATTTGAAGCACATCAGCCACTTTAATAAAAGACGACCTTTTTAAAAACCGCCATCTCAAAAGGTTGCTTAAATCTTAGACATCCAACGGAGGTTTAGTCTGTCACCCTGCTTCAGGTCTGAACAGTTCAGGTTAAATGGCACGAGCTCAGCTTTCATCAACACATGATTTACATTCTCGATGAAGTTAAATCTCTGACCTCAAATCTCAAGTAAAATCAAACAAATAGAGCTTTTTATAAAGTTCAGTGCGGCGCTAAATGCTTTCATACTTCAAAGTCTCAGGTTGCATCCTGACTCACTTTATGGTGGTATTAGTCTGTGTGTTTTTTGTTACACAAAAGGGAAAAAACAAAAACAAGTTCCTTCAAGAGTTCCAGGTCCTTGTCTCTACACAACAGCTCATTGAACTCTCATACGTCCGACCAACGGTGGTTTAAACTTTAAAGTCAGAAGCAGCTCGACTTTCATCCCCTTCCACGAGTCTCTGAGGTCACAAGTACCCGTGACTGCACGCTACGACAATGTCACTGCTAGCCTGCGGCTGACTATTGTGCTGCTGTCGCCTCATGTCTGACTGATCTGACACTAAATGCTCTCAGGTTGCTGCGAGCTCCACACTCTGCGGCGTTCAGTGAAAACAATTACCCAGGCTTCAAAGCAAGATGAAAGAACTCGTCAGCTCAGAGTTTCGGCCATAAAGTCAGCAAAGACATTTCCTGTAGGTAGTACAATGTTCTAATATCATCCAGTGAAAAATGAAAAGTGCAGCTTAACAATGATGCTGCTGCTGTACATAACATGTACAGCAGATGATAGCGACCAGTCAATGGTATGGCTATGTGAGTTCACAAGTTAGTGGAATTGAATGACCTGAAGCCAAACATCTGATTTGAAGCTTGAGAGGGTTTGAAGTAATTAGGTGTTGCTTGTGTGTAATGGGACCTCCCTCTTCCTCCTTTGGCTGGTGTCTTCAGGGTTTTCCCCCCTTGCTTATGTCTCTCTCAGGCTCTAATTAAAAAGGTTGCACAGATGACATAGACCTAAGTATGGATTAACTATTTTGTTTGAACTGTGTTCCTGTTGTAATACACTGTGTGGAAATATTCTGAGAGTTTTAGTCCAGGCTTAGTGCTTTGTTTTATCAGCAATATTCTGTTATGTGTCACAACTGTTCTCTTTCGTCAATGTTGTATTTAATACTTTTTACATTCTAGGTTGCCTTTTAAAATCTGACCAGAGACACCAGATGAAAACTGGCCTCTTTTAGCTAACTCTGGCTGATTTACAGCATTGCCCCTTTTAATAATCAATAAATTCAATTTCATTGTAGGGTAAAATGAATGGGACAGAGCCTGGTACGACGTCATTACCCAGACAGCATTGCAACAAAAGAAATAATAGCGGCCTACAAGTGAAAATCATTTTATTCCAATTTCATACAAACCTAGATAAGTTTAGAGATTTCAATATGGTTTTTATAAAGCTGGTACAAACATTGATCATAGAGGACAAGAACGTCTTTGTAGCCAGGGGTCGCTTTAAACCACAGCATCAGTGAAATACACAGACAAGCCTTTGGGATCCGAAGTGAAATGAAACAGAATATCGACATCGATGAAATCAGTCACATTTGATCAGAAATCCTTTCAGTCCTGCTCGTTTTACACCATTTAGTCCGTTTATCCACTATCAGTGTGTGAGTTATTTGATGTATGTGCAGTTAATCAGCATCATAGCTTTACAATCTGAACGGATCATGTGAATACGTGTGAATGGTTGGCACCGCAGATGCTGATAAACACTGTGACTCTGTGTGTGTGCGTGTGTGTGTGTCGCCTGTACTCGGAGCAGCTGACTGAACGATGGTCAATGAATCCAAAGATCGCTCACAAAACCGCTGAGCTGCAAGACAACGCACAGGGAGGAGCTGCAACCTTCACTCACTGTTAGCATTAGCATGCACCTGTAGCTACTACATGCACTTTTTATTTTAACCACTCGGTACCATTTCATGCATTATTTATCTCATCTATTTGGGCCTCGATGCTTGTTATAAGCATATTTGGGACAAACATCGAACCAGCTCTATGAACAATTCAAATGCTCATCTCATGATATTAAGGAGCAGCTTGTACTCAGTATAACAATAAATATCACAGCGTGAACCCATAAAGACAAGTTAAACAACAAGCAAGAATGTGAAGCTTTACATTAAATTAATCATTCTAATTGTAATTTCTACATTAATTTGTAATAATAATTTGACACGTAGGAGATTTAGCACTGATGCAATTGTAGCCTTGAGTTGACCATTTAGACATTAGTCTGTGACCATGTTTATTTGAATAAGCACACTGTACGCAGAGTGGCTGCGGTGTTCATAAATTAAATACATTTACAATACACACAAAACTCTGAATTTTTCAGATATATTTTCTGAATTTGCGTCAATGGGTAATATTATTGGTGAGTAGTAGAAATATAAGTACTCAAACACCTTCTGCATCCCTAGATGAAATAATACAAGACCATGAAAAAGATAAAGAAATTCAAATAACTGAATCACAACCTATCAACACCTAGTGTACTCGAGTGACAAAGTTCTTTACAATATTATCGCAAAGGTTAAATGTTCTTGTAAATTCACACAGAAGAATACATGCACACATTATTATATGGATGTAGTTATACTCACAACTGTAGCATGTATATTAATTATAAACACTTTAAGACTCAGAAACACAAATAAATATCTTAATTTCCTTCCTCCCTGTTTCTGACAAACATATTATTGTAAGTACATCATTTGAATGGGTTTGTGTGTTTAAACATTTCTTTAGTGCTGTACTTAAACTATTCCTGTTTTAAACCTGAAACAGAAACTCAAACTCATCATGTCCACGTAACCAATAAGAAAAAGCAAATGAACAAACCTTTTATTTTGAAGTAGATGTATTTATGACCTTTTAATTTGAAGTAGATGTATTTTTGCAGTGCCGTAGAATCTTTTTTCAACAGTAAAGCAGTAAGACAGTACCTGAATTTATTAGTGTCTAACACATAAAATTAACCTGACAATATTAATTTTTCACAGCTCTCTCAGTGATGAACAGGGATGATAAATGTTTTATATCAAACTGCACCACATTATCATGTAACTGTGAAACGTTCATTCAATTGGATCACAGCTTGTTTTTAATGGTTATTGTGAGAACTAAAGCCAAATCAGTTTAGAAATACTATCACGAATATACACGCCTTTCAACAAAGCTTCTAAACTCGTTATTTATGATACATTTACAGTCTAAGCAAGCATGTTTTCGTGTTTATAGACCATCAGTTAGGAAAGGACACCAAACCAGCGCTTTCACGACTGTAGTTAGCCTAGCTAGTTAGCCTAGCTTCCAGCTAGCAGAGGACACAACTGAGCAATGAAATTACAAAAACACCAAAACAACCAGCGTTAAAGAGCTTCATATAACTGTGTATGTTTAACGTTCAGTACAAACAAACATTTCCCACTATGTTTTAACAACACGGTTCATTTTTAGGAGCTAGCTACGGGTGTCCGGAGGCGGTATCCGGTGTTGTGGATCTACGGGTACCCTAGCTAACTGGTGACTGCTTTCCGTCTGCGTCAATGGTTGCTGCTGGTTACCGCAGAGCGGTGTGCTACACGGACACAAGTGTCTTTATCGTTTATTAATTCATTTTTTTAAACAGACTTCTACTTTATTCTCTTGGCTGTAGAAGACCCACTGTATGTAGCATCACTGTGTAAAAATTATGATTATATATATATAAAATCATAACTCTGTCCTGTGATGTTGGATGGTTCTGACACATAAGGCATCATTTAGTAAAATACATGTCTGAATGTTGTGTTTAAACCTCTGTAGCTCCACAAAAAGCCTTCCCAATGGTCAGGGATACTGGAATAGCTCTGCCAGCCTTGGAAGAAGACAATACAGCTTCAGGATTGGTTTGAGGACCACTCAAACCAGTTAACGTTTCCTCTAAATTCTTCACATTCTCCAAAATCAACATATCTGGGATGTTCTGGACAAACAAGTCTGATCCACAAACAAACTAAGCTGAAAACCTCCAGGAATTTAAGGATCAGCTGATAGTGTGCCGCAAACCTATCTGCAAACCATAGAAATAAATGTTGTTTGACCATCCTTTAAAATTGAGTCCAAGCATTCACATACATTTTTGTACATTTCCTCCGCAATAAAGTAATATATGGATTTTATTTTTAGGAATACGATTTAAAATAATAATAATATTTTTATTTATCCATCCGTCTGAAATTAATAATTAGTTTTGTTTTTAGGGTCACAAATAAAGAAGATATTTAACTAAAAGTAGCACCATCGGCCAGACTTCAGTTATCATGAAAACCATTAGATGCGTAACATCGGTCTCAATGGTTGACATGCACAGCCCGGAACAAACATCATCCGCCCCAGCACGGACACCGAAATGCAGTTGATTTGCAGATTCCACAAAAACTCCCACTGTGTGAATGTATTATAGCTGTTCCCATTCACGCAAGGATTCAGCAGAACAAAAACAAGACCTTACTTTTGCTTCTACCCCTGTAAAAACACCCTAAGGCCTACTTCCCGTCCCGCATCCTCGACCTCTCCTTACCGCTGTCACCGATGATGAGCAGCTTGAAGAGGTAATCGTAGTCCCTGGCCATGCCGGCAGCTGGTGGCTCACGCCCGCCTTGTTCCGCTCCTTCTGCTCGGTCAGCGCTCCACGACTCCCTCAGGCCCGTCGGTATAATAAATAAATAAACACCCCCGGATGCCCCAATGCGGAAGAGGCCAAATACTACCAATGCCGAGACCCTGCGAGCCTCCACCGGTCCGGCGAAGTTGGTTTTCGGGGTTTCGCGGCGTCAGCAGTCCTCTCCCTCCGCTTCCTTCTCCGGTGGAGCTGCACCCAGGGTAGCCGGGTCTCACTGCGCAGGCTCCGGTCACAGCGCCGCGTCCCGGCCCGGTCATGAAGCCTTGACTCAGGGAAACCCTCATCGGGAAATATTTAGCTTTAATTTAAACCACAGCCGTATTATAAAAATAACACAAACAATTTATTTAGACAAAGAAATAACGGAAAAAAGCGAAAAGGCAAAACTATAACTATAAATTGTATTATTAAATAGGAAAGTGTAGTGTTAATACTCATTCCTTAATGTATTCTAGAACACTGTATAGAAGAACCAAAACTTTAGTGAAGTATTGAAGATAAATGTAACTCTGTTACCATGGTAACAGACTTGCCGACCTTTGTACTTCCTGTTAAGGGGCGAAACTTCCTGCTGGACAGATTGCTCTTTTAACCTGCCATGTGCTAAACTCCGACAGTAAATGTACCACACCTGAAAAGTTGACATAAATCAGTGTTTGGAAGAGATTTAAAACAGCCACAGCACAGACTGTGGAGAATGAATTCTTTTAGTTGCAGTTTCATATTAAAACAGTGGCATGTTAATTGTGCCTTCATGGCATTTTTTAACTAGTGTTTTCAGGTACGTGTACTTTTATTATTATTTTTTAGATAACTGTGTTTGTTATCTTGCTTTCGGGGAGTTAAGTTTTCACCATCGTTTTTCTAAGATGGAAACAGCATTTAAAGTACAAACACTAGATTTGAAGAAATCTATAAAAGCCTTTTAAACACCTCCAGTATTACCTGTACTTGCAGGTAATTATAGATATGCAATGTTAACCTGGTACTATGAATGTATTTTAACCTTTGAAATTATGCTGTGAGTATACAGGTGCTGGTCATATAATTAGAATATCATGAAAAAGTTGATTTATTTCAGTAATTCCATTCAAAAAGTGAAACTTGTATAATGTATACATTCATTTCACACAGACTGACATATTTCAAGTGTTTATTTCTTTTAATATTGATTATTATAACTAACAACTAATGAAAACCCCAAACTGAATATCTCAGAAAATTAGAATATTGTGGCGACTCCCCAGGGCTTCCACTTTCACCAAGAGTTTGAAAACACTGGGTTAGAATAACTTCTTTAGTCAATTCGACAATACACAGCTGGAGTATTAATGGATCTTCAAAAAGCATTGGACATGATCAATCATAACATTTTGATCAATAAATTGGAATGGTATGGGATCAATTGGTAGCATTGATCTGAACGAGAAGTTAACTATGGGACTGGAAACAATTGGTGAGTCATTGTTTGTGGCGTCCCCAGGGGTTCAGTATTAGATCCAAATTTATTTATTATCAATAGGCCAGCAAATCTGACTACAAACAAGCCAATTAGTGGCATAACAGGTATTTCATAGTGCCGTACTTAGTTTGGTCACTTTACTGTGGGTAATGTTAAAAAGTCAGTTTTTCAGTTGTCTTGTCACAATAAAAGCTCAAGATCTCTGACTCTTCGTCTGTCTTTCGGGTTGACTGACTTCCAAAAGTTTATTCGCTATAAGATTTTTGTTGTTCTTGAATTTTAAACTGAAGACAGATTTTTACTTTCATATTGAATCTGATCAGTTTCTTTGGTAGATGAAGCATTTATTTCGTGATGTGAGACCGCTAAATACTAATGTATTTAATGAGACACTTCTGTCAGTAACTAATCACAGGTAAAAAAAGGTTGGTAAATTATACTCTCACCTCTTCATAGTAACATTTTGTAAACAATGTAACCATGAGATATTGCTCCTATGTTAATATTGATACAGCACAGTATGATAAACCTGAGGTATGCGGCCGTCAAGAGTGTTTAAAATGGTTTTGTATTCAGTAAATAAAACACATTCCTCACATTCCAGTTCTGACTCATAAATATCCAACAATAGACAAACACAGCACAATGAAATCAACATGTTTTAATGTTGTTTTGCCTTTTTTTCAACCGTTAGACGAAGGCGAGAGCCCCCCATATGTCCTCGTCAGCTCTGACACAATCTCCAAATAAAAATCAAAGAACGGGAGTTTCAGAATAATTTGGTAAAATATCAAAATAGATTTGGCATGGAGTCGTCCTCACGCAGTTCATTCTCCAGAAAGAATGCTGATAAAAGAACCGGTGAGAAACGGGATGAAAGGCCGCTAAAACAACACTGAAAGAAGAAAACCAACTGGGTTTTCTGGCTCTGGAAAGGCAACAGGACCAACAGCTCGTCTGATTGCCTTCATCATGTCAGGATGGTGTCGTCGATTTCTTCATTAGAGTCCGCCATGCTGGCGATTTTCTTCAAAGAGCGGCGGTGACACTCGGACAGTAAGTCATTACTGGCAGAGTCCAGGATGGAGGTCATACTCTGAGAAGGACAACACAAACAGCACAGACTATTAAAGGGGTAGTATTATGAAAAATTAACTTCATAATGGTTTTGCTACAGTGACATACATCCATTTAGCCTCATTCAGAGGGCCAAAGTTAAAAAAGTTCTGTTTCCTCCCTCGCTATTCCACGATTTGTAAAAAGTCAGCTCCAAATGAGCAAGTTTGATTTTTCCTTCCTTATGACTCATAAGGTGGCAACTCCTCCTCCTGACACTCCTCGCTCCTCCTACCCTACAAAATAATGTGAGCTCCTCCCTCTCAAACTAAATCACAGGTAAAACAAACATAGCGACGGAAGGTTACTATCTTTACATATATAGATAATCCGAAGCGCAACGTGAGCGCTCACAATCGATTTCACTTTTAGCAGCCGTTATATCGCCTTGTATTGCCTTTATGGGATGATCTGATGTTAAAGCAGTGTGTGTGTGTTTAAGCACACTCATGCATATGCATGAAGGCCCAAAAAATGGCCTGTTTTTAGAAGCGGTCTGAAAGTGACTTTTCAGATTGCTAAAACTACAGAAAACAGGTGAATTTAGGAAAATAAACCACAAATACTATTTTGTTGGGGTTCTAAGAACACTTGCAGATGGGTGGAAAATAGCATAATACTGGACCTTTAACCAAAACAACTGTAAGACAGCATTACTCTAGTCTTTGGGGATGGACGTTCTACTTACATTAGTCTACTCTGCTCCTAAACAGCTGATTTCAGCAGGATAGAATAGGGCTGCTGCATTAGTGTCAATGGTGGTTAGGCACCAGTGTAGTCTGGCACCATTGAAGCTAAGGTAATGGACTGCTTTAATATCTATGGTACTGGACCAAGTATTATAATTTTTTCTCCCAAATCTGTGAACTGTACTCACAGTAAATAAAAATATGGAAATGTACAGAACTCCTTCTCCTTGTCTGAACTGGTCAGTACTGGTCAAACTACCTTAAGCAGGCCAGAACAGCACACTGATAACAAACACCAAGGTCTCTGCACCAAGACTCTCGCATGTTTTGACTATTGCTATCAGCAACACATATAAAGCACCAAATAGCAGCAGATTCACAGTCAGAGACGCACCCACCCTTCTGGTTAACTTCCTCATTCATCCAAAACCGTTGTAGCTGTCCAGGAGGCAGTTCATTTTGAGTTTTTAGATTTTTGGTTTCTGTGATTGTTTTCATAAGCATTTCAATTTTTATGGTTTGAAATGTGAACTTTTTTTATTTTATGGGAATGAGGCTAATCACGTGACCACAGGTTATTAAGGATCAGAAGAGTGTACCTGTGGAATCAATCAGATGCAATATGGCTGCAGAGGGAAATTTTTACGTTGCTGCAGAGGAAACTGGTAAGTCCAAAAACCCCGAAATATTCTGTGTGGTTTGAGATGCGCGCACACAGTAATTGTGACTTTCAAGTTTCAGTCATTCATATTTGTTAAAAGTGCTTTGTGTCTGAAATGTTTGTATGTGTTTTACATTGTAGTTTTCACAGTATCTGACGACTGAAGAGAAATAAATATTAAAAGACATCTCTATGATTCATGGCCTTGATATGCTCAAACCTCAGTAGTTACAACTGCTCTAACCAATGATGTGTCACACATCAACCTGTGTGGATTCATTTACAGGCTGGCGTAACTTGCACCGTCGGGCCTCACCTGCATGGTTTCCTCCCCCTGCCGGAGTCGCAGCAGGTTAACAATGGTGTGCTCGCTCTGGGCTCGGACCGTGGTGTTCTTGTCCTTGGTGTTGTCCAGCAGGGTCTTCAGCAACGGCTTCAGCAGGTTGACGTCTACGGGCGGCGATGGCTCCCTGAAAACCCACCAGAGCACGTGCTCCGACACCAGTCTGATGTCACTGGACTGGTTCTGAAGACTCTGCAAAGTCACACGTCAGGGAGTTCAGTGATCAATTGATACCCATTTATGATGATCAGGTCCTATTACAGTTGAGTTTTTAATAGAGATGCAGAAAATGTATTGTGTTTGGAAAGAATACGAAACAGCCACTGCACAGAGTGACAAAGAAAGGCTGAAAGATGCATCATAAAGGCCACTTTGTTCTTTACCTTGATGAACTGTGGGATGAAACGCTGAAAAACGCTGACACCACCTTCTGTTTTCATGTAGTGCCTCATCAGGAATCCCAACCCTCTGATCCCACTGGTGGTGATGGGAATCTGAAAGAGCAGAAGGCAACAAAAGCAGACTCAGTGAGGATATCACTGCCCCACAAACTAAGTGGAGCATTCTTGAACTCTACACAGTCTGCAGCAGTTTCGGGTATGAAATCCCTTTGACTCTGCTTGCCGCTATGTGCTAAGCCAGTGTTTTTCAACCTTGGCCATGATCCTATTGGGTCATCTGAAATGTCTAGTAATTAAAAAAAAAAATCACAAAAGTATTTCTAATCAGTATTTCTTTTTTCTCAAATTATTATTCTTTTTCAAATTAAAACAACTGTATTTCATATTTTGTAAAATATAAATCTCATTATTAATAATAACTAGTACAGTGCCCGTCGGCAGTATGCATTCATGTGGGAGCATAAGGGGTATAATTGCGGGTGCAAAATGTGGGTGCCATTTTCCTGGTTTAATTCTATGGGACATGTGCATGATAAATGTGTTTGTTTTTTTACTCACTTTTATATTTTTTTGTTTGGTGTATTTTTCTGTAATGTATGTTTTTTGGAGTATATGTGTATGTGTAATTTTGTATCTTTCTGTTGTGTTTTTGTGCATTTTTTGTATAATTATTGTTTTTGTTGCCATTGTAGTGTGATTCAGGAGTCATTTTGTGTATTTTTTGTGTAAATATTTAGTTTTGTGTATTTTTTGTATAAATATTTAGTTTTGTGTATTTTGAGTCATTTTCATATTTTTGTTGTATTTTTCTGTAATGTATGTTTTTGAAGTCATCATTGTGTATTTTTTATCTTTCAGTTGTCTTTTTGTGCATTATTTGTATAATTATTGTTTTTTGTTGCCATTGTAGTGTGATTCTAGAGTCATTTTTGTATTACTATTGTTTAGTTTTCTGTTTTATTTTATTCATTTAGTATATTTATATTATAAATACTGTGTGTGTGTGTGTGTGTGTGTGTGTGTGTGTGTGTGTCTACATCCATCTCATCCATGCGTTATCTTCACACACACACGTGTTGTTTTTTTAATACTCATTTTTTATTTTTTTGTTTGATGTATTTTTCTGTAATGTATGTTTTTTGGAGTAATTTTGTGTGTTTTTGAAGCATTTTTGTATATTTTTTCGCATTTCTGTTGTAATTGTGTACTTTTTGTATAAATATTGTTTAGTTTTTTGTTTTATTTTACTCATTTAGTATATTTTTATTAGAAATACTGTGTGTGTGTCTACATACACGGAAGTATCGCGAAAAATAAACGTTTTGCAACACCAAAGTCGCAACTCAGCCATGTGTGTGCATGCGTGTGTTTACATTGTAGCTGCTAGCATCCTTTCTTAGCACATAGAATAATATAAGAACACTTACCCTTGCGCAGAACAAACAATAATCAAAGTAGAGCCGTTTTGTGGACCCACAAAAACGTTACATTCCTCTGTCTGAATAACCAGATAGTTTGTGATAAGGTCGACTAACGTCCGTCAGCACAGCCACTGTTCACAGTCATGAGACAAGGAGGAAGTGAAGTCCATGACCAGAGATTTAAAGGAAGTTTGGAATCACGGAAATAATATTAAATAACCATGAAATATCAACTTTAATGACTTTTAGCAGTACAAAAACGTTTTTAATATTGACCTTTTTTTTTTTAACCCAAACAACCTGCGACATGGTGACGTCATGAGCCCGGAACCGGAAGTAGCGCACTCTTACCGAGGGAGCCGTAATTATAAAATTAATGTTTTGACCGTTTTGCATCACCAAATGACTCCAAAATAACAGATACACACACTCGGGGTATTTGAACGTGGATGAATAGCAGTTGATTCACAGTTCATCTGTTTCGCCTTCAAAATGGATACCGGAAGTCGTCTCAACTGTGATCAAGACGGATGCCGTAAGTCGTCTCTCAACAGATGGTGCGCTAGCGCCCCCTCACACCCTGAGGTCAAAAGCTAAATAGGTTTCATTTCGGGGCCGTCCAGAAGTGAAATAAAATTAAAATAAACATTTTGAAATGAATAAATTACTCCAAAATAACAGATACACACACTCGGGGTATTTGGAACCCGTTGACCGAGTTTCAGGTCGGACTTGCACCACGTCGGGGAGATATTTGCTCCACACACACACATCCACACACACCTCCCTCGCTCTTATAGGTAGATAACAGATACACAAACTCGGGGTATTTGGAATCCGATGGCCGAGTTTCAGGTCGAACTCGCACCGGGGAGATATTTGCTGCATACACCCACTTACTTTACTAAGTTACTACATGTTTGGTATGTTTTTATGCATTTAAACATTTTTTAACTAAAATAAATGGAGTTAGACAATATTTAGACGTAACAACATTGAGGGACACCAGAAATTATTGATATCAAAATGGGGTCAGGATCCAAAAAAGGTTGGGAACCACTGTGCTAAGCTAATCAAAACATGTAGGACTGGTTGCTGGTGTGAGTTCCTTCACAGTCTCAGTGGAAGAAAGCACATTAACTGTGAAATGCAAAGATTCAACTTCATGCTTCCTTGAAAAGATGCCATTTCAATTATGGTGTTAGAAAGAGTATGAAACAGCTGTTGAACAGACTGTCAAAAACAAAAAAGCCTCTAGATTCCAGTTCCAAAAATGTTAATCTCTGTAGTTCTCTTCTATCACTCAGGTTGTACAGACTATCTTTGCCATTACCCTCCTGGATGTCTTCTGCTGTAGAAAACCTTACCCTGTCTGCCGTGGCGTTGGCCATAACCATGTCCGTCACCGTGTCACAGTACTCCTTCCCACAAAGCTTCTCCGGGACTGACTTTATCGCTATGGCCAGCGCTAAGCTTCGACCGTGACGCACCATCCAGTCCACGCCAGACATGTCAGCTGAAAGGAGAGAGAGCAGGTTATCAGTGAGTTAATGGACAGTATTTTTCTTTTATTATTTGTCTTAAACTTCCCAACAGAATCAACATCAAAACAACAAAAACAAAACATTGAATACAGATGTTCTAATCACTATACAGTTAAAAATGCACTTATGTATCCTTCAGTTTGAGAAGGGGCAGGATGAAGCATAAGCTTATCTAGTCCTGACCCTCCTTAATATCAGTGACCAACTCTCAACAAAGTGGTCAACTCGTGTCCATTCCAGCCAAATGCATTCTAACACATATAGTGAACAATATCGTAACACATGCACACAGAATAATAGGACAGTGATCTCCTTACTCAGTATGCACCTATGAATCCATTAGAATGAGTTTATATTGGTTTTTAAATATCACTTGATATTTTACAAGACTTTAAATTAGAATCAAGTTTGTTCCAAAGTTTTTACCACAAACAGAAATGCCCATGTTTTTGGATTGTTGGATGAATAAAGTTAAGTTCTCCCCTTAAATTGTAATCATTGTCTCTTATTTTGAAAAGTTTTTGTATATTATTTAATAGTTTTGGGAACTACGAACATTGTTTAAAATATTTGGATTTAGTTTCGTTTAAAAGAGTTGTGTTTATCTGCACACAGTACTGTGATAAAGAGGCTGCAGATCATGAACACATCTCCAAAACATGCACTGTGCTTCATTGAGCAATAATCTATTAATTATGAGGTTCGGCTTGATTTACTGCAAAGGTAAAGAAGAAGCAAAATACACTTTGGTTTAAATAAAAACATATGTCAGTAGTAGTTAATAAAATGTAACGCGCAGAATAAACAAATACGACTTGGTGTAGAAATAAAATAAAGTTCTTGTAGACCGACCCAGGATGTGTTGAAGTAACACCATCTTCAGCTCGTCCTCTGACAGGAAGGCACACATCTCCCCGAGGCAGCCGGCCGAGGCCATTCGAGTGGCATCCTGCAAACACACACACAGTCATTCCATGTCTTTTATTGTGACGGAGGCTGAAAACTACATGCTCTGCTGCAGTCATACCTCATCATGTCCCAGCATGCCGAGCAGTGTGGTGGTGATGGTTTTGCGAATGGCAGGGTCCACCTTAGATCCGGCCCCCTGGATGACAAACCTCAGAGCTTGGAGCATCGTCTCCCTGTGAGAAAAACGCACACACACACGTGGAGTTTAAAAAGGCTGCAGACAAAACTGGCAATACAATTTCACCCTATATCAGAAAACTTATTTTAAGTCTACCCATTAGTTCATATAATGCTCAGCAAAATAGTATTTCAATAAATGTTTTGTTGTTGCAAAAGCACTTTATACTCCATTGTGTTTATCAAACTGGAAGACTCAGTGCTGAGTCATTTTCTCATACGCCATATAGAAAACAACATTATCTATTATACCAATGTAGCTTTATTTTAAAACGGATTTTGCACTGAAGTAGTTTTAAGAGTCGCAACTTTATCTTCTCCTCCCTAACTGAATCATTCTCTGACACAAATTCCTCTGCACCGACTCTCTGCCCCCGCCCTCACTAATAAGTATTGATGTATAAGTCGCAGCCTCAATTTAGATTAAAATATCTTGATTTATATGCTGAAAAATTATGTAATAATTAGTCAAGAGATTAATAAAATTGTGTGCTTAATTAATCTAACTAATCTCTTTAATCGCACCTAAAAATTGCTGCAAAACGCCCTCAAATTGAGGTATTTTAATTTAAATTATATTATTGTGGCAGATCAAAACACTGATTATATAACAAAGTGGTTTGATGAAGCAATAAATTGTTTCTTTTTAACAGTCTTAAACAGATGCAAGAGTAGACATTTACATTCCACTGTTTTTGAAACTCGTCCCACGACATGCGTCATATTGCTTTGTACTGGCCGAGTGTACGCACTAGCGGTCCATGCTAGCTGCTACGTGTTTAGCATTGAGGTGGTAGCAGAGGCTACAAAGCTCTGGTGATAAGGCAAACTCTTTTTTGCACAATTTGCACACAACTAGGCTTTAGTTTTCCATCCAGTGTTTTTAAAAGCCAAAATTAACACAAACAAAGCTGTATTGTAGTCTGTGCATCAGTATTATGGGTATATCGGGAACTCTTGAATGAAAAAGTTTCCACGTTGTTTAGAGTGCAAAAAAAAAAAGCAATAAACTGTGTTATTTTTTTTAAACTGTAATTAATTAATCGCAATTAATGCGTTAAAGTGACAGCCCAAGTAATAATCTTGGTTTCTGCGTTGGATGTAAAGCCCACCTGACTCCAGAGTCCTCTGCATTGCGGATGGCGGCCAGCTGTTCAGTGAAAAGCGGGTCGACCTTGGTGTGGATGGAAACCAGTTGTCCCAGAGCCTCGGCCGCCCTCAGCCTGACAGCTCGACTGGAATCCTGCAGCGCCTTCAGGAATGTGGTCTGTAGCTGAGGCAGGAAGGGCTTCAGAGCAATGCCAACCTGCAAGAGCAACGCAGAGGTCAGAGGTCATCAGTGAAGGAAGAGGAAGTGTTTCTGAGCGGAAACGACGCCTCAGACCTTCGCCAGCAGCAGAGTCAGAGTTTCCAGCAGAGCCGTCTTCACCGTCGATGTGAATCGGTCGCCCAAGATTCTAATGAGAGGTCCAGTGATGTTGATGACTGAAGGTCGTAGAGCCTCGGCAGACGTCAGTTTGATGACCGCTCCAAGGGCTTTGGCCGCCTCCTCCTTCTGCTCAGGACTTCCAGTGAGGACGCCCTCCCTCAGGACTGGGAGGATGCAGGTCACACCCTTACAAACACACAGAGCATGATGGGATAAAGTCTTACAGTAAATGTACTGTTTATTTTCTCTCTCTAAAGTTAGTCTGTAATACTATCTGCACTACTTGTATATATGTTTATATTTATATTCATCATTTATATGTATTTTTATTATAACACTGTTTGGTTATTTACAATCCACCAAGTAAAATTCCTTGTATTGTCTTAAAACTACTTGGAAATAAAACTAATTATGTATACAACAAAAATTTCTTTGGATTTCTATATCATGTACATAATGTCTAGTTTTTTAAATTAATGTCTTCCTTTTTTAAATCCTCAGTGTCCAACAACCTACACTGACAGCACACCTTACTGCAGTCTGACGACTCATATCATACCCTTTCTCTAAAGCTATAAAGACACACTGTGGCTCCTTTTGACATTTTCTTAAAGACCAAAATAAAAATACTAAAAAAGGTACTATTAGTTTCTAACATGGACATCGTAATTATTAATTTAAATTTGATTATTAATATAAAATGTCATTTAACCCCATAACCAAAATGTTGCTAACACTATTACATTTATTTATGATTATTATTTATCAAATGTAAATCTATTACCTTCTTAGGTAGACAGAAACCAGGCAGATGTTGACCTTTCACATCTGCTGCAGCTGATCGAACATCTCTGTGCAGGTCGTCGATCAGAGCGAGCTGACTGCTCGCGTCCAGTTTCTGTACAGTAGAAACAACAGTAATTTGAAATTCAAAATCAGGGCTCAATGACGACACAAATACCTCACATGCTTTGAGACAATCACACATTTACACAGTATTTTTACCCAGAAAATGGGGATTTAATGTCTAGAAAGTGTAGGAAACAGACAAATAATGCCCAATTTCGCGTATTAATCATTATTAAATAGTTTTGTCGAGGCTACCTTGGTGATGGAGTTAATGGTGTCCCAGCTCTGCAGCAGGACGTCTTGGTTGGAGTCGTTGAGCAGACGGATGAGGCCAGACAGCAGGTTGCGTGTGTGCATGCTGTAGTCCAGGCGTGTGCGTGCAAAATAGGCATTAAGGATGGTGACGGCAGCCTGTCGGAGGCCGGGGTCGGAGCCACGCGTGGCCTCCAGCAGGTCGTCAATGATGATGCGCTGACCCACCTCGTCCTCCACGGAGAGGATCACAGTCTGGCAGCTGCACAACTCCTGAGAAAGAGAAGAAGCAGCATGCATTTTCAAAGCTCAGAAACTCTAAATGTTTAGACATCCATTCATTGATCCTCTAAACCTGAGAGTAAAGATTATCCTTAAAGCCTCACTGACCTGAGCTTCCTCCTCCGTTCCCAGTTTTCCTTTGAGTGACGACAGCAGGGCGGGCAGGATGACCCCGAGGTGTCTGGTCAGAGCGTCTCCAGCCACAGCAGAGAGGAAGGCCAGCACCCGCGTGTTTACAGGAGGAGTCGTTAGCTAATAACATCACAGAGACAAACTGTTAGAGTCACACACTGTTGACTTAACAGAGATATAACACAAGTTGAACTTTTACCTTCGGAACCAGGTAAGGCAGCACCGAGCGACTCTTCACCGCCATGACCTGCTTCAGGCCATCCAAAGCAAACTCTGCAGTGTCCTCGTCATCCTGAGGAGAAGGAAACAAACCTTCAGCAGTGTTGGAGGAGAGCTTTAAGCTTTTCCTCTGCAGTGCCGAGTCCTCACCAGCTGTTTGAGCAGCGTAGGCAGGATGTCGTCCAGCGCCTGGTGACCAATGGTGGCGTGGAGCTGCTCGAACGTTTTGGCGGCGGCTTCTCGGACTTCCTCCAGAGGATCACAGAGAGCCTTCCTGACGGTGGGAACCAGCGACTCGGAGAATACGAGGACCTGCAAAAATAACGGACTGCGGTTATCCTTACACACCTGCACAAAAGCTTATTTCTCTAATCTCACTTGGACTTTTTACACACTTCAGAAAAACAGAACTTTGTAAAGAACACAATTAAAGCTAAGTAATTAACTCTTTCCTAGTGTGCATTTCTACATATGTCAGTGAATATGTGATCAATTGATTAATATCTCTCAATCTCACATATAGGTGTGTTTAATTCATTTATTTATCGGTTTATTTAACAGGGACAGTGTACATTAACATCCAGATAGAAAATGTACCAGATTTATCCAGAAGGCTATTTTAGTATAGCTATTATAGTAGTTTAAACCTTGGATATTCATTAAAGGGAACATTTGAACTTTTTCAGGATTTCAAACAACTGAGTGACTCACAGCATCCTTGCTGGTGGACTTCATGATCTCGCTGAGGCCGATGCAGACACCCTGCCTCTCATCGCTCTTATCGGAGCGGAGCCCGTCCTCCAGGATGGGAATGATCTCAGGGAGGATCTTCTCTCCAAGTTTTCTCACCAGGTCGCCCAGCGTCCGAGCAGCGATCTAAAGCCACAGACACATTTTAAACATTTCAGTCTACTACAGATACCATAGTGCACCTGCAAAAAAAAATCCCTACTGGTGCATCACTCATCATTAGAATCATTGGCTGTGCTGTTAAAGACTGGTTTACCGTTCTCTTGTCGGGGCAGGTGGAGGCCAGGAAGCCCAGCAGCAGTGTGAACAGCGTTGGAAGAATCTCCCTCAGGGTTCTGGGTGTGTTGGACACCACGATCTTCCACACGTGAAGCGAGGCCTGTCGGACCACCAGCTGAGTGTCGGAGCGTCCCATGTAGAGGCCGGAGAGGACACGGTTCCTGCGCTCACCACCCAGAGCAGAGATGATGGCCTGTGTTGAGGAGGAGAGAATAATAAATAAAAGACAGATACAACTCCTCCTCGACAACCTTCAATGTCAAAAGAGCTCTTTAAGCCCCACCCCTCAAACAACAGGAAACAGGAGATAGGGCAACAATTTAATGAAATGCATATTAACACACAGTGGGGCTGATGAAACCAACAATGCAGCACATATAAATACAAGAACTGAGCAATAACCTACACATGTATAACTTTAATACTCAGCATTGCTGGGTGCTGTTTATCAGCCTGATTGTTGTAAAATCTCATCATGAATCACTGAAGCCTGGACATTAAAATCAAGTCATAACAAACACACCTACAACTATCTTACTCCTGTCATCAGATACTTTATAAAACATACAGTAGTTCCTTAATATCAATTGTTGAGGAATGTCACCACGAAAGACTTAGTTATTTAATGATGTTTAACAATAAACGAGGAATAATCATTCCCAATGTGGTTAATTATGACATGGAACACGAGAAGTTTTGAGCTTTACTGGCATTTTAGTGAAACTGGTGTCTATTTTAACTGATGGCTACCCTCTTATCACAAGCAACTAACACAGCAGATAAATTGAAGCAACAATGGATTTAAAACATCACTCGAGTCACACGTCACCAGTTTTACTCCGAGCAACTCTTAATAAGGTCTAGTCAATACTAAACAGCATAAGTTAAACTGCAGTGTGGCTCTGCTCTCCATCACTGAAGGATCACGTATTCCTGTCAGATGAACACACCTTACTTACATATTTAACATGAAGCAAAAAGGACCGTCTTTTCTTTTAATGTTGAGATTTCATCAAAAAACATCACAAAGGAGTCTTGATGGCTTACTTGATGGTTAGAGATACACGGTGATTAATCAAAAGTGCAAGAAAGTTGCAGCGATTGGACAAAACTTGCATGTAGAGAGAAAGAAACTGGCTTCTCACTCTATCAGTGATGAAGCCTCAGCAGAGGAGCTAAAGAACCGCATTTAGCTCGAGAGTGGTTAAAGACCACTCGTCCATATGAGCTTGGACCAGATGTGCTCTTACTTTATTGGAAGCCGCCGTTCCAAAGTTGTCATCCTCAGAGGCGGTCTCTGTGGTCATCTTTCCTGTCACGCCGGAGATGTGGAACAGCAGGTCTCCGAGCAGCTGCACCGAGCTGAACCTGTGCAACAATCCCAACACTGATCAGCACCAAGACAAATATTCCTCTTGATAACAAGTCGCTGTGTGTACGAGACCCACCTGATTCTCCACAGGTCGTCAAACAGGCCTTGTTCCAGCTCAGGAAGCAGGAGTGCGATGGCGGTCTCGGCGTACATGCTGATGATTCGCTGGCCTGCTCGTAGAGCCGTGTCTCTCACATACTCGTTCTCATCGGCCAGAGCCTGGTGGACAAACGGGAAGAACTACTTGTGACTTGCAGCCAGCACCCTGAACACCAGAATAACATTGTGTAATGAATTCAGTGTACACATAGAGCCCTTATGTTATAATCACCCGCCTCATATTATGAAGTGACCTCACTTTGTAAACTGTAAAGGGAGGTATCATGTTACAAACATATGATGCTGTTGGTGTTGAGATGGATCATATCACCTGTGATTTCCCTGCTTTGAAATAATTATAGGTTGGATAATATATTGAATAATATTTCTCAGCCAGCAATTATGTGCTAAGCTAACAAAACATGTGGGGCTGGTCCCTAGTATGAAGTTCCTTCACTCGTCTGCAATACATATAATGCAAGTATTCTAGAAGATGTTGAGACGTTTTTTAGCCACAGAAACCTCATTCCTTCAGGGTTTTCACCTTACAACTACCAGCAGACAGTAAAATGTAATTTATTTAATAAAAAAAAAATGTCCATCTACTCTAATATGGCTGCCATTAGCAAAGTAAATGAACAGAAACAAACCCTTTGATTTTTGATGTAAAATTTAAAACCTACAGTACCTTGAGGATGCAGGGAATGATGGGTCCAACGTAGGGAGTGAACTTATCCCCGAAGGTGAGAGGCAGGTAGATGAACATCATGATGTAGCCATCTCTGACGTGGGAAGCAATGTCTAC
The DNA here is from genome assembly GCF_900634775.1 of Gouania willdenowi. Taxonomy (NCBI): domain Eukaryota; kingdom Metazoa; phylum Chordata; class Actinopteri; order Blenniiformes; family Gobiesocidae; genus Gouania; species Gouania willdenowi. The sequence goes on along the minus strand of NC_041052.1, from coordinate 16,335,051 downwards.
TTTGCTGGCCGTCTGCACCACATCTGGCATCAGCTTGTCCAGCTTCTCTACGCCCAGTCCGGCCATCACCTCCGCCAGACCTGAAACAGAACAATCACTGACCATTCAACCAAACAACTCGTATGGGAGAGTAAATTGTGAAAGTGCTCAAATAAATGTTTTTGTGGATGATCACACTTATCAAAGTGTTACCAGCAAATCCATACCCTTACTTTTCTCAGGATTTAACAAAAAACACATGCAAAAAGGCAACACAGTGGACTTTAGACAAAACAAATATTCACGTCTTTGAAAGGTTGTAAAATGAAGTGAGGTTGCGCCATTCAAATGTCATTTGCATGATTTGAGGAAAGTTAAAGAAACAAGACCAATTGAAACACAAACACTTCAAATAAATGCCCGGGGTATTTAATGTAACAGAGTAGTGAAACATTTCAGCAAATGTAACCTTTTCTTCAGATACAGAATTAAATCCACATTAACCACCAATTGGCTTTCATGAGAACTCATATTAAACAGTTTTTAAATTATCATTTTACAGTGATTGGTTGCAGATTGATCTGAGCAGTAAATGGTAAAAGTAAGTAGATGAGGACCCAAACCTTGTGCAGCTCCGGAGCGATCCACAGAGCTCTGTTCAGAGGCCAACGTCTCCATGAGCCACGGTAACAGGTCGTCAAAGCAGGATTCACCCATTCCCTTCACCATTGCTCCCAGAGCTTTGGCTGAGACTGTGCGCACCTGAATGAGCAGAGGACAGGCAGATACAGCTTCAGGTCACCCAGTCAGAGCAGATAAATGAATATAATATACTGAACAATAAAACAATTTATGATAATTAAAAGAACACTTAATATATATATAATTTTCTTTTTTTTAACATTTTATTATTTCTTTAAATAAAAAATCATTTTTAATTTATTTGTTAGTTTTTCGAGCAAGGACAAGAAAACAAAAGGAACAAAAAGACTCTTTCTGCACAGGAAACTCCAACAGAGATGTTCAAAATAATACAGTATACAAGATCCAGGTACACAATTGTAATAATGTCTGCTCAAAAGGGAGTGTGTAAACTCACCTCAGGCACAGGGTCCAACAAAGATGCCTTCAGGCCTGGAATAACACTGGGCAGGTACGGAGACAGATCCTTAGAGAGAAAATCTTGTTACATCACTGGTTTGTAAACGTTCTTCATTCCACGGTGAGGTGTGTGCCTCATACCTTCTGATCAGTGAGCGAGTACATGTTCCCGATGATCTGAGCGGCCATCTTGCGCGTGTCGGTGGAGCGGTCCTGGAAGGCTCTCTGGACAATTGGCATGATAAGGGCGAGCGATGGGGCGTCGATGAAGTGAACAAATTTGGTGTCGAGCAGCGTCTGCAGGCAGGTCTGAGTCCTCCTGGACGGGTCGGTGAGAGCGTCCAACAGGATGGGTGTGATGGCTGAAAGAGGACAAATCACAGTCCATCTTATTTATATAGCAGCAGATGCAGGGCAGTCCTCTCATGACCCTTATACCTAACACAGATTGTGGAAAATGGGGAGGATTCTACTGTGTGTCACAGCAATAACTCACCCAGGATCTCAGGGTTACGGATAACGGAGCCGATCAGTCGCAGTGCCTGCTGCCCTGCCTTCTGCACCTTTACATGGGAGTCGGTCAGCACTTCTGTTAGCTTGGGGACGATGCTGGGCAGGCAGGAGGAAAGCTGCTTTGGAGCACAGAAAGCCATTGCTCCCAAAAGCTCCACCGAGCCTGCAGGAAGGAGACGAACGAGTCACAGGGAGGAAACAGGAAGAAATTACAACTTCCTGGATTTCTAGGCATATAAGTTGCCACATTTGTCACTAATTGAGTTAATGGTGCGACCTATACAATCAAGCAAATTAGAACCAATTTCCAATTTATTCACTTGATGACCCTGCTGATTGAAATATGGACAAGTAACCGTGCTTCCTACTAAGAGACTCAGCTACACTGTAGTTCAGTGTCCAAGAGAGTATTTCAGCCCTTTGTTAACCTCGAGGTTAAAACTGCTCTTTACCTGCTTTTGTCCTCCATGACTCTTCCTCCAGAGCTACGAGCAGGGAGGGCAGGACCAGCTTCACTCCGTGGGCACTCAGGTTTCTCATCACAGCTTTGGCACAATCATCTGCAGCCTGTGGTAAATAAACAGTGCTCAGAAGGTTATGGGAAATTAGAGTTTTAAGGGTAAAATAAGCATGTTATTAGGGGTCATCATTATTGTAGTGAACACAGTGGCTCTCTTACCTCTCTAACATACTGATTCCCATCTCCAAAGCAGAGTAAGAGGTGCGGCAGAACATGGACCACGTATGGTTCAAACAGCTTGCCCAACATGTTACACAACATCTCGAAGGCAAACAAAGCTCCTGTAACAGAAACAGAGAATGAAGGTGCTTAGTTATCAGACTGTGAGTAAAAGCTGTGAAAGTTATGGAGGAGACGACGTTCATTGCATTTATTTATTTTCATCTCCCCAATGAATCCAACCATCACTGACCTTCTCTGCGCCTGAAGTTCTTCTTATCCTGGATGGCGTCCGTCAGCGTGGTCATGATGTCCTGCTGTTTGAGCGCCAAGATGCCGAGTCCTTTGACCAGCCCGGCCAGGCCGTACGCCGCTCCCTTCCTCTCTGCATACTTATCGCTCTCAAGCAGCAGCTGCAGCAGGTTTCTGACGATGCCTGCAGCATCCTCCTTGATGGCTGGAACCAGCGGAGGTAAACAGCCAGCCACCGACTCCTGGACCTTTTGAAGAAACAAACATCACAGACTCAAGTAAAAAACACAGGGACTTAGAACACTGTTTAGATTTTTTGGTTGTAAAGTTGTCTCGAGTAAAAGATATTTAGGTTAAACCCTCTGTCTTTCATCCCATCCTGCTTTGATCTACTACTGTTTACAAGTAGATCAGATGGTCAACGTGAAAGGCTTTCTTAAATCAGTGGTCAAACAGCATTAGTTTAAATCCACCAATGCACAATGAATGCAGAAAAAAATAAGCTAAAAAACATTTTGTGCTTAATTTGACTTTATCATGAACTTTGCTAATCCATTGCAGATTTCTTCCTATTCTTTAACCTTATCTCACATAAATAACATCTCAAATGTATTATCTTCAGACCAGTTACAGGTTGGCAGATCTGATGAACAAACATGATCGTGAAGATGAGCCACCTTCTGTAGAGATCAGATTGAAGAATGGGAGAAACAGTAAGTTGCCCACCTGCTGTGAAGGTGTTGAGAGCGCCGTGATGAGTTTGGCCACGATGGGTTTGACCTTGGGGTCACTTTTGTCCAGATGTTTAGCCAAAGAGCCCATGAGGATGACCACACTCTGACGCACGGAGTCGTAGCTGGCGTCCTGCGGCGCGTTCTTCAGAAACTCCTCGAACACCGGCAGCAATGAGCTCACATTGTCCTGACAGAGAACAGAGATGAAACCATGGCTGCACACCAACCCCAGAGCACGTCTATCAAAGGTGTAAACTGTACCTTCCCGTGCGTGTTGAGTGCAGACAGCGCCGCGTCCAGCATGCAACGCCGCACCTCAGTGTGTCGGTCGTTCAGTGCATCAGGTACAAAGAACAGGAACAGAGGAGTGACCTGAGATTCATCCAAATACTGAGAGAGCTTGTTCAGGGCCAGAGCGATGCCACACCTGAAGAACACAGATGAGGAAAACTCCAATTAAACGGAAAAGACATCAACATTTTTCTGTAGTCCTGCTGCGATATGTTTAGGCTGTTATATCTAACTTCCAAAAACTATGCACATCTCGAGTCAGTCAGTCTTAAACTTATTTCAACCGCACATGGAAGTGCACTAAACCTGCCAACCCTTGAACTTGTACTGGTGTCTTCTACCTGGCCTCCCACTGGTCTGGTGGAGCTTCAGAGATGACTCTGCCCAGAGCATCCAGCACAGGAGGCGGCCTCTGTAGGAAACCCAACACAACATTGATTAAGAGAATTAGTTCCTCCTCTCTGACTGTCATCAGAACTCTGGATGCTTCGGGTCTTACATAGAGCTTCTGGTGGTAGATCTCAGTGAGCTGTCCGAGCACGGTGGCTGACTGGTCTTTGTACTGGGAGACGGCGCTGGACAGGGCTTCAGCTGCAGCTGACCGGATGGCCTCCTCGTGGTGAGTGACGTCACCAATCAGCAGAGCGCAAAGTTCAGGTACCAACTCCAGACAGAGAGACTCCCACAGCCTGAGGAGGAGGAAAGCCATAAAAAAAAACACTTAGTGGTTTTTGAGCAGGGAGGTGGAATAGCAAAATTGATGAAACGTTTAAATCATGTCTGATGATGATGATTAATGTTTATTTTTGGTAAAGAAGAAAGTGCTGCTCAACACCATTAGCTTTATGAGCTACATGTATCAGCAGGCTAAAGGAGCTGCTGTCAAAGAACAAACATTTTTTGTCACCTTCTCGCTAACGCTTGACCTTCTTCCTCAACGTCAAACCTGGCAACCCAAAGTCGGCGCAGCAAACTCAACCCACTTTCTTCGGTATTGTCCGTAGGAAGAGCAAATTCCATCTCCAGCAGGCCCTGAACACAAAAGCACATGTTCACACACACAATGCTACCTTTTAGGCAGCGCCTCCTGATTGGATATCATTCAGTTTGTTGAAACATTAAAGGGATGTGATGGAAATGTTTATTTGAGGCTTACCCTGAGGGCGGCGTCTCGCACAGAGAAGCAGGCAGAAAGCAGCGCTTCAAGCAGGACATCGATCTCCGACTGCTCTGCCACTGTGCAGCCGTCTCCTCCTCCAGCGCTAATGCACAGAGCTGTGAGACACTGAGATGCTAACACCTGAAACACAGACAGAAACACGCATCCATCAACACAGGTGGACAAGTCCAAAATAAAAGGTTTCAGGTTCGAATCCAGACAACAGAAAATAAACTTTAGCAGACTCATATCAACTTAATTCTTGGAAAGTGGCAAAAAGGAAAACTTTTTTCTTTGGCTTTTGGCGCAGCATTAAACTGTGCTTTTGTTTGCTTTCATTGATTTTTTTATAGTTATTTGTTTGTACTCTTTTTACAGTTACAGTTTACATTAGTTAAAGTTACAGCTATATTGAATTATGAACAAAGTTGAGTTAGGTTTAATAAATTAACTAAATAAAGTAAGTAATGTTTATTTATATAGCACCTTTCACAGGCAAGGCACAAAGTGCTTTACATATCAGCTCATTCACATTCACACACCAATGGGACAGAGCTGCCATGCAAGGCGCTAGTCAACCACTGGGAGCAACTTGGGGTTCAATGTCGTGCCCAAGGACACTTCAACACAGACCGGTATAGACCGACTGTGGTTTTTCTGACTGTGGTGTTGATTACAAAAACAGATACACTTAAAACATTTAGTATCGATCCACAGCATCTGAAGTGTTTTGTTATTGTATTGTGACTGACCAATTGGTTCACATTATTGTAAATATTGAGTGACTCAAACCTTCCAGCCTGACATTTTCCTCCATCAGCTAAAAAACTGCCTCTGTTGTTGTCAGAACTCAGGTAGTTTCATCTCATCCAAGCGGTTCTCCCCTCAGTTCAACAAAAGGATGCGACTAACTAACCAAAACATTACGTAGAAAACTAATGGCTGGGCTGTTATTCATCCACACTTTGAATTACAGCTTTATTTTAGTCCAATGATCCTGCTGCTTACCTGGAGTCTCGGTGTGGCTGTAGAAATGATTCTGGTCAGTAGAAGCAGCATGTTGACCCGTGGAAGCAGTTCTGGACCGTTCTGCATTTAGAAAAAAAGTATTATAATGGTTGTCCTTTAGGTCATAGAGCTTGGTTTACAACAGTTATGAGTAACTAAACATGGGCTCTTTTTTACCTCATCTATGAAGATATCGTCACTGTCCGTGTTAGCACGAAGTTGCGAGTGCTCGTTTACAACCTGCAGTGCTCGGATCATCAAGCTCTCAGACTCTTCGTTGCTTCCAGAAGAATCCCTGAGCGTAGCGTTGAGGAGAGGGAAGCAGAAGGAGAAAGCTGGAGCAGAGAGCCGAGCCATGTCTGAAGGGACAAAACAAAACAGCATTTTATTTATATATTCAGTTCATTTCCGACATGGTTGCAATCACAGAAATTCACTTTGACATTCGGAGCAAAATCACATCATCGTTTTTTTTTTGTCTTTTTTGCATGCCGGAAAGTGCGACGGAAAAAAGCATTTTGCTTATCTAGATCCGTCCCCTGATTTGAACACATAATTTTATATCAAACCTCATTTCTTCCCTGGTCAAACATTCTTATCTTCTTCATACCATAATTTCATCTTTTCATAAACATTTTTTTTTTTTAATGTGATGTGTTCTCGTCTGCAGTCATTGTTCCTGTTGTTACTCCTCCTCACTGTCCTTTTTCTCTGTATCTCCTGGAGCTTTCTTTTCCAGTCGTTGTTTACGTTCCTCCAACTCTCCAAACGAAAAGTTAGTTTCTTTTCGAAGTACCTTCATATCCTCGGAAAGTCGCCTCAGCATACAATACATCAGAAAGGCACATGTACATACATACACATACCCCCATCATTAGCAGGCCAAAGATCATGACCCCTAGCAGATAGATGTCCTCCACATCTTCCACTGTCAGCAGGGAGAGACAGAGCATCTGGCTTCTCCCTCGTGCATCCATGACATATCCACTTGGGTATGTGTCCTTTGGACGCGCTGGTTCGTGCTGTAGTAATCGCCTCGTCGTGAAGATTGAGTCGATGGCGCTCAATGACCAGTTGATGAGTTCCATGTCGTCGCTGTATTGTTCGATGAAGAGTTGACTTGGGACCTGTATGAGTGTAGGAATATCCTCCGTGTTTTCTCCTTAAATCTTGTCAGATTTACGGATTGTTGTGTCTCTGCATCAAGGCTATTCCAGAGGTTCATGGCTCTATACACAGTACTATGTTTCCCAACGTTCGATTTGACCCTGTCTAGTCTAAACACATTATTATGTCTGAAGTCGTAGGAATTTTGATTGTATGTGAAACGTTTTTGTATTTGATGACAGGTAAGCAAGTCTGAAAGTTGGAAACAACTCCATCACAAAGTTGTAGTTCTCTTTCAATGTATTAACTCGGTAAAACACAAAATATGAGGATAACACGCCCCCGCGTGGCCTACTGAAGACACCTCCAATCACGCCTTTTAAGGCAGATGATCTGTGATGACGTATGTGAGGCTCTGCCTGCATAATAAATACGGCTGTCATCACAATCATCCTTCAGTACTTACGCTCTTCACCTCGCTAAGAACACCTCTACCGAGTGGGGCTAACAAGCTGCTGCTAGTTAGCTCCGTCTCTGCTTTGGCTACTGCCTACTTGGAATTAGTTTAACTGCCCCTCTTGGTGGTGGTAGCAGCTGCTGCTGCCTGCGGACCACTAATTCTGAGTCTCCAAGCTTCAGTGTTTTGGGATAAGCACGAAAGCTAAAGCGAAGTAGTAGTCTTCTGTTTGCTCCTGTCCTCAGGGGTACGGCTTCTCTTTGGCGCTCATCGGCTTGGAGGTTCATGGTTTGTCAGAGGATGAGCAGGAGGCTTTGTCGCCTGGTCAGTGTGCCGCAGCGCCGGTTAACCACGACGATACATCCATCTTGCTTTACTGCCGTGCAGCTGAGAGACTGGAGGTGGAGTGGCCCTCTCCTCCCCCAGCTCAGAAACCGTCGCTGTTCACAGGATTTTTCCTTCCGCCCAAGCCTACAATGATTAAGAATAGCCTGCCCATGTTCCCAGATTTTGTCTCGGAGTTATCATCGAAACGGCACAAACCACTGTCTACCCACGTCCCAGTGCCTGGCAATAGACAGCATCTGGATTTGGATGGAGCTGAAGAGGCTGACTTAGTTAATCCTACGCTTCTGAAACCTCCTCTGGCGGCTTATCTGGCCCCCTCTCACAACCATGGCATGTACAGCCCCATAACGCTTCTGCCCATGCACTGTAGATTCTCTTTCTCGCAGTTGGAAAAGATCTACAGAGCGCAGATAGGCATTGAGCACCATGCTGCAGACCTATCAGGCAATGCATCGGCACCCTATTAATATTTTTTTAGCGGCTATATCTGCCTGTCATATTGGCTTCAGGGGAATGACGCCAGGTGCACGCCCACTTGCCATGCATTTTTTAAAGGAAGTTCACCAGCTGAGGGCTGTGGCGAAATCTATGATCCTGCTGCGGGATTTAACTGCAGTGCTGGATGCTCTTTGTGATTCCCCATTTGAGCCTATTGAGTCAGTGGATATGAAATTTCTTTCATATAAGCCTGCACCACTCCTTGCTTTGACCTCCGTGAAGCGAGTGCGTGACCTTCATGCCTTATCTGTGCATCCCTCTTGTACCCAAGTTCAGTTCAGATGGTTCCAAGGTCACATTACGCCCGAATGCGGCGTATATGCCTAAGTTCATCCCTTCAACCCATAGCTCTATGGCTTTTGCCCTCCTCCTTTTGCGTCTGAGGAGCAAGGGAGGTTACATTACATTCCCTGTGTCCTTTAAGTGCGGTCTATGTATTCACGTAGAGTGTGCGTTTGTGTGACCAGCTGTTTGTCTGTTTTTCTGATGGAGTGATATTCCTTGAATGGGCCTTTCCACTAACTCTACACACATGCACCTATTGAAACTTAATGCCTTGTGTTCATGTCTTGCAAAAAAGTAAACACTTTCAGAATCTACCTTTACTTATTAGCTCTGAAACAAAGCAAAACTGTCTGACTTGTCATTTTTTCTAAGTTATTATGTCATGATTCTACTGGGTTGGTCCACTTTAGATCCAAATTAAAGAGCATGTGGGCCCTGAACTATGAGTTTGACACTACTCATCTATCAGAGTGATGTCTGCCTCTTTCTCTGTGCTCACCTGCACTCTTGCCCTCTCGCTGTGGGACGGTGTAGGTGTGCAGCAGCAGAATGGTGCGCTGAACTGCTGTGCTAAGGTCTTCCTCTAACCAGGCCTCATCCAGCCTGCACTCAGGCTTCAGCAGCCGCAGCGTGACGTGGCCTACGAGAACAGCTGAAGGAAGTGATAAACAGAGCTTTAGATCAGTGTTTTCAAACATACAGTTTGAAAACAAACTTTACAGAGAGAACTTATTACATGCAATCATTATAAAAAAAAAACAAAAAAAAAAAACAATCAAACTTCATTTATCGCAGTCTTTTTGAAAAATTTTGATTAAAAAAAACCCCTCAAAAGACAGAACTGAACAGAAGATGGAAGATGTTACTGAGTCACTTCAATAAATGTAAAAAATTACATTGACATGAAGGCAAAAATAAATAATTAAATAAAAAATGAAGCCTCTTACCCAGTGAATGCATGTGTTTGGGCATCACACACACGCCGATGTCCAAGAAGAGCTGCTGGATGCGAGGAGCAGCCAGAGGGGACTGGAGTAGGGGCAATAGAACCTGGAGGACGGCCGGGAGTTCCCTGGTGACCAGAGGTGGTCCTTCTCTGAGAACAGCTGAAAGCAAACCCAACACACTCTGCAACTCCATGTCCATCTGAGGAAAGGAAAGAGAGACAGAAGCTCACCTTCAAGCATCATTTATGAAAATGAAATTATTTGCTACCAAAATAATGTAAAAATAATTAACGGATCAATTAAGTAACTTTGGCTCTGCTCAAAACAACCAAACCTGCTTTAAATGGTAGTTTATTGGTGAGGCTGTTTTGAAGGATTTCACTCCAGACTGCCTAAACATGAAATAATGGATGCCATATTCTTTGGCAAATGGAGTCTCAATTTTACTTTTGAGATAAATTACTGTCTAAATTTATAAATTTTTAAAATTTTAAAAATGTGTTTATTTTTAATGTATTTGCTTTGTTATTATATAATTTCTTAAGTTAAAGGGTATGAACAGGCCAGTCTTTCATGAATAAGGCGCTGAAATGTACGCTTTTTCAATATTTACTGTTATCTTTAATTAGATGGAAGCAAGCTTACTACTCATCGCTACCATTTTATTTCAAATTGAGGAAATATCATGTAAACTAGAGCAACACCATTAACGTCACTCTGACAACAGATTATAATACTAACAGACATACGTACATAGTCTCCTAACAAAAATGACGTTAGAAACATTACCTCTTGGAGTCTCTTGCGTATTGCTGACTCCTTCTCCTGCTGGATTTGCATCAATTCCTTCTGCTTGCTGGTGAGCTGCACCTCCTCTTTGATGCCCTTTTTCTTCTTTATCTCCTGTTATATCAAACATAGGGAAAAACCAAGTTCAGCCCATTCTTTATTTTCTAATGATGACGACGGCCGTAACTCACCTCTTGTAACTCTAGCTCAATGATCTGCTCCTTGTAGGAGTAAGCTTTGTTTTCCCTCTTCATGTTCCCCTTCTTTGTGCTTTCCTTCTGAGCGCTGCAGAGAGTTTAGAATAAAAGTCTGATATCAAAAGCACATTCGTAGAATTATCTACCCTGAACAGAAAAATCATGGCATTATTTTCGAGGAGTCGTCGTGATTTAAACATATCTAGTCATTGTTTTACCCCTTTAAACTGTAAAAATATTAGACAGGGGGGCAGCATTAAACAGTTCATAACGTTAGAAAAAGAAATTCATCTTTTTGCTGCTTTATACCTTTGATTACTGACACATTTAGTCACATGTGTTTATAGATTCAGTTTTGGTAGATACAGTTTATAGCGTGCTCTCTGAGGACAGAATGAGGGAGGAGCAGAAAGGCAGTAAAGACAAGAGCTGAGTAAGCAGAAAGAGCAAAACACTGACAAACTAGGAAAACATTTTTTAATGTACTTCATCAGTAAGCGTTTGATCCTGACTCTAAGGGGAAATACTTCCTCCTGGAGTCGTCATGAAAACAGTGATGGTACGTTTGTGTGCAGTGGAGGAATTTCTGTGTTTGCAGTGACAGTAAGAGTCCAATCAAAGAAGCACTTGATGTTCATTATGTCAAAGGTTTGAAGAGCCTCAGATTTTCCGTTCCTTATTTTCACCTCATTTACTGTTTTGTTTCTGTTTTCATCCATTCCCTAATTAGATGTCATTAAGGGCTATTAAACATACCAAAACTATGCCATACCTGCTCAATATGGTTAAATAAGTTCACTAGTGTATTTCTATGCATCACATTTGCGAAGGTAACGTCTCACTAAAAATAGGTGAGATTATGGGGCGAAAGATTTCAGACTAGTTGAAGGTTTAGTCCGTGTCTTAAAGCCATTTCCATTTCAGAAGGTGCAATCAGGAATTATGTATCTCAAAATTTTACATTTTTGTCTCTGCTCGTATTCAACTCACAATATGAATTAATATTGATGATTCAACCACCTACTTATGGGAAAAATAGAAGAAAAAAACCCTTCTACCTTTGGAGGATGCTGTTGTCATACAGCTCATTCTCAGGTGTCTGCATGATAGCGTACTCCTCCCGGGTGACCTGAACCAGGGCGGGTCGGGACAGCTCCAGGGTCACATAACTGATGACTCGCGGCAGCAGCTTGTATGGGGAGAGGCTGGAGAGAGCGCCGACGGCATTTTTTACCGCCTGAGCACACAAAGGAGATGGTTACAGTCGACCAAACACACATTCCTCTAATTCTTCAGCTTAAGTTAATATGTGGATTTAATATTGGTGAATTTTGGTGAATTCATGGGTGAGACAGGAGGACAAAACAGTAATCACTGACCTGATTGTCCACGCTGACCTCCAGTAAAAGAGGAAGGATGTCCTCCAGGTTCTGATCTATGAATTGCTCAGCCGTTAGGTTCATGGAGGAGAGCAGGGAAGGCCATAGAGCAGCATGAGCCTCCACTGAAAGAAATCAATCCAGAGTGAGCTGCGAGGAATCAAACCCCCAACCTAACCCTGCGGAACTACCAATCTCCTACCAATCGAGGGATGGTGAGCAACGATGAGCGTCTCCATTGCCAGACTCTTGGCCTCGGCGGCATCACCCCATTGGCTGGCAGACGAGCAGATGACGCACAGCGCGTTCAGCAGAACTCGAGGAGGCACGTAGGTACGACCGAGCTCAGTCAGCTCCCCAGACTCTGACAGCAGGACGTCCTGAGGCAACACCTGAGAGTACAGCCAGCAGTGAGGGACAACACGACTAACAGACACTGACCCAAACAGTCAACGCTCTGTGATAAAAGTCTATATTTCACTGCATCTACGATGTGTAGCCGCTGCTGCTCCTCTAACACCAATCACCTCTATAAGTTGAAAGTCTGTTCATAAACTGTTGCTTTGACTTAAGACAGTTTGGCACGTCTTGATCTTACTTTGTGTTTGTTGATGATAGCCTGCAGTTCTCCCAGGAGGCCGTGGGCCAGAGTGGAACCAGACAGTGAGGAGAGCAGCTTCCTGACCGTCTGCTGCGCCTTCTTCCTCACATGCCAGCTCCGCGACAGCAGGACAGCCTCCGTGGCCCGGTAATACATCCTGAACATAAAAATTACATTTTAGGGGTGACTTAAGATCTGAAGTCTACTTTCTGCTTTAGCTGCTCTTATTTTGAAAATCGGCTCATGCAAGTATTACAGATGGCTGTGTTGTTGCCACTGTGTTGCAGTATCAAAGAACTTTGTGATGGGGTGGGACCAGGGTTCTCACCAGCTCTGTTGAGCATAGTGGCCCCTGTCATTGTAATTTTGTACCCCTATGGAGCGCTCAGTTTTCAGCTACGTAGGGGAGATTTTCTGTTGTTTTTTTCCTTTTTTTAATCAGCACCATCATAATAATTGCCATGGACCACGGACATGGTTACCTCGCTAAGCCCTCTCTGCTCTACGGCAGAGATGGACCCTCCTAACCACTGGCAAGGACTGTCCTCAGTGCACCCCAAAATGGGGACTAGACCACAACAGTTGGTGCCAGGGGTCGGTGTTCTTTTATCCATCTTTAAGGATTTTTTTTTTTTTTTTTTTTTTTTTGGCTCTAGTGGCCTTTATATGACAGTTGCTTGACAGGAAGGGGGTTAGAGAGAGCAGGGAATGACACGCAGGAAAGGGTCCCAGGCCGGGAATCGAACCTGGACCCGCTGCAGGTGAGGAACTATAGCCTCTGTACATGGGGCGGGCGCTCAACCCACTGAGCTAAACACCGCCCCCTTTTATCCATCTTTTATCCATCCTCCGTTTATTTAGATTCCGACATGCTGACTCTAGTAGATGAGCTAAAGCAGAGGCATGTTGTTGCCCCCAATGGTCAGCAAAGAAGTGTGTGTGGCCCATAAACTGTATATGATGTGTAGACTGTGTGGATTTTTTTTTTTTTTTTAAAAGATGTCATGTTGATGACTTTATAATAGCTGTGTGGTTCTAGTATCAGACTGGTGGTGAAATTTTAAGTTTTTGCTCTTTTAAAAGTTCTGTGTATCATAAAAAGTTCAAAGTCACATCAATTTCAATTTAATAAATATGATAATTAATGAAATGTATCTTTTTTCTGTTTCAAAATTTCGTACCAATCTTGTGAGCCCAATGTCATGTATTTCCCACGCCTACTTCACAACCATCATAAGCTACATTAAGGACTCTTTCCTCATATGGAGAGTTTTAACTATCCTCGTGGGTTGACTGATGGGGACACTCACTCAGACTTGCTGGTGTTCAACTTATGGGCGTGGTCTAGAAACAGTCGTTCACACAGGAGTAGCACGGTGAGCAGGGCTAGAAGCAGAGAAGAAGAGATGAGTCACAATAAGTGGAACTGTTGCTAAACAATTAGCTTTGCATATCTGAAGTGATCTTACTTTCTTCCCCGGCCTGAGAGAGGAACTTCTCTGTGGTGAACAGAGGCTTCTTCTCGTCTAAGACCAGGCTCCAGAAGCTGGTGAATTTGGCTTCTGCAGAGACAAAGAGAGAAAAATGATGACATTCTAAAGCTCAAACTGACACTTCAACTCCTCCTATATCATTAACCCGCACCTGTTTGCGTTTCCAGCAGAGCAAGGCAACTCAGTAAAACTGAGGCAGCCACTCCTTCTGCCAGCAGAGCATGCTGGGAGTTCTGTGCTGCAGCTTTCTCCACAGTCTGAAGAAGCCAAGGCACCAAGCCTGAGGCCTGATTCAGAGTGTCACCTGTGGGACAAAGAGTGAAGCTTTAGTGAATAGATGATTCTCATATTTATTTATAAACAACAGCGTGCACTGACATCAACTCAGAGACACAAAACTCAATCAGCATTTTACTCCTGCTGTAAAGCATCATCAGAAACGACGTGCATACACAGAAGAGAGGGGCCGACCTTTGAAGGCTGCGAGCACGGCCTGTAGATAGACGTGACGGACCGCAGACGTGGAAGTCTTGAGGGTGAAAGCTTTCTTCAGCCAGTCGAGAAGAGCGGTGGGAACCTCCACAGTGAGGCGGCTGCTCCACTGTGACATCACAGACACAGCGTGCACTAAAGTGCCTTCATGAACTGAAAAACAGAAACCAGGTCAAGCCAAAAGGTTTGAGACACAAACACACCTCTGCCTCTGAAGTCTTTTAGTTTTAAAGTGACCAGTGAGCTTTAGATCTTTCCCTCATTCTTATCATTGGAAACATTTCTTACACGTTGGATATACTGTTTAAATTTAAATTTTATTCAAATTATGCATATTTTGCCCTTTTTACTATATATTTGTGTATGTTTTAGGATATTTAACAGTTTGATTCTATCTTCTTACTGTTAATGTAGTAAACTTACTGCATTCTACTACAGTTAAAATGAGTCATGGCTGTACTTTAATTTTAAGATGACGTTACAGTTAATATTCACTATTATTTACTCTTCTTTTTTCTAAGTTAATGCGATGACCATAGAATCAGCACTGTTCTTTTTCCAATTGATTCTAATCCACAAATACATACATAAAACATGCTGTATATACATGAAACACTCATAATCCCGCCCCAAAGTCATGTTTTACAGTGTACACAAACACTCCCATTCACACCTTCTTGCTGTAAATACGGGATGAACATGACGCTGACGGCAGAGCTTAGAGTTTGGCTGGAGGTTCCAGACACGGCGTGATGGCTGCAGCTGGCAATGCCTGTAGAAAGACAGTAAAGACTTCAGAAACAACTAACACTCGAACACGCAGAGGATAAAAACTCAAGAGCGCGCTCACCTGACAGCACGCTCATCTTCTGAGCGACGACTGTGAGTTTCCCCTCAGACCCTAGAAACACAAATAGCATTCAGCAGAGGAAGCTATGTCCGAGTAAGCAACTGAATTCAAGTACACTAACAAAGTGTTTAGACTCCTTTAATGAACAATAACAGATCAGTGTGCTACATCACAGCTAGTCTAAGAAGATAATGGAAGATGAAAGCTCGCTCACCTCCGAGGATCTTGAAAAGATGTGTGACAATGTCCTGCACGGCGGTGGCGTCGCTGCACTGTCGGGTCAGATTCTGCATGGCCTCCACGGCCTCCTCCATCAGCTGAGCATTGTTGGCTTTAAGCTGACCTGAAACACACAAACAACAGTAAATGCCTGACAGCTTAGACTTTCACCCACAACCTATCTTAATTATTTCAGCAAAAGTGGACAAAATACATTATGGTTATCATTAAATATATAATCATTATTACTATTATATCATATATTACATTAGTTATACATTTTATCTTTATCAAATTATTATGACAACTATCATTATCATATCCCTCATCGTTTTTATCCATCATTAACGCGTTACTATGTTTTTATATTCCTGTAATCTATGAATCTGTATTAGTGTGTTTATCATGTTAAACTTCATTTCAATGTCACTCTTTTGTTACACATTAAATCCTTCCAGGATCAGTTCTGCTCTTACTTGCTACTGCCTTCCCGATGTCCATGGCATACTGACTGAGGTCCAAAGTCACGGCTGACAGCAGGCAGGAGACGGCTAAAAAGATACAGAGACACTCACATTAGATCAACTGCAGCCTCAGAGTCTTTAAACAAGACCGGTAAGGCATTTTAAAACATAAATTCTCACACAAAAACAGATTTGTCAACAGCTCACACTCAACTCAGTGTTAAGACATGCTACGCCAGCTAAGTTTGAAGCTTTAGGATTTAAGTAAATTGGTTTTCTCACTGAACTTGCCAAGCTGAAACCCTAATCAATGTTAATAGGTTATCATATCTTAAAGGTATAATCTGGATCAAACGAGTATGAATCGGCCTAGATCACGGTATCCCAGGAGTAAAATCTAGCCTTTTGCCACTTTAAACCCAGGTATAGTCCGGAATATTGATCTAGTATGGAATGTTACACTGAAGCAAACAATTGACCCAAAGCACAAAGCCTGGACAGGTTTCTCACTCTTCATGGCATTCTCGGGGCTGCGGAGCATCGTCTTCTGCATGGTGGGAAGCAGCAGCTCCTTGAAATCTGAGTGGGAAACGTGTCTCAGCAGAGAGCCGCTGTGGTCCACAATGTGCTGCTGTGGTTTGGTTTTGCTCATGAGGACTGATTTAATGTAAAGGTCCAACGCAGCGCTCTGAAACACAGCAGCAGGAGGAGGAGGAGGAAGAGCAGGTGAGCCGCTGAGTGTTTGAATCACTTCCTGAGCAGGAGAGGAGATGCAGGACGATGCTCACCTTGTGCTTCTCAATCGTAGCTTTGTCTTTCTGAGCCAAGCAGAAGTCCAAGCACACACCGAGCAGGACCAGAGTGGTCGGGTTCTGGTCCAGAGTCAGCAGGGCACTCATGTACTCGTCCACAAGACCGTCCTTCTGCAAAACACATTATTAAACACCAACTTACTCAACATGGCCGTTTTCTAATGCTAACCCCAACTGTTGGTTTAAATGTCTCATCCTCTAAAATGTACACGGCAATGATGACGTCATTGTATCATAATATTTTCAAAGCTGAGTAATCGTTCCTTACTGTTTCATGATTTGGGACCCATTTTTTCAAAAAAGGTTAGAATGAAATCAGTCGGGAAGAAATTAAGGATTAAGATCATTTCAAATTCTTCAATTATTTTTTTTTCATTTAATTTTAAAAATGTTTTATTTAAAATTGTTAATTTTTTTATTATTATTTAAAATTTAAAAGCGCTGCTTTTGACTGAAAAAAAACTGATGCTCAGACTCATCTCACTGAATATATCACTTAATGCTAATGCCAACTATCAGTTTGGTAATGGTCTCTTTTGAAGCAGCAGTGATTACATCATTATTAATTAAGAGGAAATTATTATTTACGTAAATAAATAGTGGCAAATCATTCCTAGCACTGGGAACATCCAGTCAGTGTAATTGTTCCTTACCTGCTTCCAGAGCTGACTGAGACGCCTCAGGATCGACTTCTGAGCCGTGGTTTTGGCTCCTCCGACCACTTCAGCCACGAGGAGGCTTTGGACTTCCACCTGAGGGACAGAGCAGGACTTTGAGGTGGGATTGAACCATAACGTGCCTTTAACTGATTAAAGGAAGATGTTCCTGTGCTGACCATTTTCTTCCAGGTGGGTCCTTGTCTTTTCTCCGGGGCTGAAAACACGCTGTGCACCAACAAACAGGTCCAAGACAGGCCGGTGAAGGCTGCAGAGCCGGTGCATTTACTGCAGAGAGACAAACATTTACATGTCCCCCTTTTTCCTGAACAGCACGCAGAGTACTTTAATTCGGGGGTTCTTAACTCCTGGATTAAAGCCCAAAAGCTGGTGTGAAACCTTTGTGACACTTGATTCGGTACCTGGGCTCTCCATTTTTGCTGAGGACTCCACTGTTGAGCAGGCAGTGAAGGAGGCTCGTAACCAGGATGTCAGGCTGAGTCTCAGCCAGCTGACCGATGACAGACAGCAGCTCTCTGCGTGAGGCAGCGTCCCTAAGAAGCACAAACATCACTGTGACCAAAACTGTGAGCTCGCCACTTTATGTGTGAGGACGGAATCCTACCGATATCTGTGTGGAGTGAGACAGAAGAGCTTGCACAGTCCTTTGACGGCCGGCTCTGGTAACTCTGAAGTAAGAGAGGAACAAAAATGTTATTAGTGAACGACAAATAAGCTTTAAATCCAATAAATTACACATTCTTCCACCTTTTGCTTTAATACACTGTTTCAGGTCTCCAAAGATCTCCTTGCGCTCTTTCACGCTGGCTGTGGTCACGTTCACAGCAAACCTCTTCAGTGTTTCTGAAACCTGAAGGAGAAGTAAGAGTTAGGAAAAGAAGAGCTCACGACAGCAATAACAACAATGAAACTAAAAGTTTTAACGACAAAAACATACATGAAGGTAATAAATCATTGCACCAAAACAAAAGCTTTGGTTATTTTTTTCATGTGAAATGATTGGTGTTGAAAAGATGAATATTGGAGACAACATTAAAAGAAAAGAAATTCAAGTAATTAAGGGTAAAAGGTCGGCCTGGGCAACATATCAGCAATATATATATATTTACCTCCAGTGCAGAAGAAACATGACGGACACACAGTTGCAGAGTTAAATGAACTGTTGACTTTGCATGGCTGGCTGAGGCTGATTGTACCCAGAGGAGATGTCCAGTTGTCTCCTAATATAACTCAGCTTTGTGAGTGGTGGAATCACTGAGACAGTCAACGCTGCTCGAAATAGTGCATTTATTTCAATTCTGTAACAACATTAACTCATAGGCTGCAAGCCATTTTCAGAGCAGCCAACCCCATGTTGCCAGGCATTTTAAATGGTTTCACTAATCTTTCAAGACCCAAAGAATATTGTGTGCTATGAAACCACCAAAAAAAAGATTAAACTCTTCTGTAGGGCTGTAGTCAACCAAGGAAATGGTTGGTCGACGAACCATTTCCTTCCTATGGCACATGGAGTGATTAGTCAACCAAAAATAATAAATAAGCGGAAAAAGAAAAAAGGAGAGAAATATTTAGTTTTGGCGTTTTGTGGTGCCGAATTGCTTTTAAACACAGAACATTTATTATATCAACCTTATCCAAGCTTTGACCAGAACCCGACAAAGCAAAAGCGAAAAATACAGGTCCGACAGACATTGGGTGTTGTGTTTAAACCCGTGCCCAACCTGAAACCCACAATTAAAACCTAATATTTCTTCATACAAAGGACATATTTACGTTTGATTTAGTGGTAAGCCTGCTTTTATTTGAAACTGTTAATGTCAACATCAGATCAGCGCACAGGGAAACAAACGCACGTCAAACACACAGGTGTGCAGTGTGCCAGCAGTGCCAGAAACAGCAGTGGATCTATTTACATAATCCACGTATCAATCAAATATATAGATAATTCATGTTCTTGTGTAGAAAAAGGATTGATATAACAGTGGATGCTTGTGTTTCAACCCTGTCCTAATACATTCCCTCTCTGCTGTGATCTGCTCTGAGGACAGTGTACTGCACTGACAGCTGAAGCACAACACTTTTTTGCAGCAGCAGCACAGCACTCACTCACAGCTGTTGCTGGACATAGAATCATGTTTAGGCATTAAATATATTATATTTGATATTTAATCCTTATCACCTATTTAATTACATTGCTTTTCTTTTACGGTATTGAAACTGCAACTACTGCTGGTCGACCAATGAAAATCTTGGTCGACCAATACAAAAAATACATATAATAATAATAGTAATGTCACTCCTGTTAAAGGAAATGACTTCTGGGTTTTTCATCAGTTTTCTCTGATCATGGAAAATCAGAACCTAGATGTTTTACTGAGGCTAACAAAGAAAAATATATGCACTTTTTAATGTGTTATATTAAAAAGTGCGTACAAAGTGTATACAAATACTGTGTGCATACATAGTTATAATATGCAGCGCTCTGTTGTAAACAAGACATCGTCTGAATGGGACTAAAACTGTATAAATAAAGTTCATAAATAAATAAAATACATATAATATGGATACTTGAAATTAAATCCCATTATTACCTCTGCCAAGCACGAAGCGCAGAGCGGAAGGTTGTTTTATCCCCCGTCTGTTAGCAAGACAACTTGAAAAGTTATGATCGGATTTGGATGAAATTTTCAGGTAAATTGATAAATGGGACAAGGAACGGGTGATTAAAATTTGGTCATGTTCTGGCTCCCAAAAGAAAAAAAAAATTAAAAAAAAAAAAAAAAAAAATATATATATATATATATATACACACACATCTCATTAATTTTCCCATCCACACTGTGGAATTTCTTGTTGATGATGTCACAGGTTCTCTCAGAGTCAACAGCTCAATTTTGAGTTGACAGGTTGTCATGGTAACACAGCTCAATGTTGACAGGTAGTCATTGTAATCCTGAGTTTTACCACATTACCATGGCAGGAGCGTGCTAGCTAAGCTTGAGCTTAGGGCTGGGCGATATATCGAATATACTCGATATATCGCAGCTTGTAGTCTGTGCGGTGTTGAAAATGACCATACCGTTAAACTCGGACTTTTTTTTTTTTTTTTAAATATCTTAGTGGCATTATGCACAAAATGTGCACTTAAATTTAGTGTTGTTTTGAAATGTCATCTTAATGACAACATGCACAAAAGGGCACTATTTGTTTTAAAATATTGTAGTGGCATTATGTACAAAAAGTGCACTTTAATTTTGTGTTTTGAAATGCCATGTGAGTTGCATCCTGCACTAATGTCTTGTTTTGAAATGTCTCTGTGACAATTTTGCACAGAACGTGCACTTTCTGTTGACAATTTTATGTTTGAGCCACTCACTGTTTAATAAACACAGTTATGTCAACTTTGACTTTGTTGTGATATCCCCTTTTTTGCATGAAAGTTTAAAATTGGCATATATTAATGCAGTATGATCAAGAATGTTTTAATGTAGACATATAGAATCATCATACTGGTGTGATTTTGTGCATCAAAGTGTTAATTCAAGGGTAATGCAAAATATCGAGATATATATCGTGTATCGTGACATGGCCTAAAAATATCGCGGTATTTATAAAAGGCCATATCGCCCAGCCCTACTTGAGCTGCTTGGCGGAGGTCTGCCCTCTTCAAGTGTTTTTCTAGTTTTCACTTGTTCTACAAATGATTTGTCATGATCATCTGATCTACATATATAGAACATTTATATGAAACTTTGCCTTTTATTTTTCACTGAATTGTGTTTGACCACTGCAATATTATACAGTGATATTGATATTGTGTTGCATAGTGAGGTCCATGTCAATGTCACCAATAACAGCACTCTGAAGCTGCTCCATGCTTTGTCTCCCTGACCATAAGACTGTACAAGAAGTGGGTTTTGGCAAGGATACATTATTATCACAATATATTGCAATATTCTACCCAGTTAATATCACAATTAAACGTAGAGATGAAAAATCAAGTTGCTGTATATGTCCATCAGAAGATATTAATCATTCAAAGGACAAACTGAGTCAAACCCATTTGCTTCAAAACATCCTATGTATTATAAGTGTTTTTGCACATTTTCACTGAAAAAAAAGAAAATGCAGTTGCACACTGCCATCATAAAATAAAGTGCAACAGAGTTATGAAAATAGAATGCCCATGCATACATAAATGTTGCAGGCATTACACACTGCAATCATAAAATCAAGCGCATCAAGTAACCAATGCAACACATTGAAAGCATTGTAATCAATGCAATATTGCACAAATTCACAAAAATAATGATTAACCCCCCCCCAAAAAAATAATATATTGTTTTAATTTAAAAAAAAAAAAAATCGATTTAAATCGGCACCCGAAAATCGCGATATATCGTGAAAACGGTTCTTTCACACCCCCTATGTACAACATTCTTATCTCACTGCACTATATAGTATATTGTACAGTTTTGCACCACTATGTATTTACTAATCTGACCTGCTTTTTCTTTCTATCTACCCATCTAAACACCTCTACCTAATACGCATCCCTGTTGTGTGATCATATTACTATGTATTTAGCAATTCATATTGTCCCCAAATATAAATATTCTGAGAATCATTGTTAAATTTCCATCTTCCTATAATCAATAAGCATTTCTCAGAGTAAATTAGTCCTTCAAAAGGAGTTAGAGTGAGCTATTACTAATTCCAGCGAATGAATAACAGTGAATTTGTAAATACATTAACTTCAGTTAAAGAGAGTGACTCAGTAATGTTCTTTAGAGACTAATATTATATGACAGAGGTTTACCACTGACTGAGGAGAGATAAACCTCAGCAGTTTCACGTCCACTGGGTTCGTTCCAATGAGGCTAACATAGTAGCATGGTGCTAACGGCCTTTTGGTCTCCGACCTGGAGCTTCTCACACGGACTGAGCGGAGCTGAACCGGAGCTCAGTTGCTCCTCGGCCCGGTGTGTGTTACACTGACGGGCCGTAACTACACATGGAAGACATCAAGACAGATTTTAGTCACACAGACCTGCGTGTCCGCCGCCATGTTGCCGGTCTTCAGGCAGGAAGAAATTCTCAACGTCATTTCCAGGTCAAATAAAACAACTACGTCATTCTTCTTATATCGTAATGTCTGTTATATGAAAATAAATGTACTCAAAATGAGTTTTGATAAAATATAATTTTTTTTTAAAAAAAAAACCCTGAAATCTACCAAAACTACAGAAATATTTCTACTCAAATTTGATTTTTGTTACAAAAGAAAAAAATAAAATATACAGATATATACAGTTCCCTTTCAGTCGATTCACTAGGTACAACACATATAGTATGGGATATCACGCCCCCACGTGGCCTATTGAAGAAATCTCTAATCACGCCTTTTAAGGAAGATGATGTGTGATTACGTAAGTGAGGCATAAAGATGCGCTGGCCTCGTGTCCACAGCGTCACTTCCACCGGATGTTGATAATAACTCCGTCTTGTATGATGGCCCTCCACCCTTGTGATTCTTTGGTTTTAATAGGTAGAATTGATTTTTGTCTCCATTTAGATTCAGTTTTGGGTTCACATTAGTTAAATCTTCAATTCTTTCACTCTTATTTAACTTCTTTTTTTTTTTTTGCCCTTGGTCTTATTTACACTACAGTAGGTCGACTGAAATTACTTTTATTCATATTAACCTTTATTATTTTCCTGCCAACAGAGGGAGCTCCAACAAACCTCATACCAGACAGACAGAAAGATTTCGAAGATCAACAAAAACATTTATTCAAAAACTAAATTAAGCAGGAATGAGTCTGTTTACATTGCAGAGAAAGAGTGGGTATTAAAATGTCTAACACTTTATTGATAGAGAACGTGCTGAGAACGTCTGTTTTAGCTATCATTTTCATTTCATTCATTCAGACAACTTTTTTCTTAAAATTTGCTGAAAAAAGTTGCCTCAATTAATAAAACTTTAACAAATTATTTAAAAAAAGAGGACAAAATGATTTTTCTGTGAGTTTCCCCGTGGGTCGTTAGTTCAGATGGTAGTAAGTAATAAAAACTGAGTGGTTAATCAGGAAGAGGACATTCGTCTTAAAATCTGAGAAACTGATTGATGCATCTGGGAACGATCCACGTTTAGTGATTTTGGTGAATAATGTTGCAAACTAACTATGTACAAAACCAACCAAGAGCGGGCATTAAAATGTCTAGAATCAGGAAGTCAAACATAAAAAACCAACACAAGTTTATTGTCTCAGATAGGAGGAGAACATTTGTTTTGTCTGTTGTTACATTCCGTCAGTTTCCTCCCATCTTTTCCATATTTACAGTCAATGACATTCACAAACTCCAGTGAACTGGTTTCATGGTGTCCTTCCATTCGAAGCAGCAGTTGAGCGAGGACTGGTACCATTTCAACAGGACGATTACACCACAATTCTACAATTTCATTTAGCAGAAGCTTTTGCCTCAAGTGACGTACAAAGCAAGCAATAATTTAGACTGGAGGAAAAACCCTTAGTAAGTGACACTAATGACACATAGCGGCTCTCCCATGGCCCGGGGACGTGTAACGTTTAAAGAAGCGGGCTTGTAAGCGTCACCAGTTTTAATCCAAACTGGGACCATCACTGTGGGATGTTGAGCAAGTCCCTTAAGCCTTACTGTTTGCGTCGTTTTGGAGAAAAGCGTCTGCTAAAATGAAATTGTAATCTTGTAACTGTAATAAATATCAGCCCACAGCGAGCAGTTCGACTCCACGTTTTTTCCTTCAACGTTCCTCCTTCATGGAACTGTACAATAAATAATAATTCCCACAATGACGATGACCACCAAAACTCCAACGGCGATGAACGCGATCTTCATCTTACTGTTGCCACTTTTCATCTTCTGCTTCACCTGGTTGGTGCGTTTTTCAAACATTCCGCTCTGTGGACCAAACAAAGGATTATAAGACAGGAGAAACCATCTCATTATGCAGGATAATGTAGGATTCATGCACAGTGATGCACTGACACTGGATCATTTCCAACCAGTGAGATCAGTAATTACATATATATAGGTATTAATTATCCAAGTAGAAGGATTTACGATATTTTTTTTTAACATAATAAATGGCAAAGTAAATCTAATAAACTGTAAAACCAACAAAAAGTAGTTTATACATTATATTTTTGTTTTATGTTGTTATGTAGTCTGATAGCTTTGGGTTCAAACCTTCTTTTATTCTGTTTCTGATCATATTTTATTGTAGCTTCTGATTTATTCTGTGGTTTCTCTGTTTGTGTTTCTCCCAGTCTCTGTTTATATGCATCCTTCTTGTTTGTTTAGTATCCCCTGTTCTGTCTGTGTGTAGGTACAGACAGAACATGCCTGGATCTTTCACTTGTGTCCGCTCACACGTGAAGCCCATCTTCCTGATTCCTGTGCTTAAACCCTGCGTGCTTGCTGGCACATTGTCTTAGATCGTCTCTCATCATGTCTTCGAGATACTTTCTGAGTTCCTCAGATTTGCTTCCAGGTGTTCTTTTGGTTTCCTGTAACTTTGGATATGGAGTACTTTGGATACTCCAACCCCTACTCCAACACTTCACCTATACCTCCCTGATACGATCAATGTCTAACAAAACTAAGTGCATTAGTCAATAACAAGTGTCGCCTTTGAGAATGATTAACCATTAAGGCAGATTTAACATGCAGCTAATTAACTGGAAAATCAAGGACTGAAAAACGTAGTCTTTAACGCTTTCATGGCAGTGGCTGATTCATATTCCTTCAAAATAATAATATTATAATTGCATCTTTCCAGGTGAGTGATAAGGAAACCTAAAGATGAAACTTTCCATTCAATGTATTACAAATGTTAATGTTCCGTCCCTCGCTGAGACTAAAGGAACTCCATATCAGAGACCAGACCCGCATGTTTGGGTTAGCTTAGCACGTAGCAGGGTCAAGGGTAAAGTGATGGGCCTATGTTGCCAGGTCCACTTATCAGTTCAAATTGTCTCATTGAATAAGTAAAAAAAGGTTTGTCAGCGACTCCAAGCAGATAAATTATTAGTACCCTAAATATTGTGAATCCCTAATGACCACTGCGGACCAGGGACACCCTACAAGCAGTTGCTTTATGGTTCTTGGTCCAAATCCTTGCTGTTGTTGCAAAGTTTGATTATCTAAAATTAAATGTAACATCATAACAGAAACCCTGTATCCATTGTAGTTATTATTCTGTGTCCATTTTTATGTTGTTTTGAGTCTGATCAGGTGCTTCTGCTTCTAGATTTGGTGTTTTTAAATCCATCCTTGTGCCTGTCTGTTTTCACAGTTCTCTGTAAAAGTGTCATGTAACAGAATCCGGTGGGGCAATGTGGGAACGCTGTGACCTGCCGGCCGACCCCGAGACGGACGCTGGCCTCCTGGCATGTCCTGGACACTCTCTGTGGTACCCAGAGAGACCAGCTCTCCTCATTCATCTTAGCAAACAATAGGAAATACCTTTCTAAACATAGCCTCATAAAACACAATCAGGATGTAAATTGTACATTTGCTTTCCTCTGCCGCTCCACCTAAGGTTTATTTTTAGGTCTCACCGTGACCTTTAATAGCTAGTAATCCTGGTGCTGCCTGTACAGGCCAGACTTTCATAAACAACACTTCCTGCTGGGATGTT
This sequence comes from Gouania willdenowi, assembly GCF_900634775.1. NCBI lineage: Eukaryota > Metazoa > Chordata > Actinopteri > Blenniiformes > Gobiesocidae > Gouania > Gouania willdenowi. The sequence continues at coordinate 16,309,037 of NC_041052.1, read as the reverse complement.
AGGTTTCCCAGCTTCTCTGGAACTCCTCTCACCTTTTCCAGCAGCTCATTGGCTCGATCCTCGAGGTCGCCCAGTTTGCCCTCCCTCTCCTTAGCCTTGTTGAGGTTGTCCAGCATGATGACCTTCACCTCCTCCACCTCCTCCTGGGTCTGCTGTAGGCTCTTCCTACCATTTTCCTGCACACATTACAACACACAAAGCGGTTAATTCCTGGGACATGATGGACTAGATTTCTGCTCTTTGGGTGTTACCACAGGAATCTTTATATGAGAGAAAAGTGAATCTGTCCATGATTTTATTGATGATTTTAAATTGTTTTTTTTTTTTTTTGCCGACTTTAATGTTTTCATAGATTTTAAGCTGTTGTATGTTTTCTGTTGCATTTTTTGATCATGTAAAGCACATTCCTTGTGTACGAAATGAGCAATACAAATACATTTGCCTTGCCTCGTCTTCTTGCCTTGTTGAAAGAGTCACACATGAAACATGATACAGCAGATTTTCAAGTTTTGGGATAAACAACTGATCTCAGTTATCTCTGAACCATCAACCCTAACAAGTCCAGAGCAAGTATGTAGGCCACTTTATCCATGCCAGGTTTAGTTTGTGAAGTCTAAAAAACAAGGCGTTTCACTCAATAGTACGAAGCCTAACAGTAACTTTTACTAGTAGGGATGCACAATAATCATTAGTTGACTAACGTAAACACACCCTTACAATATAGTCCCTCACATAACAGCCAACCCAGCCTCAGCCCGACAGAACACGACCCGAATGAAGCTGATGTCTCTTAAGCCCAAACCTGTTTCACCAGACACATCCCGAGTAATGGTCCAACGCAAGTTGCTTTAACATCCGCTTTATTTACTAGCTCCTCCTTCTGCGTGCACTATAAATATAATAAGCAGCTTCGTGTAACGCTACAGACGGTACATGAGTCTTTCTCACGCTAATTGAAACACAATCACCTGACCATATATTTATCGTGCAGCGTCCGAACCCTGACCTGTGGTGTAACGATCAAAATAAGCCAGAACCAGACCAAGCCCGTACGGTCAAAGAATTCAAGCTTTACCACATAATACAATTTAAACTAATAAGTTGACCTGATGACATTGCACCTTTGATTAACTTTGGGAGTGGCTAAACAGTGGCTTCCCTAAAAAACTGCTTTTATAGGACTGTCCTGTCAAAGTGAAATGACTGAATGTACAAACCAGAAATAAATCCTCTATTAAGGACAGGGTCCCCTGCACTGGTATGTGGACTCTAACCCTAAAGTTTTAAAGTTTATAAAAAATCCATGTATTTTATTTTCATCTATATTCCTGTCATTTTGTTTTGAAAAGGCATCCTTCTGCTTTTGTGCTTGATTGCCCATACTTATACTCAGTGGGGGAGCGGTGATGTATTTGCTGAGCAGTTTGTGTGCAAGCAACACAAGCGCACACACCCCCACACAAAAGCTTTTTTTCTGAGAGTCTGTGCAGTGGCTGTTACAATTCCTTCCAAAACACTGTTTTAGATGTTGAAGATGTTTTCTAGAGATGTGCCGATACCCTTTTCTTTAAACATGTAGAAGTACTCTGATTCGTGTACTCTCTGACACAAATGAATGAATAGCTATTGACGCCAATACAGCTGCTATGTTTTCTTAGACAATAATTAGGTTTCATCACATTGCTAATTATTTAAATTAACATTTTGTCCTTCCAGATGGATACAATTATCGGTATTGAGACACTACTATTCATTTCCCCACCTCTGGTCTTCCTCTAAGACTGTCTATTTGTGCAGTAGCTGTTTCATATTCCTTCGTTTTTGGCCGTCTTTTTCAGGGGTGGATCTTGCTTTTACTTTAATGTGTGCAACAGCACTGAAAATGAGGGTAATTTTAAAGTAAAAAATAAATCAATCACGGTTTCAATCACAAAAAAGCAGCGTGGTAAAGAAAGTCAGAGTGTTTTTAAGGCTTCATGTACTCTCTAGGCCGAGGTCAGCGAGACAGCGGATGTTCATACAGCGTTTCACCTCAAAGTCATTTGTCGCCTGTCAGCTTTCTCCTTCACATTTTACCCTCGGAGCCGTCAGAGGAAACCAGCATCTTAAATACTGACAGAAACAGGAAGCCAGCGCTCAACACATCACTGGTACTTTTTGGTCTACAGCAGCTAGAAGACCAAAGAGTTAAGAACTTGGTTATTGTGCTTATGTAGGGTTTTCTGGTATCTGTACTTCACTTTATTGTTTTTTTTCTTCTAACAACTTTTTACTTTAGCACAAATAGCTTTAACTTCTACTCACAATAATTCCATGCTGAAAATTGCCTCACTACTTTCTACAACTCTACAAAGAAATCATGACGTGAACGCCAACTGCTGTAGAAGCTGAGTGGCAAGGTTCAATTTATTGTGTTGAAAGGAGGACATCTAGGTGGAATTTTGGCACATTTGACACTATCTGTGGTATCTGGCAATGCACAGCAGGCGGGCTTACTATGTTAGAGGCTTCAAATGCTGACACATCGATACAAGGAATTGGTAAATGAGCTAGAAACAGATGAACAGATAAGAAACAGAAATCTGGACAACATCCGAATATTGCAGCAACACATCATTAGTAGGGTAAAAACTAACCTGCAGTGGTGAGTAGTGCATAAGAATGATGAAGTAAACATGTGATTATCTTTTCCAGTATTTACATTAACAAGTGTGCATAGATGTACATTTAAATTAAATAATATACGTGTTTGTACATTCACAGTTACAATTTAGTTCCAGGGTTATTTCATTGCAACAGGTCTGACACTCTTTGACTGTTTAGCGTTCATTAGAGTAACAACCTGGGGGAAGAAACGGTTCTTATGATGGGTAGTTTTGGCATTGATATGAATTACTGTATATTGTTATCATCACACTAGAAAATTAGTTTACGAGTTGCTGCAAACAACAATTTACTTACTTGACAAGAAATGGGCCAAACAAATTCGGTCCGGATGTTGTCCAGATTTTTGCCTCATAGATCCTGGTTGAGCTTTGCTAGCCACAACTTGTGAGATTGTTCTCCCTGATTTGTTATGAATTTTGGCAATCTATAAAATTCCAACTGTGTCTCACTGTTTGACCGACTGGTACAGCCAAAAACACGGTAATAGTTCACTATTTTGTTTAGAAATTCGGGATTTTCTTGTCTGCGTGCTGTTTCTAGACCTGCTGCTTTATCTCCAAAATGGCGTTGATGACGCAATGGATGAAATCACTCTATAGTCAAATTAGTGCTCTGTAATTCAATATAAAAAGTGGACGCACGGTTAGAAAAAACTTTGTCATGCACATACACGTTACAGTTAACTGCAGCAGCAACAGTGTACTACTGAATCAGGAAAACATTAGAATTAGGGGCTGAGAAACCCGGTGTAATGATGCTCGGGGTGAGATTTTAGACTGTGACCAATAGAAAACCATCTTAACATTTAAATGTAAAGATGTAATTAGTTGAGGTAGTTGAAGATATCTTGAACTAAAGTTTAAACTTGGCAAAATGACGTTTAAAGTATCGCTAATGACGTACTATGAAAAGCTGTAAGGCGCTTCATGGTGCATGATGCTTTGATGCATAGGCCACTGTTGCTTTTGTATAAGTAGCATACGTGCTACTGTCGTTGACTTCCGGGTAAATGAAAAGATGTAATCATTGCAAACGAATCACTCCATGAGGATCATTAACTCCTGTTAGGAGCTTTAACAGTAAAATTGGTGAACATGAGTACATTTTTATACACGGAATACATAATGATAATTTGATGGAGATTTTTTGTCTGTTTGAGCAAAAGCGAAGCTATATTTTTGTTGTAAATATTGTATTGCAGACAAATGTAACTGAGCTGGGTGAAGTTAAAAGTGAAACACACCAAGGAAAACACTCTCACGCTGCCTTTGTTGTATTTCTTCAAAAATCCAATCTGCATTTAAACTGACAGGTCAAAGTCATTCTGTCTGAAATGGGTGCAGTGCTAACCGATCTTAGAATTCTTTGCTTTGAGTCGAACATGTACTTAAGCACATCTTTAACCTGTGATGCCTAAATGATGCCTCCTCTGCTTTTTTTGTCCACATTTTGAAGAAAACACAGTGTTGGTAGAGTTTCACTTTTCCTCAGAGAGCAAAGGAGCCTCAGAGTGGGCACATTGAACCAAACAATAGGCCCAGTTTAAAGCCTAATACACAGGAAGTGCTGCCCACTGCGGCTCCTCTCCTCACTTCCTTCCTGCCTGCAGTCACATTACAAGGGCTGCCAACTTTGGCCGTCTAGTCGACTAATTGGTCGATGCCGTTGTGGTCAACCAAGATTTTCAATGGTCGACTAGCAGTGGTATCAGTTTCAATACCGTAAAAAAAAAGAAAAAAAAGCAATGCACTTATATAGATGATAAGGATTAAATATAAAATATAATATATTTAATGCCTAAACACGATTCTATGTCCAGCTGTGAGTGCTGCACTGCAAAAAAAAAAAGTGTTGTGCTTCAGCTGTCAGAGCAGATCACAGCAGAGAGCGGACAAATTAAGACAGGCTTGAAACACAAGCATCCGCTGTTAAATCAATCATTTTTCTACACAAGAACATGAATTATCCTTATATTTGATACGTGGATTATGTAAATAGATCCTCTGCTGTCTCTGGCACCGCGGGCACACTGCACACCTGTGTGTGTTTGACGTGCGGTTGTTTCCCTGTGTGCTGATCTGATGTTAACATTAACAGTTTCAAATAAAAGCAGGCTTACCACTAAATCAAATGTAAATTTGTATGAGGAAAAAACAGGTTTTAATTGTCGGTTTCAGGTTGGGCTCTGATATAAATACCCAATGTCTGTAGGACCTGTAGGTTTCACTTTTGCTTTGTCGGGTTCTGGTCAAAGCTTGAATAAAGTTCATATCATGAATGGTCTGTGTTTAAAAGCAAATCAGCACCACAAAACGCCAAAACTAAATATTTGTCTCTCTTTTTCTCCGTTTTTTTTTTTTGGTCGACTAATCGCTACATGTGCCATAGTCTTGGTTGACCAACCATTTCCTTGGTTGACTACAGCCCTAGAAACAAGTACAACCTGATGGCCCGCATTTCTCGCATATACACACATACATCTATCTTTCACTTTCACTTTTTTCAATCTTTTGGTACTTTCCGCACAACCCCTACTTCCCCATTTCATTCATCGTGCTTTCCATGATTTCAGTTTTAGTTCAAACTCTTCTGCTTTGAACGAATGGAAACTGACTCTTACGATGTGTTATTTAAGGAAGTGGTTCCTAACTACTACAGTTTTTTAAACCTGATTTATATCAAAATATCAATCCATTTTAAATATTATAAAATCAAAAACAACGAATGATGCGGGCAGAAAATGAATGAATGAAACTGCCAATAATTGATAACAGTATGTCACAGTTTTTTATTGCAAAAAAAACCAAGAAACATATCAAATGATAAAAAAAGCATTCAAACATTACTTTCATTATGATTATCAATAATAAAAGATTAAAAAGGTATTTAGTAAAGTTGGCTGTGGAAAAATTAAGTAGTATGATACAAGAAAGAACAAAATGGTTCTGTGGAGTTTTTGTTGTCGTTTTATGTATTTTTGGTGTCCTTTAGTATGTTTCTGTTGCCATTTTGTGAGTTTTTCTTGTAGTTTTGTGTGTTTTTCTTATCATTTTGTGTGTTTTTCCCCCGTACTGTGGGTAAGATCATCAAAAGGAAGATGTTACAGCATGTTTCTACAAGATGTAGTGTGTCTGAGATGAAGCGAAGAAACAATGGTGCATGATGTGCAAAGCACGTAAAAAGGGACACGTCTCTATGTTTACATGAAAGAACCAATGGCGTTCATGTCCAGTGATGACTCGGGTCAATTTACTTCCATTAACAACTTTGACTCTGTGAAAATACCAGTAAATTGTTGGGAAGTCATTTTAGTTTTTGGGGCGTATATGCAAGAAATCACAGTAAGAATGAAATAAAAACACGTACATGCATGCCTCTACGGGACTAAACATTCCTCAATGCAATGCGTGACATGATTTCTAAAGCAAAACCAAAAGTGTTCGGCACCTCAAAACAACTGGGAGTGTTCAGAACAAAAGACGCTGTCGGTCGGACCAGACCAATGACTCTCCTCAGTTTCACCACCCACATATGTTGTGCAAGTCAGGTGTTGCTACACCCACCACTCAAGCAAATTTCCCCTTTTCTGATGGAATGTCAAACTTTTTTGTGCCTTGTATGCGTGTAAACAAACTAAGCGTTCCTTGTTTACGTCACTTCTGCGCTTTTTAGGCCGTAGACAATTTGTAACAAAAATCCTTGGTTTATAATAAGTGCACATTGTGTTGGTGGTGGCACAGACACTTGAAGGGTGTCCTGATCCGATATCAGCAAACAAATTTGGATGCTATCGGCCCGCATCTAGAATCTCTCATATAATATACACTGTTTTTTATTGGATTTATTGATGTTATTTTTCAGGATCTTCTCATTTATTTTTAGTTTATTGTCGAACATTCTTTAAGGTTAGAATTTACGAAGTGTCTATAGTTTCAGACCCGAACCTCAGACAAACCTGACTATAGTTCCGGCACTTCATGCGCAGTTCCGTTACTGCCAGACCTTTTCCACATAAGCGTAATGTATCTTGTGAGGATGGCCAAGTTGTGTAAGGCGCTAGGCTCAAGGATTTTTCCTTCCGCTGATGTAGGTTTGAATCCCACTTCTGACGTATTTTTTTATACACATTTAACATGGCAAATTTCACCTTTAAAAAAACATATACCAAAAAAAAAAGGGTATTTCCTGGGTTAGGGTTAAAATAAAACTGAAGCAACTATAGCTAGAAGGACACGGGTGGGTTAGGGTTGCGGACGCATGCGCACAGGGAGTGCCGGAACTATAGTCAGGTTTGTCTGAGGTTCGGGTCCGGACCAATAGCAACAGGCTAGAATTTATGTAACCCAGTGGTTAATAATGTCTGAGTAACATCACTTGATCAAGCCTTTTGTAATATTCCACACTACAACATAAGTAATAAAAGTATGATTGATACGCTGATCAATATCCGCCAGTAGAAAACATTGTATTGGGACACCCGTACTATATAAACCTTCCCAGGGATTTCCAGAGTCCAGAGGACACCCTGATTGGCTGCCAGTTCGTAAAAAAGGTCACACACACAACATACACACTCACATGTATTCATGTTGTCTAAGGTTTAGAGACTCCATTGAACCAAACATACTTGTTTCCAGTCCATCTGAATCAATTTTGTCTAGTATGACTGGGTTACTACTGAGGTCTTAAAAGAATCATCACAACATCACACATAGATGTGTCGTTTGGGTGTAGACACATCTGTGTTCTAAAGTTTGTTTCTATTCTGTGTCATTTATTGGTTCATTCATCTTTTTTCACCTCCTTTATCATCACCAGTGTTAAAGCACAGGCAGTTTAGAGATTCACATCAACTCAATAAAACCTCACAAGCATGAGGACAACATGCAAACTGCACACAGAACGGTTTCAGTGTGTCCACAGTCACACGGGGAATCTAAGCCAGGCCATTCCTGCTGCAAAGCACCACTACTAATCACTAAACCACGTGCTGAGCCATCCTGCTTCGTGCACACAATTATTTGTTTACTTATTTATTCAACAGAAGGTGCTTCAGTAATGATTTATTTGTACACAAAAAAACACAACAAAAACTACATGAATGTAGTAGAAGTTATACCAAGATTTCCCAAGATTTGAACATCTCACAGAGCACTGTTCAATCCATCATTCGGAAATGGAAAGAGTATGGCACCACTGCGAACTTACCAAGACACGGCCGTCCACCTAAACTAACAGATGGAACAAGGAGAGCACTGGTCAGAAAGGCAACCAAGTGCCCCAAGATGACTCTGGAGGAGCTGCGAAGTACTGCCGCTGAGCTGAGAGAATCTGTACATGGGACAACTATCAGTCGTACTCTACACAAATCTGGCCTTTATGGACGAGTGGCAAGAAGAAAGCCATTATTGAAAGGAGGCCATAAGAAATCCCGTTTGGAGTTTGCCAGAAGTCTTATGGGGGACACAGCTACCATGTGGAAGAAGGTGCTTTGGTCAGATGAGACAAAAATTGAACTTTTTGACCCAAATGCAAAACGTTGTGTATGGCGCAAACCTAACACTGCTCATCGTTCTGAGTGCACCATCCCCAGTGTCAAATAAGGTGGGGGGAGCATCATGCTTTGGGGCTGCTTTTCTTCAGCAGGGACTGGGAAGGTTGTAAGAATAGCTAGGAAGATGGATGAAGCCAAATACAGCGACATTTTGGAGGAAAACCTGCTGGAGTCAGCAAGAGAATTGAGGCTGGGGCGAAGATTCACCTTCCAGCAGGACAATGACCCTAAATTCTAAGCTAAATCTACAATGGAATGGTTTAAAACAAAACATATTCATGTGTTAGAATGGCCCAGTCAAAGTCCAGACCTAAATCCAATAGAAAATCTGTGGAAAGACCTGAAAACTAATTTGACAGAGCTGGAGTTGTTTTGTAAAGAGGAATGGGCTAAACTTCCTGTCTCTAGATGTGCAAATCTTGTAGAGTCGTACCCCCAAAAGAATTGCTGCTGTTATTGCAGCAAAAGGGGGTTCCACAAAGTATTAACTCATGCTGTATGAATACGTGTGAATGCCCAACTTTTCGGTTTTCTATTTTTTGAAAAATAACAGAATCATGTATCGTTTTGCTTTCACTTCACAGTTGTCTGTTACTTGTGTGTGAACTTTCAGTAAAAAAATCAAAATAAAATCTTTATGTTTATGGTTGTAAACACGACAAAATATGCAAAAGTTCAAGGTGTATTAGTACTTTCGAGAGGTACTGTATATGTAAACAAAACAAATATATATATATATATATATATGTACCTGTTTCTATTTATTGAAATAAAAAACATAAACATAAATAAAAAACTGTACTTATTATCAAGCCATCTATCTTTGTATTTATTTACTTTAATTAATTTAGATACATTTCTGAAAAAAAGAGATATGCTACATAATATGATTATTAATATTATTAATTCATTCATCTATTTATTAGTTCATAAACTCCATCGCTTAAGATCACACATGTTAAAAAAAAAAAAAAAAAAAAGTATAGAAGTGTGAATTAAATGTTAATTACAATTATTATTACATTATTGGTAAAGCAAATGTTTTTAAAACACTGGAACAAACACGTGGGTTGTATTTATTGTTATATATATTTATTTATTACTATAGTGTTATAGTTATGGGTGTCAAAATGAGGTTGATTTGTTTTGTAAACATAAAGTAATTCTTTCCTCCTTCAGGGACTGACATTGATTATAAAGGTCACACTAAAACTACAGCTTTAAATCTCTTATGTTAATAAAGTCTGTGAATTTATTTAACCCACTTTTTTAGCCTCGGTGTAAACTTACCATGACTGTCGGTGCTGTCAGTGGATCCACAACACACGCATTGACTCCTATCAGCTCTACTGGAAAAACCACATACCAGTCCGACAACTGGTTCGCGTCCAGACACTGTCTGTACTGTCTGTACACAGACGGTCCAATAAAGTCCGAGTCTGTTAAAGTATGAGTTTGTTCCGCACCGACCAGTGTCTGTGTCTGTCTGTGAGTCACTTCACCCAACTGGGACTTTAACCTGTGAGACGTTCACGGTCCGTCCGGACAAGGTCTGGCTCCACCCATCAAAATTTAATATACAGACGCCTCATCAACTGACACCGCCTGTTGGAGCTGACGTATTGGCGCAGCCGCCATCTTGGATGGGTCTCCAATGCACCTGCCCTACCTTTATTTATACTGAGGATGGTATACCACCAATTACAATAATCATCATAACTTCCCAATTTATTTATTTATTTATTTTTTTAATCACACGGTTAAGTTTGTTACAAAAACCTGAGGCTTAGTTACAATACAGGACGCAGTCAAACATTGAAATATACGTGGTTTCATGCTAAATGACTTTGTATTATGCTCCAACAAAGACAAGGTAGGCTATGGCATAATGATAAATGTATAATAAATTATAAGAATATATTAATAAGAGAAAAAAGTTGAGTGAGGAATGAGAGAAGAGAGCTAACACACACACACACACGCAACGCACAAACACACACACACACACACACACACACCACACACGCACACACACACACCACACACCACACACCTTCTGTAACATATACTGTACATACTCCCATTTACACTTTACCAGCTCAGGCCTGGAAAGGTTTCTTATTCATAATATCACTGCCAGCACCATGACTATGAGAAAGAGAGAAAAGAAAGGCTGTGTGTGTGTGCGTGTGTGTGTGTGTGTGTGTGTGTGCGTGTGTATTTATTTATTTATTTATTTATAACATATAAAAAGAAGCAATGGAGAGATTTTGATATGACCAGAGCCATGATGCTCACAGTTGTATGGGACATATCAAATAGCCTACAATTACTCACATCATCTCTAGAGGTTGACCGATATACAGTATCAGCCGGCCGATATATCGGGCCGATATATGGACTTGTAGGTGAAATTCCCCTGAATTCTTTAAAGCTCATATCCATAGTTTCTGAGAAATCTTTTGAACGATATTTAACTGGTCTTTTACTATGGTCTACTGCTGATGGTCATTCATATACATTAATGTATATAAGTCCCTCCTTCGTCCTATAGACCCCTATACAAATGGAAATGAGCACCGTGATCGCCAAGCCAATAGGCTTTGACTTCCTGTTTTTGAGACTGTCAATCAAAGCGAATGCGGAACTGCACAAAAACAAGGCCACGCGTCACATCATCAAACAGGTAAATCTGATTTAGGCTCTAACCTGACCCATAGATCTATATCAATGTGACCGGTGCCACCTTGTTATGTTCCATGATGCACATGTGGAAAAGTAGAGGCGTGGCTTCTGGTAAATTGGGAGAGGCAGTGGGAGGAAGTGGAGCAGTTTAGGGCGGGGCATTGAGACGTTTCTCAGAAACGTGAAGCAGATGTAAGATATACAGGAGCTTGACAATGTAGAGCTTTGTATGTTAACGTCCAAGAAGCATTGTTACAGCAAAGAAACAAAACATCCAAACACAAATGTCCTCACTTTTTGTGCCAAGTTTATATAGTATTTCAAACAAATTATCCAAAACATTTGTCTCACGGTCAAGCTGTCTCGTTCCATTGGCGCAGAGAACTATGGGTAAATAAATGAGTGTGTAATGAGTGCATATCGTCTTTCACAATGATGCAATGTATGAAATAATCTGATTGTTCGACTCTTCTCGTGGAGGTTTTCCAGAATGACTGCAGAGCTGTGTGTGCTGCTGGGCCTCTTCAGTCCAGGGTGTTTCCCACTTTGGTGGACTACGCAGCATTTTAACAAGGGCGTCTGCTCCTCTACCCTGTGAGTTCACTCTCTATCTCCAAAGTGGTTTCATGTGTGTCTTACTTGTTTCATGCAGAAGAATTTCATCACATAATTCAACTCTTTTTGAAGGCCCGGCCAAACAATAGCCCTCTTGTCACGCTCCACAGTCTGTTGGAGGATTTACATGTGATTTGACGACAGCCATGGTCTAAACTGTGAAATGTGTGACATCACAGGAAGACCAACGTGTCTTTGTCTCTTCAGCAGAGTGTTTCCTTGTGGCACGCGGCTGATAAAAAGCTGGCAAACGTACAGCAGTACTTTAACGGCAGCAATGAAAATTCTTTCCAATTCGTCCAACATGTGAGACACAACATGAGGCAGACGGATACTTTAGATCGGACAAGGGCAACAGGCTTACCCCCCACTACACATGTGGTTGTAGCAAGACTGCTGACCATGTGAGAGTTGGTGGTTTGCACCGTATATACTGTATGTATTTCTCCAGGAGCTTGTGTTGGTTCTAGCCCTTCCCTGGAATATAAAGTAGGTGTCAACAGATGGTACACACAAAAAAATGAATTCTTAAAACACACAAAACTACAAGAAAAACACACAAATTGACTAAAAAAAAATACACAAACTATCAGAAAAGACACAAAACAACAATGATGCACAGTTTTCAAAATAACTCTCACAAAATGACAACAAAAACTCACTAAATGACAACAAAAACTCACAAAATGACAACAAAAACTCACAAAATGACTCCAAAAACACACAAAATGACTGCAAACATGAATAAAACAACAACAAACGTACACTTAATGTTCAGAAAGGCAGAGGTGAAAGTACCGGATTACAAGTACTCAAGCCATTTGTTACATTTCTACACCCAACCGTTACTGAGTAAATTATTATTTTTTGTTTTAAAATTACGAATGGACTGTATGAAACTACAATAACTGAAATGACCAGACAACAATCAAATGCATCACATCATAGCTAGACTAATCAGATTAAATTTGATGCACGGCACCAAAACAGCACTGAATGGAGGTTATTTTCTCAGGTTTAGAGTTCATAAATGTAGCTATACTTAGAGTCTGAGATTTATTTTAATTTACTTTGAATTTAATTTATTGGGGTTATTTATTTTATTTTTTTAATAATTGTACATTTTGACTTTTTTTTGTGTAAAATTGTGGTAGATTCGGTCTGTTCCTTTTTAAGTTTATACATGAGATGTTTACTGTATCCAAGGGAACCGTGGCGAGATTTATTACCAAAAATAAATGTTGGGGGTGAAAGTGACCCAAAGTGTGTCTTGTGCTTTGTTACCAGAGCGAATCATTTGGACAATTATCTCACGTTCAAAAGGTCACTGAGGTGGATTAAGATGGTTTACTTTAATAGTATGATGAGCCTAAACATTTGAGGGCATTTTTAACTTCTCTTTAACAGAGATTTTGTAAAGGAAATCCTCCACTGTGTCTGGCAACCCTGATCCTGGCAGTTAGAGACTATAGTGTCTCAATAGTGACCAGCCTTCTGTCAACAAAAAGTCGATGAGTAACCGAGAACAAAACACACGATATAAGAACAGTCGTGATGATCCATGGCTGGGCAACTTGAGGTCCGCAAGCTACATGAAGCCCTCGGTCTAATCTTGTCTGGCACCAAAAACAAATACACAAATTATATGATTCCAAAAACACACAAAATGACAGAAAAACTGTAAATTATACAATATGTAAAAAAAAAATAAAAAAAAAACGGACACGGAAAATACACAGAATTGATTATCATCTGATGTTTTAATCAACAGCACAGATCAGATACCTGTGACGACGTGTTCACAAGCTGAACCATTACATCAACTGGGAAATTGCTTTTACTAGTTTTGTGTTTTTCAGGACCAAAGGAAAGGGAATTGAAGACACATTTTAGGTATTTCAGGATGTTGTTCTTGATATCAAGCTGTTCTTTTAGTGCGTGCGCACATAGCATGCAGATTGCCCCAGGGCGGGACAATACCAACAAAAACCATGGCAACAACTTCAGAACAAGTATGTAAAAGCCTAAAGAAAGTGTCTATTTGTACGGTTGCTGTACGATCAACCTCTGGTGCTATTGGTACGGTTACCGAACTACACGTAGCGTCTTAGGGTTAGGTTATAACCCAATATTGCAACTATTTTTAGGGTTAGGGTTATGGGTTGGGTTAGGGTTTGGGTTGGGTTAGGGTTTGGGTTGAGTTAGGGTTTGGGTTGGGTTAGGTTTAGGGCTAGGGTTAGGGTTATGGGTTGGGTTAGGGTTTGGGTTGGGTTAGGGTTTGGGTTGGGTTAGGGTTTGGGTTGGGTTAGGTTTAGGGCTAGGGTTAGGGTTATGGGTTGGGTTAGTGTTTGGGTTGGGTTAGGGTTAGGGTTATGGGTTGGGTTAGGGTTTGGGTTGGGTTAGGGTTATGGGTTGGGTTAGGGTTAGGGTTATGGGTTGGGTTAGGGTTATGGGTTGGGTTAGGGTTTGGGTTGGGTTAGGGTTTGGGTTGGGTTAGGTTTAGGGCTAGGGTTAGGGTTATGGGTTGGGTTAGGGTTTGGGTTGGGTTAGGGTTATGGGTTGGGTTAGGGTTATGGGTTGGGTTAGGGTTATGGGTTGGGTTAGGGTTATGGGTTGGGTTAGGGTTATGGGTTGGGTTAGGTTTAGGGCTAGGGTTAGGGTTAGGGTTAGTCTCAAACTGGCCAAATGGGGCGCTGCATATGGATAGAATGTCGGTATATTGATACGGCAACCGTACGGACAACCACTGCCAATACTGAAACAGATGACCTGGACTTCTATCCATCACATGATGGGAGTGATCCAAACATCTGACATGCACGTGCTGAGTCGGCTCGGTCATGGTGGAGGCCAATGACGGGCTTCTTCTGGGAAAAGCAGCACAAGCACAAAGGTCACATTCACTCATGTCCATTTCCAACTCTCGAACATTGATGGGAAGCTCACAGTCCGCATGACTACATCAGTCTGAGTCCCGGCACACTTCCCTCAGGCACAGACGGGCTTTGTTTTGGCTTTATTTGGTGCGTGGTTATGGGAATCAGTGCTCAGGAACGGAGTCATCAGTTTTGACAACAAGAGATAAGGTAGATTTTTACCAAAGACGGGAGCCTTTTGACTGATTTTCAGGATACTGTGAAAAGACTCTAGAGTTGTTTATCTTTACTTGTGCAGGATTTAAAAAAAAAAAAGCTTTACCAGACTTTTTTGTGGCAATTTTAGTAATTAAAATAAATTGTTGAAAATAATTTAGGGGGTTTTCAAAATAAATTTCTCATTGGTATATAAAACACAATATTTTAAGTTTTTAAAAGTTGACTTCAATGATGTAGATAGTGCATTCTGTTATTTTTGGATTGATTGAATTTTTTACGTAAACAGTATTATCATGTATATATAAAGAATATTATGCATTTTCTGTATATTTATCATATTTTTCTATTGTTTTTTGTTTTTGAATTAATTTTCTAATGCTCAATTACTTTTACTTTTGCAGTTTATTTTTTATTTTTATGTAATAGTTTGGTTATTGTTTTTATTTTTGTGCATTTGATTTTCTTTTTCTTGATATTTTTGACATATTCGAATCTTCATACTTGAAGTTTTTTCCCCGTGTATTTCATACATGAACCAACTCAAAGTACTTTACATGAATGGAATGCAACAATTAGAGAGAAAAATAGGTTGTTATTAATTTGCTGTGAGGCAAACAATGAGCAGAATTCACAAAGTTGCTAAAGCACATGTTTATTTTTTCAAAAGCCATCAGAAAAGGAGTTACCAAGCCCTAACATGTCTAATCTTATGTAGCATCAATGTGTGATCTCAGCTTTAAAAGCTACCCCTCCTTTAGTGAATCATTTCAAACTGTCCTCTGTCATTTACTCCTGTTTATTCGGATTCATTTTTTCACCTTCACATTATTCTGAGCATTTTCATCCAAAACCCAGAAGTGAAGAAGGGGCATCATGACCTTTGGGGAAGCTGAAGGGGAAAATCCTGTTTTAGTCAGGTTGCATCCCAGTTGCAAAACAGTGACGAAACAGTGACGTTGTCTTTATTTTGTTCTCTAAACAAATCAGGGTGTTTCCATTATTTCATAAACAGAAGTAATGTGACACCTACAATGCTTGAAAACAAAAACATGTCCTAAACTCCAGGGGGAAAAAAACCGCATGCTATTACATTAATTTACCTCTGGAACTGTACACATAATCACTCTGAGTATAGTATATATTATACTGTATATATGTAATATTACTACTCAATAGGAATATAAAAAAAAACAAACAAATAACATAAGACCACTTTTTCCTATTTAAATCATTAAAAACTGCCACTGTACAAATTTAACACAAAAACAGACAATTCAGTCTAAAATCAAAGCAAAATCACATCACAACAGGCTTAAGATACTGTATGTACATGTTCTTTTTCAAACAATATTAGCATGTCTAAATGTTCTGTTTCAGGATAGCTTGGGACAAATGTTGAAGGGTTTTAAAGATATTTACATTTGTGCTGAAAATGTCTGTTAAATATAAATGCAGTATACACCTGATTGTAGAGAGTAGGCTTTTTGTATGATGACACTATCATTAGTTTCAGGTTTGAGCAGGTCTGAAACATGCAGGACTGGACTTGAGCACACCTGACATAAGAAACTAGCCTACATGGTTTTCCAATGTCAGAGGACATTGGAGTAACCTGAAGAGGAAAGTTTTATCTAATATATATATTTTTTTATGTGGTTAGATTTGTGGAGGGTTACAATAACAGTAGAAAGAAGACCAATGTGACTCTGGCTCTCTTCCCACAACTTTTATTTTGAAAGCCAATAGTCCCTCTGACTGTGGGAGCTGATCCGTTACATGCAGTAGACAACAGGGAGCCTGAAAGTGATCCCTGAGTTGAGGATTGTGATTATGTCCCAGTGGAAGTGTGTGAACATCACATTATGGTTTTTTTTTAGTTATTTATAAAGAAGGAAAGTTCAACTCTGCCACCCTGTGGCCACTAAATAAACACAACACAGCTTGGTTAATAGTTACACCATTTATTTTTATTCTAGACAATGAAACCCTTAATTGCCATAAACCCTCAAAAAAAGACAAAGAACATTCAGGTAGTTTGCAAATACGTTGCTGAGCTCAAGTTTAGTTCTGCGGCTGTTTCAGAAGGTTTGTTAGCAAGAAAAAACCATCAAATAGAACATAAATACTACTGCATCAAGACATCAATACTACCTCTAAGCTCCTAAGACAGATTTACACAACTATATAACATGTACCAGTGGAGTAACTCTACATTAATTTACTGATTAATGGGTTAAAAATAATAAAATAGAGCATTACATTCAGAGAAGCCTCTTTTATTAACACAGGATACCAGCTGTAGCAAATGTACAATCAGAGGAGATTGTGACTATTTACACGTCCTCGCTGGAAGTTTGACTTCTGCAGAGTTAAATTGTAACAGCAGGACAGAGCAGACAGGAGACACAGCTGGGAACAAAAGGCCTCCACAGCAGGGCTTTATTTCTGCAGCTGACATTCATGGGGACTAAAGGGGACCCTCAGATGGACTGAGGGGTACACATGGGACATTTGGGGGTGGGGGGTTGATGTAAACCATCCGTGGGAACTGATGGAGACCATCAGTGGGACTGACCGCCTTTATGGGTACTCTCAGAATGACAAATGCTAGCATTCTCACACAAAGGACAAACAAAAATCACACTAACAAACAGAAGCACGCACATAGATGCAAATGTGTATGTTGACATACATACACACGTGTGCGTAGACAAATACACACAGACAGGACACCTGTACACATTAAACTGAGGGTTAGCACATACACACAGGCGGGGGTAGATATGCTCAATGGGAGACAGACGCACAGAACGAGTCCCTGAACTGTTTGTCTTCTCCTCTGAGGACCTTCCACCTCCACATTTTGGTTTCTCAAACCGTCTTCACATCAGTTTCAAGTCTGACGTACGTGTTAAGGGTCCTCACACACACACTCGATATTTTCTTCCGTGAATAAAATAATTTTTTTTTTACATTGGACCCCAACAAACATCCGAACTGAGCACGAGCAGTGCTTTGTCGATACATACAATCAATGCAGATTTCCTTCATATAAAGAAGACAAACAAAAACTTTCAGCAAACCACACTAAATCTTGACACTTCCTACAAACGTGTGAATTCATGTTTGTTGGGACGAGGCGATTGTTGGTTGCTTTGACGATGAGCTGGTTCTCTGTGAGAGATTTAGTTTAAATTCATAAAACCCAGGAGCTGCAGTAGAAATGAAGGGGTTAGAAAAGCTAACGTGTCGTTAAAATGCCTCAAAATGAAAAAATAGAGAAAAACCTGAAACAGACACCCCTTATTACACCATTGTAATCAGTGTGGGCGCCACCTGGTGGGCAAACCCTGCTACTTTAATGAATGTCAGATTATAGAAGTAGATTAAGTAGAATGGAACAAATCAACAAAAGTCAATGGTGTCTTTTTACCTCCAAGATGCGTTAGCCCACATTCCTCCCAACACTAGTGATTAATATATTATTGTGCAGTATATATTAGGAGTAACGAGTCAGTCTGTACATATGTGTGTGTGTTTATGGTTTTGTGGTGGGTATTGGTTTGATGGGAGGCAGGGGCGAGCTGGTGGGAATGACCCCCGTGGCCAGCAGGATGATGATGAGGACGATGACGAGGACGACCACCACAATGACCACGATCAGCTTGACGTTCTTCCACCAGTAGGCTCGGGCCACTTTCTGAGACGTCTGCTTGAAGTGCTGAGCCTGAAAGTGGAAGTGGGACAGCAAGGAGAGCCGGTGAACTGGTGCACAGGCGGATAAAGGAGGAGATCTGCTCCTGCCAAAGTTAAACGACTTAATGCACAAAACCCAAAAAAGCCATTAAGGCTGTACAGATGTGTACTGCAATGAAAAATGTTTTTCCCTCCCCTGTGCAGTGGCTGTTTTCATATTGCGCTAACAAATGTATCTCAAGGAAACTTGAAGAGGAATCTTTGTGTTCCACGTATTGCAGACATTAAATGTGCTGTCTTTCTCCATCACTGTGAGGGAACTCTGTACCAATGACCAGTCCCATGTGTTTTGGTTAGCTTAGCATGTAGCAGCGCTGGCTGAACAGGGTCAAATTTTAAAGACTGAGGTGGCAAAAGTACTAGTCTTCAGTACTCAAGTAAAAGTATAGATACTTAAATAAAAAATGAGTCTGGTAAAAGTATTGAAGTTGCTCCCTTACTTGAGAAAAAGTAAAAAAGTATGTGCTACTAAATGTACTTAAGTAAAAAAATATAAAGTAAAACAAGTCACCCTTCAATAATAAAACAGCAAATTCCATATCTTTTTATTAAAAAAATGTTTTTAGAAAAAAAAAATACAAATACTCAATTAAACCCAGAGCAGCTTTGAGTTTGACATTTTTTAAAACTTAAAACTATTAATTATTAAAACTAAGGGACCTGCCTAACCGAAAAAAGCTAAAAAACCCAAAATTGTGGTTTTTTTTACGTTGTGGCGTCATCTTCAAAGGTCTTAAAAGTAACAAGCTCATTTTTTAAATGTAAGGAGTAGAAAGTACAGACATTTGTTTTAAAAAGTAAGGAGTAAAAGTAAAAAGTTTCCAAAAAAAATACTCAAGTATAGATACCAAAAAACACTACTTAAGTACAGTAACGTAGTATTCTTACTTAATAAAGGATGACTTATCATTTCAAGCTGATAAATAGGGTCAAAATTACTTAAATCAAAAACAAAACAAAAGCCAACAACAACAAAAAAACTTTGACACGTGTATTTATTTTTGATTAATTGGTAATAAAGCATCAGGATTTTGTTGTTTGTAAATTAGGAGCGATGTGGGCCTGCGAACCGCAATTTTGTGTGTGACATCACTGGTGGGAGGGGACATTGTTCTTTACCTGTAGACAACCATAACAACACACTTGAACAAGTAATATAAATGAAATATCTACTTGTATAACAAAGACCTTAATAGACTTAATCAGGGATACGTGTCGGAATGTTTCACTTCACCTTTAAAGTGGTTGGTATGTTGATACTTAGATATCAAAAGTCAAAGTACAAGTAAGGTGCAGCTTCTTCATGCTCTGTCGAATCTCCGTCAGAGTCACTAAACTGGTTTCTCCATGAAATCCACTCACCCCCGCCTGCAGATCCTCCGACTTGCCCATGAGGTCGTCTAGCCGCTCTCCTCGAGCCAGGATGCGGTCTACGTTCTCCGTCATGATGTTCTTCACTCCATCCACCTGGTCCTTTAAGGTCTGCACCTTGTCCGGTGCTATCTCCACCCCGCCCAGCTCCTGTATTGAGGCAGAGCAGTCATTAAAGCTACCCATTAGTCTAGCCATTAAATCCCAGTTAATCCACCTTCAAGCCCCCATTAGGTCTTCTGAAGGTCCCAATTAGCCCCCCTGAGAGTCCCCATTGATATCTAATTACAGAACTCTCTCCTGGTTAGTTCTGGTCTGATTGCCCGAAGCAGGCCAGATACCATCGTACACTAATAGCAGTCAGCAAGGTCTCTGCCAGAGGAACCCCCGCTACGTTTCAACTACCGCTATGAGCAACATACATAACACAGAGTCGTCTCATTCATCAAAACCGCCACAATACCCATTACCTTCCACCTTTGTTTGTACTGCAGGTCATCATTTCATGGCTCTTCAGTGCATGTAATAAATGATAATACATTGGTTTTTACATA
This sequence comes from Gouania willdenowi, assembly GCF_900634775.1. NCBI lineage: Eukaryota > Metazoa > Chordata > Actinopteri > Blenniiformes > Gobiesocidae > Gouania > Gouania willdenowi. The sequence continues at coordinate 16,288,740 of NC_041052.1, read as the reverse complement.
TTCCTTTTCTGATTCTTTGTTTTTTTTCCACCATAACACACATTGAGCTTCATATGTAAACATGTAATGTAGGTGAAAGGAAATATGTAAAAATGTAGGGACTGTTTTCATTCATGGAAATAAATACATGAACCTCAAGATAACCTGTTCAGACGTACCTTTTTAATTTAAAATGTATGGGAAAGTGTCTCCAAATTTTGACTGGTAGTATAAATCTATATTCTATATTATCCAAAGTAAACATATCTTCCATCTCTCCCTCTCATTAACAAAATCCTGTCTGTGATAAACATTTAAAGATGGTTCATTTAATACAAAAACTATATGAAGTGCTACTATATTTATTTAACTCTACTAAAGCACCGACTACGGTACTGTCTATCATCTGTATTTATCTTTGTGAGTTTGAAGCCTGGTAAATAAATAAGATTTTAGACAGAGCTCATTGGTTAATACTGCTCTTAGAACAGGTCTGAGGGCACTTTCAGTGGTCTGTACAGGTTACTCAGTTCCTGGGGACCCCTACCCTACAGTCTTGTCACCTCCTGTCTGGATTATTGTAATTCTCTCTTGTTCCAACTCCCTCAAAAAAAAAAAACTTTACTATCCAATGCCTTACTGACCTTCTTCACATTGTCTAACACTACTGGCTCTGGAATTCACTCCCTCCTGACCCCAGAAATATATATATTTTTAAGTTTTGTGTGTCGGTAATTGTGGGTTTTATTAAAAGCCACAGCCAACACAAACACACGTCTGTCACTTCCCATGAGGCCGCAGCAAACGGTAAACAACAGCGTCTCCAGGAAAAAGGAAACCAGGTTATCTGTGTCATCGGATGACTATCACCCAGCTTCGCCCATTTCTGATCAAACCAACATTTTACTGCAAATGTCACACTGTTATCCCTTCTGTCTAATAAACTATTGTTTTTATTACATTTTATCCTTTGGGGCTTTCATGGGCACTAAAAATGTCACAGTGACGTCAAATCTACATATTTGTGATGCTGTGTGCAGCAAACGCTCATTTCCTCTATTTTCTTTATCAATGCTTATTCTCAGTATTTTAAAAAGCCCCATAGAACTACAAAAAAGTTGGAAATAACACTAAATGCAGCTTTGAAGTTTGCATTCACCATAAACTACATTTCCCACCCAAGATTTTAAATGCCAGGGATTTAAAAAATAACCTAAAGTGAAGTCAGGACAATTGGAAGCAAAAGGGTCAAACTATAAAAAATATCACAAACAAAAGAAACAGACAAAACTGATCTATCCAACTCTTTAATCCAGATCAATCTGCATACTGTGCGCGGGCATGGTGAATTAATGGCGTGATCTGGCGCACATAGTTCCCAAAACAACTGGACGACCTCCTAAACAAGTTCTGATGAACTACAGCCAAGCCCGCGGAACGTCTCCGCACCGAATAGCACGTACCACGTTCCCGAGAATTCAGTCCAATAACTCGGTTCCATCGAGTAAAACAAATAAATATGTGCAACGTAAAATCCTAATTTATGTTAAATTGCCTTTGAAACGATATATCACACAAATACATATGTTCCGATAAATTTAGAAATTACAGGAAAAGGTCCCGCACCCCTTTCAAAAAGGTCTCAGAGAGGCTCTTGACAGCCGCTCATAGAATATCCATATCAAATTTCAGGCCAATTCGACAAGCATTAACGGAGGAGTAGTCATTTCAAATTGGGGCTCCGGGGCCCCCGTGGCACATATGGATTCATGGGCTCCATTCATATATTGGTATGTGTCAATTATTAGGTACCACCAACTGTCACAATATTTGACTCACAAACAAATGAGAAAACCACTTTAATGGAAATTACCACAAAAAAAAGTGGGGGGGGACCCACGGGCCCCTAATCGAATTGTGTGAGGCATAATTGTAATCTACATTGAATTACCTTTGAAACGATATATCACACGACTATGTGCCCATAAATTTGGAAATTACCGTAAATGGGGGGTGGTCCCCCGGGCCCCATTTAAAAAAAAGGGCTCAGAGTGCCTCATCATATTCATACCAAACTGCATTTTGATTTAATGAGAACTAACGGAGGAGTAGTAATTTGAAAAATGAGGCCCCCGTGACACGTACGGGGTAATACACTTATATAATGGTATGTGCCAATGATTCGATACCACCAACCGTCGTTATATTTGACTCGCACATAAATGAGAAATCTAACTTGCGTATACATCAATAGATTATACCTCCCAAATTTCAGCCCGATCTGTTCACAAACAACAGAGGAGTAGCTATTTTAACTACACAACAACAACAACAACAACAAGACGAAGAAAGTAAGTGGTGTTTTGAGTCCGGTAGCCCGGCCTAATAAAAAGTTCAAATGCGTCTCGTCGTCCTTCTCCTGCATTTTTTAACTAAGGTTGAACTTTAATCAACTATAGGAGTTATAATTATGAGTGTTACAGTTTGACTAATGATCTAATTATCTTGTGACTGGTTTTAAATTGTAACTGAAAAGAAATGCATAGCTGTAATCTGAAATGTCTTTTCATTGTGTTATGACTAAACAAATCGGTTCAAATGAATGTGAAACATTAGAGCCTTGTTTCTGTAGTGACGTGTCACCAGTTTGAATGATCACTAGTTGAACAGCTTCAGCTCATGCCTAAAATAGTCTCAACTGTTCTGTTGACAATAACAATAATAGTTAGTTATGTTATCATTAGTGTCACAGTTCATCGAAGGAGTGGATGTGGCTACCAATTTATGCAAGCTTTGTGAAATATACTTGTCGTACACATCTTTTACAACCAACATAACTCTATGAAAATAATTAATCAATGTCCTGAATAATTCTTCAGTCTCCAAACAAAATAATAAAAAGTGTATTTAAAAGAGAATTACAACATATTTTCAGAAAGTAAACACTGAACTCCCCTTTAATAAAACAAAGTACTACATTACAGGCCCTACAGTTAAAAGTAAGATCAGTTAGCAGTGGCACTATGCTAGATAGATAACTAGCCTTCAATATAAAAGTTCACGTTAATGTTCTAAGCAGGTGCTTGAGACTAGAACTAGAACTGGTCTGTAACTGACTTTTGGATGCCAGTCCAGTATTGAAAAGTTAAAAATTGTTAAAAAAAAAAAGGCTTAATTAAAATATGAGGCAGTTGGGAGGATAGGCAAGACCAAAGAGTCCCAGCCCAGTGTTTCCACCACCAGCCATTAACATGTTTACATTGGTAGATAGGAGTCAATGAACAAGTGTGTGGGTGTTAGCTCTGAGATGGACTGGCGACTGTTCCCAGGTGACTCTCTGAACAGAACGAGTGTGTTTAAAAGTTTGGTGGATATTTTTCTTTAACCTGAGGCTCAGTTAAAGTGAAAACAAACCATAATACATGCCAAGTTCAGTGCTAATAATCATGCATCATAATTTGTCTTGACATTGAGGGATGTGCACTGAAAACAACCACAATTAATCAGTTCAAATCAAACCAATAAACATTTGAAGAGTGGGATTCTGGGTAACAATGCAGTTAAAAGAAGACTAATCAATAAGATAAATGTATTGGACTGAGAGACTGTTGATAAAGGAGAGGGAAGAATTGGAGGGTACAAAAGATGAACACAAACTGTCTTCTGTTATCCCAGGATGAGATTAAATTTCACAAATGGGGATATTACATGACACAAAGGTAATAAAGAACTTGTTTTGAACATTTTTATACCTTAAAATACAATCCATTGGGAGCGCCAACGTTTGGCCGGATGTGATGCCAAGTCATTAATTGTGTTGCATTGTTTACATTAGGTCCCACCCATTTCCTCTAACATTGTTTGATTTATTACTACAGATAAAACGAGGATGTGTGTTGGAGCTACTTCTGCCATGGTATGAAGCTGGTTATTAGAGCGTTGGTTGTGTGTTGGAGCAGCCACAGCCGGCAGTCAGCGACACTGTTTATATAAGAGACTAATGGAGGTCGTCCTGTGCAACAGTGAGTATAGAAGACAAAGTGGACTTACTGGGGGACTAGTAGGCAGGACATTGAAGTGATTTGAAGGAGGAAAATCCACCTGAGTAGTACACATCGGCACAGCCACTGGCAGCACTAACTACAAGCATTTGAAGTGAGCAAAATGGCGGCCAACGTGTCTCATTGATGACCACATCCTCCTGGCTGCTCTACAAGGACTTTAAAAGTTAGTTACCAAACTAGAGTATTATATGTCTTCTTTTGATAGAGCTTGCAATCATAGGCGGAGTTTGAGATTCTTGCCGAATATACATTCTTGGGAATATTAGATTGGTACAAATGCACCAATCGAACAGTTTTAATTATTATTTTTTCTCATTTCTGTAACATAAGTTTTGAAAGCTGTATTATGAACCTGCCAAAAGAAAGCCAAAATGCAGCTTGAAATTTACAGCACCCACTGTAACTTAAAGAATGAGAATGAGAATGAGGGGCGGTGTGTAGCTCAGTGGGTAGAGCGCCCGCCCCATGTATGGAGGCTGTAGTTCCTCACCTGCAGCGGGTCCAGGTTCGATTCCCGGCCTGGGACCCTTTCCTGCGTGTCATTCCCTGCTCTCTCTGACCCCCTTCCTGTCTAGCAACTGTCATATAAAGGCCACTAGAGCCAAAAAAAATCCTTTAAAAATAACAAAAAAAAAAACAAAAAAAAAAAAAAAAAAAAAAAAGAATGAGGGAGTAAAGTTGCTCAAATTAAGCAGAGTTCTACGTGATCTACTGGATACATGTGCTTTAATATGGGAGATACACTTTAACGTGGAGGGATAGACTTGCTGTCAGTTGTAAATCACTAAGTTAAACAACAGGTAGGACAGAATAAAAGGATCCTTATGGATTAAAAGCATTTAAAAGTCCAACAACGTAGATTATGGCATTTAAAGTCTAACAACGTAACTCCACCTTCGCTGATTGTCTATCTGCTCCCGTGGACGGTGGACGCCAATGCAACTCAAATTTACTACAGGGATCCTTTAAATAAGTGGTTCTCAAACCTGTTTTGGCTCAAGTACCACCATTCACTTATTTCTGAATCCAAGTAATCCTTTTATTTGACTACAACATTTTGCTCAGAATACAGCAAAAAAAAAAAAAAATAAAAAAAAAATAATAATAATCATTTTGTAAACAAGTGGAATGAAAGAGAGTTTAGTGCCTCCTGAATAGATTTATTTCTATAGTTTTTATAATTTGCGGTCATCTCCCTCCTGATGTGGGACCAAGACTGACTCTTGTAGTTTCAGTTCAGGTTCTAATCAAGATAATTTCCAGGACCATCATCATTGTTATAATTGCTATTTTCAACTAAAAACAAATCTAAAACCCCATATTTTATTGCTTTTATTTGTTAATTTTTCTCTCTCTCTAAAGTACCCCCTGTAGTGCCATTGTGTACCCCTAGGCAGGGGTATACCTACCCTTATTTGAGAGACACTGCTTTAAATAACTCAATTAGACCAAATACTGATCGATATTAAACTTAGGAAATGGTGATGAACATGTCAATCTTCCTGATCACTGTATGTAATATTTAATGCTGGTGATTAACAGTATTTTTTTTAATAAATACTGGTTGTAATGTGTGTACACACTAACATGCAACAACTCAGTATTTGCCACAGAGGAAAGCAGGGAAACTATGGCTCTGAAACTAAGATGATTAAAAACCTGCTTTGTTCTTTATACGAAGGATAAAGTTGAAGCCCTTTCAAAAGTAACACCCAGCTTTTTAACCAATGGTGGTCATGTAATTATGGAAAAAGTTTAATTTTCTTAACTTTTGGATTAACATTCTGTTTTATTTCTCTTAGATGCTGGTAGTGCGTCAGGCTGCTGGAGTTAGCACTCCATAATGGCTATTTCTCTGATTTTCTGCCCTATAAATGGCTTCAATGTCCTCCTCCCTGACTCGACTACCGCTCTATCTGCTACTCACATGTGTTGGGTAGTGCGATCGCGTCTTGTCTACAAACAGTGCAACTGACTGCTCAAAAGCTCAGCTTGAGACACGTCAGAAGTAACTCCAACACAACATCCTAGTTTTGTCCGTAGAAACAAATAAAACAATATGAAGAAAAAAGTAGAGAAAAGTGCTAAAACAACTTAAATAAAGAGGAAAATCTGAGATTTGGGGTAGAACATAATGAAAACGACTTTTTGTCACCTCTGGCTGAGAACACCCGAGGGGTATTCCATAAAGCGGGTTATGTTCAAACTCTGAGTATGTTCAGGCTCAAATGAGGGAAACTCTGAGTATCTCATTCCTAAACGCGAAGTATGTTCTTCTCTGAGTATGTTACCATGGCAACATTGTCCGTGAACTAAACCTGGTCGCTGGCAGGTTTTATCAAAGAAACCCTGGGTTTCTACCTGGCTCCACTTTAATGAACCTTAACACTTTTTTCTGAAACACATTAGTAACATCACACACCACAGACGTGTTCACATCATTACTAATGTTGTGTTGTTTTACGTTTTTTTTTTTTTTTTGTGCAAACGGTAGTTTTCTTTATAACATTGTGGATACAGAGCATTAAGTGAAAGTCACTGAGAGGGTGATCTGCATTAAAACATCTACTGACGTCTGTAGTAAAGTTCCCTGAATACAAACCTGTGGATAATATAAAGGAAGAGATGATCATTAAAATGAATCCACTTTTAAGGCTCGATTATGGTTTTATATTGTTATACAGGTAAATCTGTAGATCATGGCTCTTTGAAGTTATGATGGCGCAGTGAGTTGTGACGCTGCTCTTGGAAGCGATGGGTCGTGGGTTCGCGTCCCGCTTCAGTGTTTTTTATGACATCTTTTAAGATGTTGAGATGACTCTGGCGACATTACATTAAAAATCAATATAAATGATGCAATATCAAGCGGCATTTACTGTCTTAATATCCAGTGTAACAGGAGGGCTCTCTATGCAGCCATCCTATGCTGCTGCCACGTCTCCTCAGACACATTTTATTCATATTATTCACCTCTTGTCACGTCACTGAAGCAATAAAGTGATGAAGCGACCAAAAAGTGTGACTAATTACGTGTCACTGAAGACTGAACGCACCTTTAGGACAGGCTCATATTCCTCAAACACCGGCTTATTTCACCCATTACGGTGAATAAATCACTATTTTCAGGGTGGTTGCCATGGCAGCTCGACTCATCTTCGATCCATTGATGATGGCTTTTTATCGCGCGCGTGCACGTCAGTAACCCAAGGTTTTCACACTCAGGGTTGATTGACCCACTTCATACCAGCTGTAATGGAATCCGATACCCAGAGTATCCCATCGCGGGGTATGTTGACCCAGAGTTTATGGATAGACTCAGAGTTTGTTAACCCTCCTTTATGGAATACACCTCTGCTCTCCATGGATTGTATTTTCAGGTATTAAGCATAATGGTATTGCACCTTTTATCTCAGCTAACTTTTTTTTTAACTTTATGAGTTTTAACATTTTACATGTGACACACTAAGACAGAAAAAGACATACAGCCAGGCACAAAGACACAAAAATACAGTAGTTTGTCCAGAATTTATCCTAAATACAAGTAGACTGCGGCTGCAGAGGCTCGCGCAACAGATATATATCGGCAGATAACTCAGTCAGTTCTAATAATTTCACAGTGAACCTGCAGCGAAGTTACTCTTAAATAGTATACGACCACCAGGCAATCGTAGATTTAGGCAAATCAAACAGTTATAGTCTGTTAGATGCGACTACTCTGGACCTCGATCCTCGGAATGCTACGCCGGCTACATCCAGCGACCTGTGAAGCAGCGGAGCTTCATACCAGCGGTGTCCGCCGGCGGAGGAGATGTAAGCGGTGTGATCGGAAGCAGGAGCGGAGATGCTGAGCGGGGCTAGCAACCAAGCTAAAAGCTAATCCTCAGAACGCCACTTCCTTCCATCCCGCGTTCTAATGTCCACTCCCTGGAGAACAAACTGGACTACCTGAAGCTGGATTTAAATGTAAGACGGGAGATGAGGGGGGCGGTGTTTGCATATACACCAATAATAACTGGTGCAACAACGGTGAGCTAGTCTCATATCACTGCTCTCCTGATGTCGAACTACTGACTATAAAATGCAGACATTGTTCTTCTCTGATCTGTTAGGACTTTTGGCAGTCTATAAAACTCCACGTTTTTCACAGTCTGATAGATTAGTACAGCCAAAAACACGACAATAGTTCACCATTTCCTCTCAAAATTCGGGATTTGCTCATTTGTGTGCTGTTTGTGAACCAACTACTTATCTCCAAAATGGCGACTTCCGGGTTGATGGCGCGCTGTGAAAACCCTCTATAGAAGTTGTAGTGACGTATTCGCTGTATCAATTTATAAAGAATATTGCTTTATTATTAGTAGAATGTTTGGCAGAGATTATATAATTGTTTATTTCAGCTAAGAAGACTTTTATTATGGTTATTGACTTTGAGAATTTTGCTTTATGTTTGTGGTATTTTCCGATCAGAATGAACATGTTGGTTAGTATTTATATGGTTGCCTAGGTGAAAAAAATAATCATGTGACTAATGACGTCATTGATTTCGTTTACCTGTACTTCAATTAAACGTATGTTAAAGGTAAATGTATTAACGTAAAGTAAGTAATTATGTCAATATGAGCTCAAACGTAGTAAGTGTTTGGTTTAAGATTAGAAAATTATTCCACAGTAGAAAACATAACCTGCTACATTAGGACTAACTAGCCAACGTTTTAAAAACACAATTTTGTCAGGGATATATTTATTTCTGCTATATATTAACTTTATTTTTAACTTTTATATGTTGTATAACCTGGTGGCGGCACAATGATGGAGTATTGGGGCACACAATGGAGGAACAGTCGGTGTCTTTAGACAAAGTTTGAGCGCTAAAACTTGTTAAAAATACAGTTAGTGATTAGTTAACGGCTTATCCACACAGATAAGTAGCTAGCTAGCAGTAGAAAGAGAACCACGGACAGGTGCTGAGGTGGAGGTGAACCTGTTGATCTGCGGTGTGTAATGGAGGAAGACGGAGGAGAGAAAGACACTTTAACTCACCGGGTCTTGGTTCATGTTGTCGGAGGTCGAGTGTACAGAGGTTTGGGAGAAGGACAAACCCTCCACACACACTTTAAACACCTTAAAAAGAAGCTTTCGGACGCAGAAAGTCGATAGTTTCCCTCCTGACTTTGTGCTTCCTGGTTGTGTTGTTTCCTCTCGGTCCGAACTCTGCTGTAAAGTTTGTGTTCACACACAACGAGGCGACTTCCTGCTGACACACACACGCGCGCGCACACACACTTACACGCACGCACACAGTAATGGGACAGAGCTATATAATACATAAATATATATAAATATCTAGCATTGGCATTACCACAGACAGGTAAATTCTTAGATACTAGTACAGTATGTATTCACATAGTGGGAGGAGCTTTAGTAGAGTTGTCAGTTATGGCCAAATGAGTATGTGTGTGAAGGTTGGATGTACAAAGAGGTGTACATACTCAGTACTCTGTAGTGTTATAAAGGGCTATATTTGTGGGTGCAAATAATTTAACTCTATGAGACATGCGCATGATAAATGTGTTTGTTGTTGGTTTTTTTTAATTCATTTTTATATTTTTTTTGTTTGGTGTATTTTTCTATAATGCATGTTTTTTGGAGTCATGATCTGTATTTTTTTGTATCTTTCTGTTGTCCTTTTGTGCCTTTTTTTTAGATAATTATTGCTTTTTGTTGCTATTGCAGTGTGATTCTGGAGTCATTCTGTGCATATTTGTATCATTTTTGGTGTAGTTTTGTGCATTTCTGTTGTCATTTTGTGTATTTTTTGTATAAATATTTAGTTTTGTGTATTTTGAGTCATTTTCATACTTTTGTTGTCGTTTGGTGTATTTTTCTGTAATGTATGTTTTTCAGAGTCATGTTGTGTGTTTTTAGAGCCTTTTTGCATATTTTTGTGCATTTGTGTTGTCGTTTTGTGTACTTTTTGAATAGATATTGTTTAGTGTTTTTGTTTTATTTTACTCATTTAGTATATTTTTATTATATATACCTTATGTGTGGTGAGGGCATGTTTTGAGTGCATGAACATACTGTCACAGGTTGTTGAAATGTAGATGTGCTGTTACTTGATACATTTAAGTCATACATAAAATACTCAGTTAGATAGTACTCAAACTAAAAGTAACTAGTTACTGTCATCCATGTTCATTTTGGTAACAATAATAAATAATTATAATTGCCATGGCTTCCTTGAATACAGTAAACATCTCATGTATAAACATAAAAAGGAAGAAACCAAATCTTGCATAATTGGAACTGGAATTAGTGTATTTTCTACAAAGGCCTCTGTATAAAAATTTCCAATTCTTAAAAAAATAATAAAATAACACCAATGAATTTAATTAAAAAACAAATAATATTAATAATAATTCTCAGGCACCCTAGCTAAATGTACAAACTCTAAAACAGTGCCATGCCAAATGTGCCATGTAGGTAACAACATAATTGGTAGAAACCACAACCTGAACCAAAGGCAGTGACTGGGCGTTGATCAGAAATGGCACGACTAAGAACATATGGATAATGTTCAATCTGCCCTCAATAGACAATAAAACCAAAAGAAAATAATCACAAAAGAAAAAATTATTTACTCAGTAGTTGGGTGTAGAAATGTAATGAATTACTTTACTTCTTTTGAAACGTACTTAAGTACAAGTAAAATTACTGATTTAGAAATATACTCAAAAAGTACAAGTACCAATAAAAGCAACTCAATAATCGTAACTTGAGTACTTGTAATCCTTTGCAGTTTTGTCTTCATATTTGTTTGGTGGTTGTTCTGCTTGTTTTATAGATTTACATCCTGTCAGGGCAAAAATTGTTAGTTATGTTTATTAACATATTTACTCATAGACCTTATTCTTTTTAAGGCTTTAAGTTGAGACTTTTCATTTCTGCTGTCTCATGTTTTCTGCTCACTTCTCGAGGTCAGCTTCCCAAAACACATCTTATCCCTCAGACACAGTGGCATCACACACTCACATGCCTACACACACTCACATAGTCACACATACACACCCAATACACATCCATTCATACACACAAACACCATACACGCACACACCTCCAACACTCACGACAATCAGGAGATACCAGAGAACTGGTTGTTTTGATCTAAAGAAGAAACTGTCTCTTTTCACCCTCTTCTTTCACCCTGTCCTCTTTATCTCCTGGGGGGAGGAGGGAGGGGGACTGAGGGGGAATGTACGTGATGAGTTAGAACTGTGGGCCACTCTTGTCATCGGACGTCCGCCCGGGGCGGTCACTAATTTTGTCCATCTTTATACTCTTTTTTTATTTAGTTTTATAATAAACCTTTTTTTTTTATAAAATCATCAATGCCTCGCCTGGACTCCATCATTCAACCAGAGCAATAAATCATGTCTCCAAATGAGGTCAACCGCAAATTTGCCGTGACAAATTGGCGATCACGAACAGGATCCATCTTCTACTCTGGGGGGCTTCTGCCGTGGACCAGCACTGGAGAGTGGACGCACTTAAAACCCCAAAGCCAGTTTTTTATGGCATGGGACTTCCGAGTCTGCCCCACGGTGGTCTGCCCCTCGGACAGAGACTGGACCACGAACCATCGGTTGATCCTCAAACACCAATTCGGAGTATTAAGGTAAAGCTGCCTTTATATATATATATATATATATATATATATATATATAAATTTTCATTTACATATATATTCGCTCTGTGTTGATAGACAGGCAACCAGTTGAGCACTGTATTGATTTTCATCATTCTGGAGGTTCTCTCCTCCTTCAGCTGTTCTGTGTTTTGACGCAGTGAATAGACTGCCATGAGAGAGGGTCAAATGGTTGAAGTTCTTTGCTTTTTAATATTACAAGTTCCCTATATTTTTCTATTTGCCTCGCCTGGACTCCATCATTCAACCAGAGCAATATATCATGTATCCAAATGAGGTCAACCGCAAATTTGCCGTGACAATCCTGTATTCTTATTTTGTGGTTGGTAAAGTGGTTTATGTGGATGTTTATAGTAGTTTTGTGTCTTTTCATTGTTTTGCTTCAGATAGGCTTCTTTATATCTACCTAGTGCTTGTTTTGTTTTGCATCCTAGTTGTCTTACTGTCTGTTTTGCATCTTTTCAAAGCAGCTCTATGGTAACTGCACTATGGTGTAGTTTTGAATAGTTTTGCTAGCAGCTTACATTCTGTAATGTCATTTTTTTGTTTTTGTTTAATTTGCATCAAACTGTACCTATAGTTGTATGAAGTGAGTTTAGCACCATATCATATCTGTTAAATAATATTAGTTGTTTCTCTTGTTAGCGTTTTCCCACCTCATTATAATGCCTGTTTGTCTTTAAAATATGAAATGTGTGCATTTGATATATTTCCTCATCCTTCTTCATGCTTTTGTTTTGAAATCCATTTCCCTTAATGTTGTTAACTATCTTTCCACCTGTGGGCGGTATAGTACTGACTACTGAGGTGTGTCTGTGAAGCTGTTTTAGCTTTCCGTAAATAAATGTTTTAAGAAATAAGTTAATTTCATCAAAAATAATACATTGTATGATACATAAAATAAGAATGGACAAAATTAAACTAAAATTACATTTTTTTTTTTAACCTGAAAAGTTTAGAAAAATTTCCTGGTGTTTTTGCATACACATACTTGTGATATTCTTTAAAATCCCACAGATTTTATCAGGTATCTTTAAGCCAAAAAATATGAATTAAAAGTAAATACTGAACAAAACAAATAATCTTAAAACAGTACACAAATTTAAAACTTACCTTCTGTTTTCAGATGTAAACAAACCATTTATAATGTTGTCTGGGATTTTCTTTCATATTTGTTGTAACACATTTAAACCGTATTTTCATGATTTCATGACATCTTCGCTGTCATTGTTAATATTTTAAAGCTCACTCGCTGTGTAGAAAATTATTTTTCATAAGGTTTTCCTCGATGCACAAGTTATTATAGATGGTTATTTTAAAAAAGAAAGAAAATTCTAGTTTAACGCACACTTTCCAATGACGTCACTCCCTACCTTACCATAGCCAATCGGAGAACAGTCGTTCTGGCCAATCAACGGTAAGAAAGGCGGAGCCTTCCTCTAATATCTTACGTTTCGCAAATTCACCTCCGGTCCGACCGGTTTCAGCTCTAACCAATCAGGAACGAGGTGGTGATGTAATAAAGTCCTTACGTGGCTGTGCGGGAAATCGTTCATTCATCTGCAGGCGGTTCACATTCCAGACACGCAGTGCAAATATGTACAAGTGCAGACTATTATAACCATTAAAGATGAATCACACTACCTGTTTTCTGCAGCCAAACTAATCATCTTCAGTGTTTTTAATGCTCTTAAGTTGTACTGTTCTCACACACAAACTTGCAACTTGGGCTTAAGTGGCTAAACCTCATTCCATACATACACACTGCAATAATGACTGTAAAGTTATTGATTGCCATTAAAAATATTACATAAGAATGTAAGAAATAAATCACTGTTCACAAAGACAAAAACTAAGAACACAGCAACATAACCCTGACTTAAATTGTAAATAAACAAAATACGTAAAATAAGATTTTTTTTACGTTTTATAAAACTGTAAAATAATAATTTAAAAAAGGAAAACAAACAAACTAATAAAAAAATATTGAAACAAGTTCATAAAAAGAGCCAAATATTGCAAAAATAAATTCATCTTTAAGGTAAAGAAAATTTTCAAACCTCTCCAGCATATAAAAAAATTGAAACTATAACAAAAATCAAGGATTCAACATAAAAATCAATGCACGTATGCAACGCGCACACCAAGACCATTAAAATCAATAAAGCTATGCCATATTTAAAATCAAAAGGTAGTGCTGAAAAAAAGCAAGCATTTGCACTCGTAAAAATGTGAATTATATTTTTCCATCCATCCATTTTTTGACCCGCTTGCTCCTTTTACTAAAATATTTTTAAAAACATCCAATTAAAAGACTATTTTTGAAGAAAAACTTGACCATCAAAAAATTATAAATAAGGAAGAATGAGAAAACTGTAAAACGATACAAAGAAAATTAATCATATAATATATATTTTGAACATGATGTGAACCTAAACTCATCTATGACATATTTGCAAATTCATTTTCATCCACATTTATGAGTGAACTTATTATCTGAATTAAAAGTTCTTCCCCTGAGGAATAAAACCTCAAAAACACACATAAAAAAAAAACAAAACTTTATTTCTTTTGACAATTGTTTTTCTTTGTTGGTTAAAATATCTACAAAAAGCAAAAAATGAAAAGAATACACAGAGGTTTTAAAATTTCTGCTGACACGTTGTCTAAAATAAACAGAATTAGAGACGAGCAGCACTAAACAGGAGAGAACGCGAGGACAGAGTAAAGCATGAGCATTTCCCATCATCCCTCAGTGGCCTTGTCGGATGATGATGTCTGACATGTCGTCCACCTTCACCAGCTCCAGGTTCTGACACAAAAAGGAAAAACAAGTTACTCAACTTTCCACTTTAAGACCACCTTCTTTTTCAGTGTTCATAATGTTATGGCTGCTTATTCTTTCATTGTGGAAGTATTTACATGTATAGATATTAATGCTTAAAATAATTTTGGGACAATAAATCACCATCTCTTCATTTAAACTTGAGGAAGCAAGTTTTAAACCAGACATATCTGTGGATGTTTCATCCAGCAGCACCATCTAGTGAGTCAAATATGAACTACATGTCTCTGTGAACGTACAATAATTTCTCGTTACTGTGAATAGACAGGAAAGCACAGAAAGACTGTTTACATACATATTCCCACAATTAATTTTGAAAAGTGAAATATAAGTTGCTTTCCGACTATTTTTCATAGGCTTTCCTTTTATTTCCTTGTCATTTCCTCTTATTTCTATGTATTTGTGGCAGCTGTAACGACCATATTTCCCCACTGTGGCACTGTTAAAACACCATCTGATCTTTAATGTGATTAGATGATCTCACAGTGGGTTTATAAACCAGTAGGAAACTGGAAATGCAGTTGTCACTCACCTTTTCGTTGGCGAGATGAAGCAGAGCGACAAACGCCAGAGGAACTGACAAGTTCTGTGCCATCGTGCTGGGCAGTCTGCACGAGGAGAGGAAAGAAGGAAGATGCATGGATTATTATTTTTAGAGTCGTGCTGGGTAAAAACGTAGCAGCTGGTGCGGAGAATCACATCAAAGCTTCCTTTAAAGTATGATGACAGATCTTCTGCTTGTCTGCATCGATAACCTGAATTCAAAGTGAAAATCCAGATCATAAAAGCGTCTGTTGATGTTTCTGTCTGAAGAAAAAGTGGATCAATACAGTTTGACCTCAGTTCTCTCTGACCTGTGGGCGAGTGATGGACGTGAGATGCTTCTCGATCAAATGTGTGTGTGTGGGACAGAGACTAGGAATAGAATTTGTTTCTTCTCTTTTTTGTGTTTATTGTAATGATGATGTATTTGTTTTCTATGTGAAGCACTTGGTGCTGGATTAAATATTGTATTACAAAATGCTTTGATAAATAAATATTGATTGAGGGACAGATATTCCTCACTGATCAGGATGTTCAGTTCTGTCCTGGACTCCATGAGGAGGATGTTGATCCAGCTCCATCTGAGACTGGAGTCGTTCACGTTAACGCAGGAATGAATTTTGTCACAGATTCCGCATTCCATTATTATCATCAATACTCTATGGCAGTGTTTCTCAAATGGGGGTACATGTACCGTTAGGGGTTTGCGATGGTACTACAGAGGGTACGAGAGAGAGAGAGAGAGAGAGAGAGAGAGAGAGAGAGAGAGAGAAATGAACAAATAAAGTGTCAGTCTTGGTCCTTCCCCAGCCGTGAAATGACCGTAAATGATAAAAACTATAAAAAATAAACCTTTTCAGGAGCCGCTATATCAGTGTTTTTCAACCTCGGGGTCGGGACCCCATGTGTAGTCGCCTGAATTTTTAGAAAAATTTAAATAGATTTTTGAAATATTTTAATTATTCTTTTTTTTTTTTTTTAATTAAAACAATCTTAAACAACTGTATTTCTATACTTTCACTTTGTGAATCTAGTTAAACTAAAATGCAGTCAAAATAAATATGTGAGCTCAAACACGATCAAAAACTAATTCTAGAAAAAAATGTCGTTGGTATGAAAATGGGGTCACGATCTAAAAAGGTTAGGAACCACGGCACTGAATACTGTTTCTTTCCACTTATTTCCAAAATGAGATCATTTAAAATGTGTGTTATCACTCGTTCATTTCATCTTTATGTTCTATAGTTGTTTATAAATGAAGGGGGTACCTGGTTTCAGAAAAAAGAGAAAGAGGAACTTGAGCCAAAAAACTTTGAGAACAACTGCTCTATGGGACCAGCAAGAAAACCATCAGTGAGACGAGCGACAAATGTATACAAGGCCGACAGAATAAACAGCAATTAAATTAAATCAGTAACAAGGCCACGCGAGATAAAAAAAAAAAAAAAAAACACCTATGGGACCTGAAATGAGGACGCACTGGATCAGCAATAAATCCAAGTCCTCGCAAGAAGGGCAACCAATCAGCAACGAGATCACCAGCAATGAAACCGGATGAATATCTAGCAGGTGTAGCAAACATGTCAAATCTCGTCATCACGTCACACATTTCTCTGGTTTGTGTGATGAAAAAGTGCTTATAATAATGTGTACAGTTAGTGTTTGTCACAGCCTGTGTTGTTTATTCATAGAACACAGAATTCTGTAGATTAATAAGAATAAGTGTTGAGACTGAGGCTGGTGTTTCAACGACAGGTCTGAGTAGAATCTAGTCTCTGTGCAGATCTGCTGATACCTGTTAAGCAGTGTCTTCGTCGTCTGACTGAAGACTTTCTCTCCACAAACTCCTGGTTTCTCAGAATCTTCAACGGTCTGCAGGAAAACGAGGAACAAAACGATGAAAAAAACCTTTAACAAAGAGAACAGAGGATCTGGACTGGATCTACCTCTGTTGGTTTTTCTGGGCTTTCTGTTAGCAGTGTCCACATGTTGTTCTTCAGCCTCTTCATATCCATTTTCTTTGCTGTTTTTGCATAGTTTATCTCAATCTTGTTGACCTGCACAGAAAAAAGAGGAACATGTCTTAAAAAGACTGAACAACATTGCTCTGTTCGTTCTAGCCTTCATGACATTTAGAGATTCCCCAATGTAAAGTGAAAAAGTCTTTTTTGCAGAAGAAATGTAGAGATTACTGCTTACAGATCAGATAATCTGTTCAAAGCAAAACATTCAGTCACAAATGTATCAAACAGACTGTCATAAGAAGGAATAGATAGTAGTCTATTTCAAAATAAAAGCACAACCTTTTTTTTTAGGTTTTGGTTTATTACCCACTCTTGGGTCCGGGCCCACATGTAGAGAATCAACATGTGGGTAGTGACACTAGTCGCTGTGTGGACCAGTATTTTTGGGTGAGAAGCGAAACTCACCCTGTGTGGCTCCGGCACCAGATCTTCCTCCCCGTAAGTGGACACGTTTTCCAGATCCTGCGATGGCGGTTGGATACTTTCCACCAATGGCTGAGAGTCGTCTGAACCAGTGAAGCCTTCAGCGTCGTCGTCACTGTCTCCTCCCTGAAAGGGGATGGAATATTTCACAGATCTTTCCTTCATGAAGATGCTTGTGTTTGTTTTATTTAACTGAAGGTCACTCCGAGGCTTTCTGGGGTATAACATCAGACACACTAAGCCTCTCTCAGGCTAAATGCTGTTTTATATGTCACATGACTGCTCACAGAAAGGCTGGTTTTTACTTGTTCATCATTTTGAATTAATTCAATTTGTTTGCACTGAATTGGATAAAACGGCATCTTCATTAATTACAATGCAAAGTGACTGAAAACTCACATCTATATTACAACTATCCAGATACTCAATGTTGAGAATGATCAATGGTGCGTGCGTTAGTTTTATATTTGTGAAAATGTCGATGGGTTTCATTTGGCTTTTATCTTGTTCAGGTCTTGCTTGAAAAAGAGCTTCTTAATCTAAAGTTTTAATGATAATATAATAAAACATCTGTGGCTTGTAGGGCCTCTGGTATAAATATGCAACATATGATCAGACATCAGACTTTGTTTTGTCATTGCAACCCTTAATTAATAAACTCACTTCACCCACGTCAATCAATGTCTGATTTTGTTTTGGTTGCAAATAGTTTCTTTACACCAATAATTATCCAGAACATAATTGATCTACTAAACATTAAAACACATGATACTTCCCCGATGGAGCCACAGTCAGATAATTGTGAGGGTCCAACGGAACAAACACAAATTTTTTTTTGGTTGAAAACCAAAGGTGTAGGGCTGGGCAATATAACGAGATTCAAGAGTTTTCTATTTTGGCAATATAAAAAATAATTTCTCCTATATAGATATTTACATTTTTTATAGCTCATTTTGTATTAAAATACTGATTTTAGGAGTCGCTGCTTTCGCTATTTCTCAGAACAGCATGAAAAGCTCACTTAGATAAATTGCTGAGTGCGTCCTAACCTAAACCTTTGCCTAAACAAGCCACAATACACAACTCACTCACACGTGCTGTCCCTTATAGGAAAAAAAAGCCAAAAGTGGCTGATATTGTGCAGCTGTTTGTTGATAAATGTGCCTGTGTGACATTTTGCATCAGCACATTTAACACAGAATTGTTTTTCTGGCCTGACTTTATTTGAATTAAAGATATTGAGATTCATATCGTATATCGCCATTTTGAGAAAAAAATATATAGAGATATAGCTAATGGTCCCTATCGCCCCGCTCTACAAAGGAGGTCATGTAAACCGTCTACTGTTTAACATTGTTTCACTAGTTTAAAAATCAAACTATTACAAAGCAATCTACACAAAGAGTCTAGCTTTTATAATCTCTCAAAATCTAAAGAAAAAAACAATCCAAAAATGTTTATATAGGGACCCAACAAAGAATAAACTAAGCGTAACTAAGTGTAGGTTACTTCCTGTTGAATTAGGTTTTTTTTTTAAATAGTCAGAATACTGCACAATCATGTTGGACTTTATTTAAAAGTATTATAATAAGTCCCGTAGGATGACAGTTGTATCGGTGCGACATAAATGAAATAGACTTAATTTAAATTAATTTACAGACCTGTAGACCTGGACAGAAGTTGGCGGTGTCATTAGCGTTGTTGTAGTCGTAATCTCCGATACCTTCACCAAGCTCCCCCGACAACCTCTTCTGGCCTTCCTGACTTAACTGAAGCAAAGGACAATAGACAACATCCCATCATCAGATCAGGGAATGTGGGTGGATCGGGTAGAAAAAAAATGGAAAAAATAGGTTACGTAGGAAGAGTAAAAGCAGACAAGGGCGAATGAATACATCATGAATACAAAATAATTTTTAGGCTTATGATAACTGCTACATTTTTATATGCACAGAACAGCTTGATTTCCAGTCAGTTGTTAAAAAAGAAAGCTTTTAAATAAATCTGTTTTACATCAGATTAAAAACAACCAATCTGGCAACACTGTTTGAATCTAGGAGGAAAAACTAGAATATCAGGAAGTCTCCCTGCTGTAGGCAGTGTTGCCAGATACTAGTCGGGAATCAAACCCAGATGAACAAAGGTGAACTGCTGCAAATTTAAATAGCTATGAATCCAATCTGTGGTTTTAAAGAGATATTCACATTTTCCCAAATGTTCAGGAAATCATCATCTGCATCAGGCAGCACTGGTGCTTTTCTGTTTCAGTGTGTATGTCTCACCAAGCTGCAGGGTTTCAGGCTGAGCTGGGAAAGCGTCTCAGGGGGAAACTGGTAGTCTGCAGGTAAATTGGTTTTCTTATTGCTGGAGCTTAGCGCAGACTTTGTGTTTGTTGTGGCGGCCTGCGGACAATCGATAGAGAGAGTGAGGAGGAGAACACATGCAGACACAATGACATTTAATCCTTGAAATGTCCAAACAATAGTGATAAACTAATATGACATGTAGTTACAGTCACACACAGTAAAACCCTTCTGCCGTGTCTGTTACATTAATTATTGACCCAAAAATTGAATCCAGCTTTTAAAAGAGTCAGCAGGGAACAGAACGTCCTGCAGGTTAATGGACTTAAATGGCCTCGCTGAGCCAAAGTCTCATTTCAGCCTGAACACAGAGAAAAATGATCGATGTAATGTTTAGGGCGACATTAAAACAGTCAGAGATCTATCTTACTGAAGGACTCAAGACATTTAAAAACTGCATTTGCAGAGCAGACACATAAAAGACGCCCAGGCTCCATCAAATGTAATTGCCCCAGAGAGCCAAGAAGCTACGTTGCCACGACGACGGCTCAATAAAGTCCCACAGTAGCTGAATAATAACTCCAGTCACAGACTCTGACAACACAACTTTGACTTCTGAATCAGTTGGCAAATGGTAATAAAGGAGGTGAAAATAAGATTGTACAGACGACTGTAAGTACAGAGTCCCAGGAGAGGTACTTTAGAGAACAATTTATTATAAGATATTAGGATATTGATCATAATGTCTTTTTAGGTCACTTTCAAATAGAGGTGCATGAAAGGATGAAGTCAAAAAGCCAGGAACACATAAAACAGATGGTTATAATTTATTTATTAGCTATTTGTGCTTGAAGTCTAAAGATTCTCAAATCATGGTCCAGGACCCAAAAGTGGGTCGCAGACCTCTTTTATAATGGGTCAATAATGATTGCTTTTATAATCGTTCACATTGCGAGTAATTTTGCTCAGAAACAGTTTTGGTGAAACTGGTGTCCATTTTAACTAATGACCAACATCTGTGCACAACCAGTGGACACTCAGGTTTAGTTACCAGTTTAAACGAGGCATGAGTTGATATAAAACATCACTCATCCAGTACAGGTTTGGCCATGTTCCACTGCAACATCCCACATTGTGGCTCAGAATGAGAGGCTTTGGCAAACTAGTCCAGAGACGATCAACCTCATTTACAGCAGAAGCCACAAAAATCTAAATGTCTGCTCTGGGCCACATCATCAGAATTTATGTCAGCATTTAGAATATTGACTAATCTGAACATTAAATCAAGAAAGAACAAAGATCTTTGTCCATTTTTGTTGGCGTTTTGTCTCTTTTGTCATTTTGTGCAATTTGTCTTAATTTTGTGTGTTATTGTGGCTGTTTGTGTATTTGCTTTGGGAGCCGCACAAAACTAGACAGAGTGCTGCAAGTCTAGGGATGGGAATCGAAAACTGTTCTTTCTGAGAACCGGTTCCCAGTAATCCAATTCCTAAGAATTGTTTGTTTGCTTGTATTTCAATTCCGCTCATCGGTTCCTCTTACGTCGCAAATACGTAACGATAAACTCCTCCAGGTCCTGTATATTGTATTTATGCTAGCGCCAAATGAAGTTCTTCCACCATATAGATGTTTGCTGTCCACTGCGGAGAATCCACCTCCTCCACCCACAGCTGCGCTGTCCTCCGTGCTGTGTTTGTAGCGTGTCTGTTGCTACGCTACTCACTTCCGGGTTCTGTACACTCGCGCTAAAGTTTCTAAAGGACTTTTCTTCCGAAAACAACAAACTTCCACAAGAACACACACCTCGTCGCAAGTTTATGTCCTCATAACAAGTAATCAGACACTGGAGACAGACTGGTGCTGATCGTTGTTTTTAGTTTGCTCTTTCACACTGGTTCACACACACGGCTGATGACGTCACATGTAACAACAGGGACGGCGTCTCTGAAGGTCCATTTATAGAAATGTAAACAAAGGCTAAACTAAAGCTTTACCGTTTAAATACATAATAAGTGCGGCTGTATTTTTGGTTAATATGTTCTTTTTTTTACAGAATAACTATTTGTTTTATGTCTGAATTAGTTTTGGATCAAGTTGTTGAAGTTCAAAAGGAGCACTGTAAATATTCTCAAATGTTTGTAGCCAAAATGTGTCATATGTTGTAATAATAATAATACATCAATTTTATATAGTGCTTTTGTATATATTATTATCCAGTGAAAACAATCTATACCTGGTGGATTAAAAGAGAGCTGATATCCCTGCAGGAAATGAAAGAGACAAAGATAATATAATAAAAAGTTAAAGTAAACAAATCCATTTGTATTATTTAATTCCCTCACCCAATGAGAATCAATAACAGAATTGGTAATGAATCGAATTGATAAGCAGTAACAATAATGGAATCGGAATCGCTAAATTTTTATCAATTCCCATGTCGCCTTTAGGTCACCAATTGCTCATGTCTGATCTAGTCGATACTCAATGGCATGAGTTACGTTGCTGTTTGGCACCGTTCTCTGTCACTGAGGGGGCGGGGCTTCACTGACCCCTGAACTAAAATCTATCAACTATCGCATAAATGTGTGGCTTGTACACAAGTTGGATTTATATGTTTAGTAGGTGAATTATCTTTCTTACCCTGGTGGTGCGGAAGTACGTGTCGAAGTTGACATCATCGCTGAAGTCGATCTCAAAGGTCTTCTTGGGTTTCCTCTTCCGTGGTTCTTTGTCTGGTAAATGGTCCACTGCAGTAAATTAAACACAGATCAGATGAAGGAACACATTTGCAGTAAAACCCTTTAACAGGCAGCTCTGAAATCATTAAACACTCTGGATGTTTTTATTTACCTACCTGATAAAAATGCAAACAGCTCATCACCTCAACCAAGCAGAACAGCTAGAGTGCACTGCAGTGTCTTTGCTTGCAGAATAGTTCATTTTAATAGTGAAAGATTTACGCTGACTAATTTTTAGTGTCTCACTGATTCCCTGGGCCATATATAATTGAAAGATATGGTGCTTTCATTTTGAAAAGGGCTTGTTTTTCTACAGAATGCTGTCCTTTAATGTTACAGGACAATAGTTGTTCCTTTACAAACAAATGTTTCAAGTAACTGATGAGGTTAATTTAAGAAACCAGATTGTATTCTTTTCTGTACTCATGTACTACTTGTTTTTCAGCCTATTTGGGAATCGATAAAAAAACGGATTGATAAGAAGGAATTGATAAAGCATCGGAATTGTAAAATCCTTATCAATGTACATCCCTATTAACTGCTAACAAAACTGTACCCAGGCTGTGCTCTGTGGGGAGAGAAACCAGAGGCTTTGTGGGTTATTCATAATTCTTCCTGCTCAAATGTGTCATTCACAGCCTATTTGTGCGTTTGTGATTAAATCAAATTGCTCTGAGCTCATTACTTCTGCTCACTGCAGTCACAAATCATCCAAGCATCTCTTCACACTCACGTTTGTGCTTTGGTTTGAACTGCCAGTATCCGGGTCCGGCCCACGCTGCCATCGTCCTGGGGCTGAAGTATGAGTATTCCCTGGGCTGGGAGGACAGCTGCAGACACATGGTGGCAATGTCTCCCTCTCCGATGGGAATCACATCTCTGAAGCACACACACACACACACACACACACACACACACACACACACACACACACACACACACACACACACACACACACACACACACACACACACACACACACACACACACACACACACACACACACACACACACACACACACACACACACACACACACACACACACACACACACACACACACACACACACACACACACACACACAAAAAATATCACTGTTTCAGAAAGCACACCTACAACGCAAGGATTAGCTAACCATGTAAAAAGCATCGCTCATCTATAGGTTCCCTCTGAAGGGAATAAGCTACTTCATTTCCCACCATTGAAAGCAAATAGTTAAATAAAGCTGTGTCCAAAACTTGTCCTGGAGGGACACTAATCCAGCAGTTTTTAGACTGATTTTACATAAATCGTACTAAAATTCATGCCAAATGGGCATAGAACACTGTAATTCCATGAACTTGATTTGGCGCTGTATGTGTTTACAGCACATTTAGAATAGCTCAAAGGTGACAGGAAAAAAGTTTATTAATTTCAGAATTGGTTGTTTTTCAAGCAAATCGAATCATACAGTGTAGATGATTGTCAGCAGTAAAAAGGGGGATTTCAATTGAAACCCTCCTGGATTCATGTCTTTAGCGGAAAACAGAAACAATGAACATGGAAAAGGACAAATTGCTTGGAACTACAGAAAGCCCATTTTTGAGAGAAAATAAAAAAAGTAACAAAACCGCAACATAATCTGAAAGGACTAAACTAAACAAAGAAAAGATCAGATGTCTGTTTGTTTCTCATTGTCTAAATCACAAGTGTGTCTCTGTTAATGATGACAGTAAACATTGGTGAACAAAATGTGAAAATTGACCATCATCCCAAAGAACAATCAGTTTATTCTTGCGTTGAGCACACAAACCTAAAGGTACATTTATTTATGCTGCAGTACATTTTGAATTAAAGTTGTTTATACAACACCTTTTAAATTGGTTATGGCAACAAAGCTATTATTCATGAGCTCATCCTACAAAATCAAGTCTTTCTCCGGTTGTTTTACCGTCCTTTCCCAGAGGTGGAGGCTTCACAGCGCTCCCTCTCCTCCTTTGCTCCCTCCTCACAGTCTCCTCCGCCCTCGTCATAGTCGGCATCAAAGTCTGGGCAGTCATTGTCCTCCGGCTCAGGATCCGCGTTGAGGTCGAATACGTGCTCGCCCTGCTTCATCTTGTCCAGGAACTGGTTTGTGGTCTGAGAGAAGATGTATGAGTAGGAACGGAATGCTTCATTCGACTAAACTGAGGAGTCCAAGCTACAAAATGAACTGAACTTTATAAACAGTGATCATAGATAAGTTTAGAACTCATAATAACACTTTCGGTGAATTTTTTAAATAAGGAGCAAAATTTTAGCTGAAAACCTAAAAAGTTTATATGGGTACGTTCACACTAGCCAATCGTGGTGTTTTAACTGCTCTAGGATTGGTTTGTTTGGACTGATGTGAGCATGCAAATGATCTCATTCTCGAGCGCTGGTCTTGGAGCATTTCCAGATGAATTCAGATCTCTGACAGAGACCTAACTGACAGCTGCTGTGCAAGTGAAGAGAAAAAACCCACCATAAAATATTCAAATTGGCTCATAAGCACATAAAAAAGTGAATATGGGCAGTCGTGCGGGTGCTTGCCAGTGAATAACAAAGTTTTATCATTTTTTGCTATGATGAATGTCATGGTGCGTCTAACACTCGAGGGTACATCAATGAATGTTTTCTTTCTCAGCAACAATGACCCATAAGGTAACCAGAAGAACTGTGTGATCAACAGTTGATTTCGTAGCTATAATCCTCAAAAAAAATATTATAAAAAATGCATTTTAGTTTGCTTATGGTAATATTTTGAGCGTAGTGAAACATTAAAGCGTCTTCACGGTCTGATGATGCTCAGATTTCACATTACTTTTTGAATATGTTAATGAAGGCTAAATGAGTAAAAAAGGAAACATTCACCTCTGTTAGACATGTTGGTTTATCATTAAACCTAATTTACAAATCTGTGATATTCAGTTTGAATGTGAGGTTTAAACTGCTCCATATTCTTTGTATAAATCTACGATATAACCATCCCTTTGGTCAGGTTGCGGTGGAAGATTGAGGGATGCATGTGTGAGTGCGTGATCTTCTGACCTGCTCTGGGTTCCAGCTCGTGAAGGAAAAGTCCTGCAGCGAGGGGCAGATGGAGCTTTTCTCCTGGGAGCGCTGCAGCCCAGCTGAAAGACACAGAGTCCAGAGGATGCAGGGTTAATTACTAAAGGTGAGCTTTTTCCTCAAATATAATCATCACCTCTGTTGATGACGCTCTTTAACACCATAAATCATTGTGCGGGTATCATAATTACCCAGGATATTTTCTTCTCAGTCTAAAAATGCTATTTCATATTTACATTTGAATTACCTGTTATTTAGCCAGGCAGAATAGAGAAATAGACAGATAGATTGATAGCTTTTTATTGTCATTGTACAAAGTCATACAACAACATTTGTAGCAGCCTGGAGTGGTATTACGACACATAAACACAGAACAATAAAATCTTAATAAATTAAAAACACACAAATATTAAGAGTGGTTAAAGGCATGTATAAGAAAGCTCAAGTACAACAGTGCAAAGGTACTAAAAGAGATGAGGTCTCTTTTTAAAGTGACCTAAATAAAAAACTCAAACCCCAACCCTGAACTATTCTTACCCATGAATGGGGAGGCAGGGGAGGTCTGTGAAGGTGGTGTAGAGTATGAGGGTCTGGACTGCAGCAGCGTCATGTTGGAGGGAAACAGCAGCTCGCACCGATTGTCTTCACTGAAGAGGACGGATAGGAAGACACCGGCCGTGCTGCTCTCATCAAAGGACGAGGCCATCCTCTGGAACATGGGGTCCACCTGGGTGGAAAAAAACCAAACACCTGATCACGTCAGTAGGGACGGAGGAATTTTAGGAGTAAAGACAACTTGCCAGGAAAGATGCTCTAGAAATGACAGCTAAAAATATGACTAAAATTTCTTTTATTCTAGAGTAAAAGCTGCATGCATGTCAAATCTGCAAGAAAACATTAAGATTTAATACCAGAAAAACCCTGATTTTGTTTGACATGGATCCTCATTGCTAGGTTTAGTCTAAACATTTTTTGGGACATTACTAAAGCCATGTTAAAAATGTAATGAACTACAAGAATACAATAAATAAAGAAATGTGAACTACGTCTTATTTGTTTATAGATAGCAAAATACTTTATTCATTGACAATTACAAAAAGAAAAACTTCCTAAAAATGTTTTTTTAATTTGTTGAAAAATTTCACAATTTGGTGAAAATCTTTGTTTTTTGTTGTTGAACACAGAAGTTTAAAATGATTGGTCACCTATGCATTATTAGACAACAGTGACACAGAGAAATTCAGGCCGTACCTCGCATTTCCTCTCGGACTCGGCGCTGTTGATGTTGCTCAGGTTTTGCTCCACTGTCTTCTTTGGTGGCCGTTTCTTTTTGGGCTGCTTAGCTGCCACCTCTCTTCCTTCCTCATCCTCATCTTCTTTTGATCCGTGACCTGTGAGAACAGAGATAGGTAATAGGTAGCATTTATCAGTAATATTTTGTTATTTGTCATACATTTTCTCTTTTGTCGTGTAGCACTCTCTCTTTATTTTAATACCTTTTACATTTTAGGTTGCTTTTTAAAATCTGGCCAGGGACACCAGAAAAAAACTAGCCTATTTTGGCTAACTCTGACTCTTTTACAGCATGTCTGTTTATCAATGTGCATTGTCCCTTTTAATAAATCAATATATTCAAATTCAAATCAGAAGTGCGACGAGGCTCCCAGATCACAGTTTTTTTAAAATAATTATTTCCTCACTTTCTCCAGGTTTGGTCTCAGCTCCCAGACCTCCCAGAACTCTGTAAGCATCAGCGTGAACAGCATCCACACGCACAGCGTAGATCTTTGTGCTGGCATCCAAAGTGCCGGCCGCCACCTTAAGAAAGACGCACACAACCCAGACATTAACCACACTGTTTGCTGACCGATTAACATAAAATGTTGACCTTTTAAAATGACTAACTGGCAGTAAGTGAAGAAAAATGACTCTCTAACATTAACCTCATTAGGAGGTCAAAACTTTAGGAACAAAAACAAGTTACTGATCAAATTGTTCATAAATTTGTGAAGAAAAAAAAAACCTTGAAGTTGGTGAGCTCGGAGTCTTTTTGTTTGAGGATGTCAGCCATGTAGTCAATCAGGTGGAGGCCAAAAGCATTTTTGGTGGTGATTTTCTGCAAAACAACAACAAAACTGCCTTTATGTCAAAAGTAGAGGTCAACCAATATGTGATTTTCAAAGGCCGATGCAGAAACTGATTTTTCAAAAACTTTTTTTAGTTGATGGCCAACTTCTAAAGTCGATTTTGGAAGCTGATATTGAGGACGATATTCTTCTTTTTTTTTAAAACTCTGATTATGAAAGACAATTGAAACACTCATATGATAATATGTATATATTAGAAACTAAATACACCAATAAAACTCAACATTTATTGAACTTTAAATACACTAACAACCAAGTAAAACAAAAATCCTTATCCGATTAAGGATATAATAGGATAAAAATATTTGATCAGGCACTATTATATTATGTCCTTATCCATTATATCGGCTTTTTATTTGCAAGCCTTTTGGCTTCTACCTCTCCCATGCACATGCTATTATTATCATTACTTTTATATATCGGCCGGCCGATATATCGGTCAACCTCTAGTCAAAAGTGAATAATGGTACTGATGTAAACACTGACAACAATCACAAACAGCAGAAAATCAGAAGTAGAAGAGCATCAGACATAGTTACATGAAGTTGAAATAAAATGAAGGACTTAGTTTGCATTAAAGCCCAAATTTTAACAACAAGAAAATACAGATTTACATAACATGACAAAGGAATTAAAGATAAACACGCCCCCAAAAAACCTGAGGATTGGAATAGGCAAACAAAAGCACACATACAGTATACCAGTACTAGTACAGTGGAATGATTAGATTCAATTTAGTTAACCTGAGTCACTGTCTGATTTAAAATTATCCGGTTCATTTGACTCTTTAAAATCCCTACCAATATACTAACACTATTTTTTTTTTTTTAATTTGTATCATTGTCATTTATTAAATAACAAATAAATTAAAATTATTTTTTTTCTGCTGCCTAGGTCCGTAACCCAGATCATTTGAGTCTTGACGATTTCTGGGAAGTCCGTGACCAGATCGGGCAGCATAAACAACAGCAGGTGTGTTTGTGTCCGACTCCAAACTGTGCAACAAGTAAATCCAATGCTCACTTACATTTTCAGTGGAAAGCTTTATGCAGGTAGAATAATGCTCAGAGATCTGTGCATTTGACAGCTTTGGCACAGCAGCAGGAGTCCCCACAGTGCTGCAAACAAAACCAAATCATTCATTAAACAATTCAAAACAATGTGATGAAACGCTCAAGGCTGAAATATTTAAACACATTCTTAAAATAATAATAATAAAAAAACATGCACTCAAAAATGAGATCACGACACAATAAAAGGGATAATTTTTCCCCTCCAACCTGTGAGATACAGAGTCACTGAAGGATGAGTCTGTGGCTGTTTGAAGGTCGATAACCTTGGACCTTCTGCGCTGACGACGCTCCTGCTCGTCATCGTTTCCAGGAAAAGCAGCCAGCAGTGGAGTGCTGCAGGCTGCTGGGGATTGACCCCTGTCCTTCAGGGAGGATGAAGCCCAACCAGCGCGAACCCTGGAGAGAGGGGTGGAGGCAGCACTCATCTGAGCTGAAAATGAAAAAGATCCATTAAAATAACAAGATTCACTCTTTTAAAATTAAGACACAACTTAACTATCAGCTGCTCATCCAGATCACAGGTCAGTGTTTTAATTTAAGTTTCAATATTTGTATAACTTTTTATTACTATTTGCTTTCCCACTGTTTTCTAGGGCCTTTTCTTTTAATTGCTGTACTTTTATTTGAATACTAATATATGGAAAGTGCCCACTACAAACCATAGGAAGTTTAGCAGGAAACAAGAGAATAACTTTACAAAAAAAAAAAAATCAAAAAATCAATGAAGCTTGAACACCAAAAAAAGATGATTTGAATACAGTTTGGAGAAAAACACAAACAATGACAGAAACAATCTATTATCCGTCCTACAAGCTATAATTAAAACGGATAAATTATAATTGACATAATATTTGTTTGACTATTTCTTTTCTTCTGATATTTCTGCATTCTACGTTTTGTAAACATTACAAAAACAAGTCCCCATTATCCCATCCTAAAATATAAAAGGTCATTGAAAAGGTCACGAATTTCTTCATAAAGCTCATTGAGAATGAGAACGAGTTAAAAAATATTGACAAAAATCATGCATGCTTGACGATAAAAATGAACAAGCATGCAGATTCTCAAGATAAAATAGAACCTAATATATATATATACATATTATACGCGGTTTTGTTTGTGTATGTTTGTGAGAGAGTTCAGTGATGTAATGAATGACTATAATCAACACAATAACAACTACTAGTACATGACTGTTAGCTTCGGATGAGCTAACGATGCTAATGCGCTCAGTCAAGAGAGATAAGTCTGAAAATATGTTTTCTTCACAAAATAAAACTTTTGAAACTATACATCTGGCATTCACCGACGTACCTTTGAGCACGGAGGAGTTTTATCCTCGCTAAAAACGGATTAAAAAGTCTAATGAAGTACACAAACAGCACGGCTTAGATTTCCGGCTTTTCTTGGTTTGAATTCTTGCGCCGCCAACCGAACGGTTTACGTCTAAAGCCTACGTCATGACGTTAGCCCACGCCCAACAAACACCGTTTTTTGCTCGTCAACACGTGGAATTGTTCATAGGAACCGGAAAACGTTGACAAAAATAGTTTATCACATTCATAAAAACGCATGATTTACAAAGAAATTTGAGTAAAATATACAGAAATAAGATCTGAACTAAGCAGACCACAACCATACCTTCAAATAAATAAATAAAAAAAAAATAAAATAAATAAATAAATAAATAAATAAATAAATAAATAAATAAATAAATAAATAAATAAATAATGTGATTGTCTGATCTGAGTGTCACGTTATCAACTATCATGTCAGCATTTGGAATGATGACCAACCTGAGCATTAATACATAAAATACATAAAAGAACAAATAATTTTAGTGTGTCTTTGTTGTAATTTTGTAACGCCCCCCCCCCCCCCCCTTTTTTTTTTTCTTCCTAACAATATTTTTCTTTTTCGTCAGTTTGTGTGTTTTTGGAGTCATTTTTTAATATGTGTCTCCTATAGTATGTGTTTTCGTTGTTGTTTTGTGTCTGTTTGGAGTCATTTTGTGTGTTTTGTTAGTTTTCTAGTTTTTTCAGTTATTTTAGTGTAAATGTTTTTGTCCTGCGTATTTTTCTGTGATATTGTGAATTTTTCACAGTGACTTTTGTGCATCTTGGCTGTTTTGTGTAAATTTATGTTATTGTTTCATAAAATAATTGTACTTAGGCCTACTATATGATTCAATAACGATGCCAACTTTTGCTGCAGGATCTTTGTATGAATAAAACATAATTCATCACTGTAAGTAGAGTTCGATGATTAGCATCTGTTCACAAGATATTCATCATCACATATCAGCCAGACTAGTGATGAAATTATGCCAAACACAGTCTATAAATTCCAAAGCAATCACAGACTGAAATAGAAGACGTGAAGCAAGACTGATGGTTATTAACTTAAGGAGGAGGAACGACGTGAGAAAACGTACACTAGATGGTAGTAGAGAACAGCTTTCTGTATCATTTATTATATTTAATGTCATTGTGTCTTATGGTATCGTCTTCCAGATAACTACTAGTTTAGGGACACAATTATAATGTAGTTTGGCATTGGATAAGATATTAGTTAGTCTAAGGATAGGTGAAAAGTAGAGTTTGAATAGTATTAACTTTATATTACACTATGTACTAATAATTTGATTTATTTTGCATCATTTTGGACAATATTTCCAATCATTAAAATACATTTAACTTCCTTTTTGTAGCAAGAGTTTGGAAAATGTTTCTAAAATTGCATTTTGACAGAACTGTTAAAGCAAGTCAAATAAATATGTTAAAAAAAATAAAATAAAAAAAAGGCTTAAACTTAAATACAGGCTATATTGTTGTTTTGTATGATTTAGTTTTTTGTGTTTTTGTTGTCATTTTGCTTATTTTTCTGTAATTTAGTGTATTTTGTAGGTCTTTTTTTGTGTGTGTGCCAAAAACACAATTCCACAAGGGGCTGCATGAATAGGTTGCAAGGATAGTTGAGCACTCTGTAGAATTACATATTTATCAATTCAGTTCTAAGATAACTCGTTTTCAGTCCTTCGGAGACAATTTTCACAGAGGAATATTAAAAGGCACCGGTGGGAAAAGCAACAGTGCTCCTTGACCTCAGGTTAAAATGTATTAAAAAGGAAAGTACAAGGCCACAACAGCCAACACATTAAGATTAAGATTAAGATTAAAGATTAAATCGGGCTGTCGCCTTTAATTGGCCATGTAATGTTAGTACATTATTGGAATTTGTCTTCTGCACTTAACCCATCCCTGAGGAGCAGGAATACATCACAGTTTCTAGCAGCCTACTGACATGTGTACGATGACATGGCTGTACTAACTTTGAATACATTTCTTTAGAGCTTTTGAACACGTTGTTATAGTATTCAGGTTTCTGTGAGACTATCTTTAATGAATTGAGCTACATCTTGTGAGTTAAATGAGCTATTTATCTAGGTTTTGAATTAGTTTGAACCAAAAGCTCTGACACACTCGCCCTCACGCTCTGTGTTGCTAAAGGACCAATCACTGGTTTGTATACAGTGCTTTTTGCCCTTTGCAGGTAGCTTGAAAAGAAGTGAGTGTAATGAAAGTGGGGAAAAGGAAGCTGCAGTGGTCCAATCACTACTCTGTGGTTGAGTGCTTTGTGAAGAATGAGATGAAAGAGAACAAGTGGAGTACACTGTGGGCTCTCCACAAGCAAGTGCATCCTTTCAAAAGAGGTTTGTGCTCCCATCAAACATCAACAGCCCTCTATTTGTTGTTCCCTTTACTGCTTCTATGTTTTTTGAAGATTTCTGACCTCGTGTAAGATCACTGCTCAGAATCAAACAGGTAAACTTTAGGCATGTGCGACCTAAAGGTAACTGTGGCAGATTGAGTTGATGAAACTAAATTTTGAATTTCTATGACCAATAATTAATAATAATTAAAAAAAAAACTATTTTTCCCCACAAAAAAACACATTCACATTTTCATTTGTTATGTCAAAAAGATGAGTGGGGAAAAAAAAAAAAACATTTTTAGGGATTTAGAATTTTTTTTCTAAGCCAACATTTGTTTTGTCAAATCTTTTTTCATTTGTAAAAAAAAAAAAATGCTTCAAGAGGTCTGTAAAATTCTCACACCACATGATGATCATTGTTAAAGAAAACAAAGTGCTCCGTTGTTTATGGGTGGCCCTGGGAAAGAAGAACATTTTCCTCTTTCTTGTGCGCGCAATCTATTACTGTAGCTGTGAAGAACTGCAATAAATGACATTTATGAAACCAAAAACTGTCTTTACCACATCTTTCACAACTTTTTTTTTGGCAGCCTGTGCAGTCGCTGTTCCATTTTCCTATGGTGTCTTTCCAGGTCAGGGATAATAAGGACACTTGAAGATGAATCTTTGTGTTCCATGTATTTCAGACGTTAAATGTGCTGTCTGAGAAGGAACGCCATACCAGTGTTGCATCTTGTGGAGTGGATGATGATGGCAAAACGGTGGTGTAGAAAAAGTCTTCGGGACATGTGATTTGTAAATAATAGGCAGTTTATTGATACAAAGAAAAGTCCTAAACAAGTAACAAAAAATGAGACCTGCTCAGAGCTGCGGGCTGATCGATGCAAATTCTGAGCTCTTTCAGGGAAGACCAACCGTAAATATCTTCCCGAGTCATCTTTTTAACATTAGCTCATCACCATATAAGGAATATTATTAGTTCTGGGCACTAATATAAGGAAAACAGTCCATTAATCAAATAAAAACTTGGACTGGAATACAAACTTAATGATTGCACGTTGATCCACAAAATCATTATACGTCTTAGTGAACCACTGATTGAGTAACAAGCTGAATAAACATTCTTTTTCCCTGAGAGAGCTACACACCAAGTTAGTGTCAACTTTTGCATATCCAGAGCCTTAATATTTATTACGCAAAGATGGAATTTGTAGACACAAAGTCTGAAGATAATGTTATTCCAACATTATCATAACACAACCAAATTCTTGTGGAATACCTCATGGTATAATTGCTTAAATCAAGGCCTCTGGTTTAAACACATAATGTTAGTCATGTGCATATTGACTAGAGTCAATTATTTATGAAAAGGAATATAAACCTTTAATATCACATGTTTAATACACTTCACGAGCAACCAGTCGACTTGAGCAACTGGGACTGTTTGCTTACACAATTAACAATCATGATAGGCAGTGCCTATTCGTACAATTGCCGTACCAATATACCGACATTCTATCCGTACGCAGAGCCCCATGTAGCCAGTTTAGGTCACATGAAAGGTCAGTCATTGTTGGTCAGTTTAGGTTGCATGACTAAGACCAAACCTCACCCTAAACCTAACACTAACCCTAATACTAACCCTAAAAGTTGTTGCAATATTGGGTTATAACCTAAACCTAAACCTAACCCTTACATACGTGTACTTTGGTAACCGTACCAATACCACAGAGGGTTGTCGTACGGCAACCGTACAAATAGACACTTTCATCATGATAATGCAGACAAAAGTTACTTATTGTGCAATTGTACTGGACACTCCTTTTACTGTATATAGATTCTGATCTGAGCACCGCCTCCTTCAAACTCCTTTTAATTTGTCTTTGTTGTGAACAACAGCAGCTTTGTCTTTATGTAATGAAGCCTCTTCCCCCTCCAAAGAGCACCACTTTACTGTGATGTATGACCATGGCATTAAAAGAGAAACGAGCGTGCACGCATCACACATGCATAAACATGAAAGCATTTACTCACATTCATGGCGACATGCAGCAGGGCAGTAAACATAAAGGGCTGCTCTGCAAAAGGCTCTGCTCGTTTAATAGATCTATCTTCTCCCAGGATGTATTCATTTATTTATTTATCTTTACTTAACAGGAACAATACATACAATAGGGATATTCAACAGGCGGTACGCAGGCTACATATAGTCCAACTTCAACTCAGGAGCAGCCAAACTGTTCTATCATTCTACCATTTTACCACTCATGGCAACACTACCATTTTTGTGCACACGTGAACTGTTATAAAACATTTTTTTTATACTCTATCCTGAAGAAAATAGATTAAATGAAATAAAATATAATGAAACTAAACTGAACTGAAATGGAAAGTGGAACATTGTAAAAGTGAGTAAAAATTTATTTTTTTTTCCCCTTTGGAAACTTAGGATTTTGAGATAAAACAGTCAATTCAGGTTCATATTGGTTTACATTTGTTTTGAGCATCAAAATAGCTTTATTATGA
Organism: Gouania willdenowi; assembly: GCF_900634775.1. Lineage (NCBI taxonomy): Eukaryota > Metazoa > Chordata > Actinopteri > Blenniiformes > Gobiesocidae > Gouania > Gouania willdenowi. Next base: position 16,253,583 of record NC_041052.1, on the reverse strand, counting down.
CTTTATAGATTTAAAATTATATTCCTCTAATGAGTCGTGTAAAGATTAAGGCTGGGCCATGTGAAACAAAAATCCCACCTTGATATTTTTGCGCATCTCAACATATGGAATCAGAACAGTATCATAATGAATGAACTCTTGCAGGGTTTTTCACGAATGCACATGCTTTGTTTTGCAGTTGTTTAACGCACACTAAAGATCAATTTTGTGCATTACAATTATTGTATAGCAGAGAATATATTTACCTCCATTTTTAGTAATGTGTATAACACATTAGTGACAATTTAGTAGGATATTAAGGCCACAATATTGTTTTTCCATTAATGCAGTTTATAGTCAACGGGTGTAAAAGCTGTTGGATGAGCATGTACAGTGTCTGAAAAAGGCTTAAAAATGACTCAGCATGTTGGAAATAGATTCATCGATGTTTCCAAGTACCCCCTACAATGTGTTCAAGTACCCCTAGGGGTACACGTACCCCTGGTTGGGAACCACTGCTCTAAAGGACAGAAGTCTGTGACGTGGCTTGTTTTGGGGCAGGATGTGACGGTCTGTGTTGCAGAAATACTTAAACATCCTCTTTCTATTGTACCTTATGCTGCTGTTGGAGATGTTCAACAGATTAGTCGTGCCCCAAACTTTAGAAAGAATCGTTTTTCAGCGTTCAACGCAGACTGACTATCTCTAACGCATATCAGACACACACTTGCAACAATGTGTGTGTGTCCATTGGCATATTGTGCATAGAGGAGTTTATGTGAGAGGCAGACAGTTAAAGAAACAGGGAAAGAAGGGACTCTTACATTGAGTATATCAGCACAAAATAAGCTTTAGAATTAAACTGCATCCATTTAAAACCACATTATTTTATATCGCTCTATCTATATATGAGGAGCACACTATATATTTATAGTTTGTTTAGCATAGCAGCTTTAGACAGAAGTCATCAGCTCATGCTTGATTGTGAGGTAAATCCACCTGGAAGAGGACGTGGCAGAGATCCAGAGCTGTGAGAGAGAGATGCACTCTTCGCTGGTTGAACGCTTTTAATGAAATTACATGGCGGGGAAGTGATGCACATACATGAGAGCTGCTGAGGAGAGCGCTGCTCAGATGCTCACAGAAAAGGCTGGAACGGGTTGGTTCTGTTTCTATATATCTGTTCTTCTGGTTTTAAACCTGCAAAACTGTACAGCTACAAATATGTTGGTATTAAAAGCCTATTTGTGCGAAATGAGCTTGATTGATTGATGCAGGTAACCTTCAACTTGCTCCAATTTCACATTATGCAAATCACCAAAATGGTTGAAATTACATTCAGAACAAATAGACCAAATAAAAAATCTCAACATTAATTGATTTATTTTTTTTTTAATATATTCATTATTTGTTTTTTTTCTTTTCCTGATTAAAAGTGAAGATCTACCCCTAATGACTGCTATGGCTTTACTCCAAACACACCCAAAGGAGACCTCCTGGGTTTCTACTTCAGAACCAGAACTGATCCATCAAACGAAAGCCTCGCCAACATTACCTCTGTTATCACATTCAGGAACAGTCGAAGATAAGTTATTCCTTCCCTGACATCCTCTCAAAGCGGTTTAATGAATACTGATGCCTGGGATCATGACAGCAGGTGGTGGCAGCTGGTATATTGATTTAATATCTAGATCCATCGATTAAAGCTGCTAAAAGTGGAATTTGAGAGATGAATGTTCGCTTATTTGCTCTCAGGTTAAGTATTTAACTGCAGCTGACAGCACAGTCGATCTTTAATGATGATGATCAATTTAACTATCAATGACTCGTCTCTCTAAAAACTGAATAGAAATGCACCTTTTTTCTTATTATTTGCACTACCACATTATTTTCTATAACTGGAGTTAGTGCAGTGAACAAGGTCTCTGTCTTTCACATCGGCAGCAGGGGTTTGGTTCATGGTGAGCATATTTTAGCTCCAAATAGCATGAAAAAGTTAGAAAATTGTGTTGGCATGCACATAACAATAGACGAATAAACGTTGCATTGATATATGAAATCTCTGGGCTCATCCCGTCCCTGTGACTGTTTTTATGGTGAGAATATGGTGAGGCACAGTATTGATACATTTATATTTCCACACAAACTTAAGTTTCAACATGCAACACTTTATTTTTCTTTAATTCATGTCGATGTTTCATTTTCAAATTAGCACTTCTGAAACATTTCATTGGGAATCATCATATTTCTGATTTACTAACCACTAACTACTCTTTTACTAACCGAAGAATGTTCTCACAATTTAATCATTATGTAAGATTTTATGAAACGAACTTTTTTTTTATAAATTTCGGAAAAAAAACATAAAAACCTAAACACCAAATCTGCAGCATCTTTAATGATATCCGTCTGCAAAACTTGAACACATTTGTCTCAGTGTTTTCGTGAAACATGTTGGTGACCCCTGGTCAAACCCTTCTTCTGCATCCATTTAAAACCACATTATCTTATTCTATATCGCTCAGCTCATGTGAATAAATGTTCTCATATTTTTCAGAGGTTAAAAAATAAAGTTAAGCAGATTCAGCCTAATCCTTTAATGTCTGAAAACTTTAGAAAAATAGTATAGCACCTTTTATGAAATAATAAATAACACGTTTGGTAACAGTTTGGAATCACTCTCCATTAATACAATGCAGATTTTACTGTAATATATTTTGAGACATTGGTAGTAATATATAAATAGGCATAAAAGTCAAAAAATGTATGAAATAAGACAGACAAATGTACGTATATTTGTGTTTGTTGGGGGGTGCATTGACAGTGATGCAGTAAAGGAACTGAATACATTTTTTTTTAGTTTTTATCACGTTTTTCTTTGTTGAAGTTTGTGTTGTGCTGACCAGAAAAAGAATAATACATGCTATAATATTAACTATATGTCATTCTACACATTGTGCTAGCCCAGGGGTCACCAACCTTTCTGAAACCGTGAGCTTCTTCAAAGTTACTGAACAATCCAAAAAGCTACCAGTTTGATCCACACAGAAATACTGCTACAATTATGCAGTTTCACTTTAAGTAGAGGGAAAGATAAGGGAGACAGACTTTGCATCTACTTAAAAAGTTAGGAAATGCTTAAGTTTCAACATGCAACACTTTATTTTTCTTTAATTCATGTCGATGTTTCATTTTCAAATTAGCACTTCTGAAACATTTCATTGGGAATCATCATATTTCTGATTTACTAACCGAAAAATGTTCTTACAATTTAAACATTATGTAAAATTTTATGAAACTTCACTAACTTTTTTTTTTTAATTCTGGAAAAAAAAAATCTAAACACCAAATCTGCAGCACCTTTAATGATATCCATCTGCAAAACTTGAACACATTTGTCTCAGTGTTGTCGTGAAACATGTTGGTGACCCCTGGTCTAACCCTTCTTCTGCAGTTTAAAGCAAACTTGTGAGACAGTCGATTGCTGCATGCTTATTGTGTATCGTCTGTTTTACCGCTTGTGTGAGTGTCTCTCTTTTAACAAAACACACACACACATCACACTTTGAATAAAAATAAAACTAAATTGTAGAGATACTGATAATTGTCCCATGCTGTCTGCAGCTTTAATTGAAGCAGTTGGAGAATTATGCATCTCTCGTTGCTGCTGCTTGAATCACGGCGTAATTTGTGTCAATCACCCATTGCTCATTGATTGTGGAGACATGCTGCCGATGCTGACGTCATGGTGAAGTCGTTTCCCAGCAGGGAATCAAAAATCAAACATCAGAAAATCGAAACCAGTGGTTTTTAACCTTTAACCTCAAAGGAGCCATTTTGCTTAATCTCACATTGATTAAAGTCCTTCCGGAGTCGAACAAAATACCCTCTCAATGAAGACAATACAGTCTATACGGTTAAAATTATATCAAATAATGTTTGATTTCATTTAATTTGATTTAGTTATTTATTTTGATCCTGTAAATGGCATCTTAAAAACAGTTTAAAATAAAATAATAACAACAAAACAGTATCTTGCATCTTCAAATTTTTACGCACTTCAGTTTATCTGAACGAATTTTTTTTTGAGTTAATGTATTTCAAGGGAAACAAAAAATTAATTTGAACTTGATAACACATGATAATGTCGGTGGAGTCAACACACGTTAATTGCTAATTTCTTGCCACATATCAAGCATGCATATTTAACCGGCATGTTGGTAATTAGCTGATTTTGTTCCCCACACAATTCAAATTTCTATTTTCTTCCAGAATATTCTTTTAATTGATGTAGTTATCTTACCAGGGTTTTAAAAATTAAGGTTAGCCACAGGTGCAATGAAAGTTGATTGTCTGTTGATTTTGCAGGCGGTAAAGTAGGAAGGTGGTAGAGTTAATGCACAACGTGATTTATCTGTTTTAGGGTGACAAATTGTTATATCATTATTTTATTCATTGTCAATGTCATTAATAATTAATACCCTCTGTGAGAAAATAACAACTCATTATTTCATTGTTTTTTTTTTTTTTAAAGCTATAGGGAGCCATTGCAAAAGGGTCAAAGAGCCAAATAAGGCTCCAGAGCCACAGGTTGCAGACCCCTGGTTTAAACGATAATGCATGATGTAGAGTAGGTTTAATTAGCTTGGATAATATTTCGGGAATCAGGGGAAAGCAAACAGTGTGTATATGAGTTGAAGCAGCTTCCAACCTAATAGCTTCCCAGAGGTAGGTGGAGATCCATGAACAAGTCAAGAGTTGCTATTGAGGCCAACATTGACCTTCTTTATACAGAATACATGGTTGTGATGCTCAGTGGATCAGCAGAAGACTAATGAGCTACTGCTTCCTGATTAACTATACATGCCACTCAACACTGATATTCCTCTAAAGAAAACTCTGCCATGTCGGATGAGGATGGGATGGATGCACCAGATTACGGAACTACCTGGTTGCTGCTAGGCAACACAGGCAGCCACCTAGGGCACCATCTGCTGGAGGGGTAACAAATTGCACCCCCCTACCCAAAATAAATAAAAAAAATCTGCGAGAGAGAGACAAGATGGATTTGGGCTAACAATTTCCATAGCAAAAACGAAGACATTGTGTTTCAATGCTACACAAGAGGAAAAATATCTGAGGTCCATTGTTTAGATAAAGGAGACACATGGTGAGAATGTTACCAACTTCACATACCTTGGCCACGTCGTATCAAATGTAAAAGGTTATCTGCATTTACTGTGCAGCGTATTGCTTCAGCTCATAAAAAACTGAAGGAAACGAAGGTTTTTATTAATGAAAACTTGACAAAACAAAACGTCTTCATTTAAAATAAATAATAATGTGTACACATAGACTTTAAAAAACAAACAAAACATAAAAAACGTTGTAATTTTTTATATATATATTGGGGGAGGCAGCAAAGTCCACTCTTGCCTAACTCACAGAATGACCTATAGCCCCGCACCAAGCCATTTTGACTGACATACTGGCGAGAAACAGGTCAATCTGGACATTGAAGTCACAGAAAATAGTGCAGAAACTATTACAGAAAACACTCTAATGTTTTACATCTCGTCCAACTTTCAAATGTGTTCACGGCACAGCTGCAGAAACTGGGACTCAACAGGAGGTGTAATGGTTTCTAAGTGATCCACAGGAGCTCTGAAACGCTCCCAGGTGAACAAAATCATAATAATAATCTTCTCTGTGCTTATGACAATCCTCTTGTTTACCTGTCACCATGAACAAATATCCTCCCTGTCTCATCTAACAAGAGTTACATAAGATTCAGTCTGATCGCTGACAAATCCATGGAATTTCTTCTTTTTCAGCAAACCACCTTATTTCTTTCAGCTTCAGCCCTCCCATTATCAAAAGGATAATAGTGCATTTTCCATCCGACATTTTGGCATATGTTTCGAAAGCTAAATCAATTATCCACCGATTGTGTGTCCTTGTCAACAGTCATTATTAAACACTGTGGATTTAATGAGATGCTATTAAACACAAACCTGTCACAGTTTAAAAAATCCACTGAAATACCGTAAACTGGGCCAATTTAGGGTTCAAAAGTCGTTGACAATATGTGCCATTTGTCATGTCATTTACATATACACGTGATGCTTAATGCATGGTGCAGGGCCATTCAATAAGTTCCATATTCAAAACACTAAGCAGATTTGTATTGGTAACCTTGTCATTTGTCATTAGTTCTGGTAATTTTGATTAATTTTATGGATCTGGGTAATGAATCACTTACTTCATAGATCTAGTTCATTTGAGTAATTTGAATCCCCGTATTTATTGAGTATGCCATTTCATTTTGTGTCGTAATTTTTTTTCATTGCCCAGTAAAAACTTAAATCTGATTATTTGAGTCCTGACTGTTACCTTGGTGTGTGCAAGGCGGGTCTAACGAGGGATTGCTTGAGTCATTAAAGGGATTTGTGAGTCCTAATTCAGTACAAATATTTGACTTTTTAACTCAGGTCTTTTATTGCAGTGGTTCTTAAACTTTTTCTGATGTGCCCCCCTTCGAAAAATAGAAAATTTGCAACTAAAATTCAACATAATGGCTAGAAAATGTAACCTTCAATGAAAAACATTCAAATATGGACTGTTCTTCTTTAGAATTCATAAAATGTACAAATACATACCTGTACTTCAGAAGAGTAAAAATGCTCATGCTCAATGTTCAGTAAGGCCGTTCATTCTTGCATCCCCGCCCCCACCCCCCGGTAATGATGTCACCAATTTTGGAACCACCGTATTAATCGACCAGCTCTATTTGTGATGCTAAGTTTGCTCTGTGTATTACAGTTTGGCAGAGTAATCATCATTCATTTGAACTCTGCTTCCTGCTGTTAATCAGCGATGACCGAGGAAGAATGAGCTGTCATTCAGCAACATAAACGGATTAAAAGACTTTAATTGATAAAATAGACTAAAGTGACAGGATGGAAAGATTAACTTGTACTTTTTGTGTTTGCTGCATTGCAGTTTCCCAAACTTACTGCTGTATCATCATCGACATTGCAAGCTACTGCAAAAAACACACAAACATTTTTCATATCGCACAGCAAAAAGCTCTCAATATGGACTGTCAAAAATATTCTCAAATACTTTCTCATCTTAGAAAGTTATTTGATGCTCATTAATCATCTTTGTTTGTCTCTTGTCCAGACCTTCCAGTTTAGATGTTATCCATCTTATTTCTTTCTGACATTTTTTATTAATCTCTAAACTAAGAAAAGCTAAAACTAAAAAAAAAACAAGAACAGCGCTAGAAGTCAACAGAAGATGCCTAGATTAAAAAAGACAAAAAAAAGGAATTATTTGCTCAAAACAAATGTTTACAGTTTCCGTGATTCATTCATTCCAGAAATGCTGATTTGTTCTGTCCATCTTGACAGTAAAGTGAGCACCGACATGTCAGCCTCTATGGGACACAAAGCATGTCTGGTCTGGAACTGGTGGTATAGAGCATGTGCCTTTCTGATGCATCGTATGCTGAGGAGACTTTCAGAGGATATGAAGGTACTCCGAGAGAAGAAGAACTTTTCGTTTGGAGAGTTGGAGGAACGTAAACAACGACTGGAAAAGAAAGCTCGAGGAGATACGAAAAAAAAGGACAGTGAGGAGGAGTAACAACAGGAACAATGACTGCAGACGTGAACACATCACATAAAAAAGGACAAAAAAAAAAAAAAAAAAACGTTAATGAAAAGATGAAATTATGAAGAAGATGAGAATGTTTGACTAGGGAAGAAACGAGGTTTGATGTAAAATTATCTGTGTTCAAATCAGGGGACGGATCTGGATAAGCATAATGCTTTTTTCCGTCGCCCTTTCCGACATGCAGAAGGACAAAAAAAAAAAAAAAACCAAAGATGTGATTTTACTCTGAATGTCAAAATGAATTTCTGTGATTGCAACCATGTCGGAAATGAACTGAATAAATTAAAAAAAAAAAATCTTATTTGGTTCCGCCGACGTCTAAAATCATAATGTGAAATTGAAGTTCTATTTCAAGATAGACTTTTTAATTAGAGTGGAAATATGAAGAGCCATCCTGACGTGACAACGAGAACACTGATTTTGCTTAAATCTCTAATATGGCGATGCCTACTTATAAAGACGAATAGTTGTGTTTGAAACTATAAGTTGATATAAATGAATCCAAAGACAAGTATTGGTAGCAAAGTTTTATTATTCCACTTTACATCTATCATCTAATGTGCATTCATGTGATGGGTTGCGTATTACTTTAATTAGCTTTTTGTATCTATAAATGATAAACTACTGCAAAAAATATACATTTTACAAAAAAGCTATTGTATTTCTCCAATCTGGCCCCCTTGAAATCCAAATCACAAAAACAGAGTGAGTTTGACTTTCCTGACCTGAATAAATGAACAAAAGCTTAGTCACAGAACAAATACTTTCATCAATTGACTTCATGGTAATTAGTGAGGTAGAAAATTAATGTAAAATCATTAGATAAGACTTAATTTGTCCCTGTGGGAAACATTTGCCTCTCACAGTAGTTTAATAGATACAGAAAGATGGAAAATTGAAAGATGCAAATGTAGCAAAAAAGAAAATTGCAGCAAGAAGAAGAAAAGAATAACTGTGGACACATTAAATATTAGAATTAAGTTAGACCTAAAAACGACAAACAAATTATAGCTTACACTAGAACAGGGGTCAGACAAAAAGCTACAGAGCAATTATTGATGGCATGAAAGCTCAGCAGGACATCAGCACATGCACACCATACTGCTGAGTAAGGTTGTTAAAACCTTTATAAAGTTGTTCACTTAGTAACACTCATTCATTCTTCTCATTAATACAGAGTAAATCTGCCAAAAAGTTCCCTGAGTCGTGTTAAAATTGTACCGGTGGTACGGAGGGAGGGTTGCCAACACGGCCCATTCCTTCTGTCCTGGTCCTGTCAGAGGGTCTATTCCTCAGGCAGGCATCAGTCTCTAGTTGGAGGATGTGACACACACACACGCACGCACGCACACACACACACACACACACACACACACTTCCACACCTGAAGGATGTCATTCCCTCGTTCTAATCCTCAAGATCCATGCAGTTTTGCTCGCCCTGGCTGCCCCCCATGCATGGCCCAACAACACCCCCTCCCCTCCCACTAATGGTTCTGGCATTTCAAAATTATTGATCTGTGGCTCTCAGATGCCTGTTTATATGGTGGGCGGAGCTTATGTGGCTTTTATGACAGTAAAGGTTGCCAATGCATGCAGTAGATAAATTATGTATTGATGAGATCTTTTCTAATGAGTAATAACTCCTTCGATGCAGCTCAGAACGGATTTACACCTTTACCATAGTTTTCACTGGTGTTTTGACACCCTTAAAATACATAACCCTCAACCTTGTTAACAGCATTAGCCTTTAAAAGGCTTTATCTCCACCTTGTCAGCAAACATGGCTCTCCATGGGAGCCTCGAGAGCCGAAACTCATAAGGGAAGGGGCCTGCAGAGCTGTGGTAATTAGGCCCAGCATGCTGACTGATAATGACATTGGTGACTTCTCAGGAAGAGGGTTTGTTAAAAAGGAGCCAAGAATGAAACAGAAAAGACACATACACTTTAAATTATACACAAAAATGTACATTAATATACAATAATTCACAGTGATTGCATCGTCTACAATAAATGAAACAGTGAAGATGGTGCACACTCACTATAGATTATTTGCTGGGAAATCACACGTTCACATGATTTTTGTTGATGATTCCATTTTGGATGGTATATGTAAGTGACACTGAGAGAGTTTTATGGCTTATTGCATGATAAAATAATCTGATCAAGAGAAAGAGACCATGGGTTCATCAGCAGCCGCGCCTGACTTATGAAGAGTCCGGTGAGGACGTAGAACATCTAGGCGTCAGAGGAGAGCAAGGTAGCGAGGAAAGGACGAGCCACTTCCTCAGTGAAAAAACTGCAATTAAACCTTGAATGAAAAACACATTTACTAAATCAAATTGACCAAATTTAGATCAAAACACCAGGAAAGCAGAATTATGAACATTTGTAATATTATGAGAAAAGTCAAATACCCAAACCCTAAGCACAGGATTGAGACTGCAAACGTTGAACCCCATGGTGCTGTTTTTCAGTGGCGCTCAAAGGTAATAACCAAGAATTAATAATTCAGTGCATGAATAGTAATAAAACATATCCCACGGTTCCCACTAATCAAAGCCATGGTTCAGTGCCACTAACATATTAAAATGGGAAACGTCCTGGTGCACAACTACTATTTCCTCCACAAGATCTCACACTTTAACTATATACAGGTATATCATGGATGGTTTATATGTAAACAAGTTTGGTGTTGTTGTCTGAAGATGATTTTAGTTTTAATGCATGATTTGTCAATCACATGAATCGTGTATTGTTTCTGCTACTTACAATTTCTGTAGTAACTGTCATTTCTATCCTTTATATTAATGTTGTGCTCTTGCTGTAATAACCCCAGTGTTTCCATAATGACATAGAACAACTTCTAGTATTTAATATGAGCGACATTATAAATGAATGTTTAAGTAGTTGGTTTTGCTTCAACACAAAAAAGTGACAGAGAAGTAATAGCACACCTTACAGCTTCCTTAAAGAGTAACTAAACTCCATTAAAGGTGCGGTATAATGATATTTTTCACCCATCTCCATTTTCTTCTAAGAACCCCAACAACATAGTATTTGAGGTTTATTTTCCCAAACTCGCCTGTTTTTCAGAATTATAGCCCTCTGAAAAGTGACTTTCTGAGTAGTTTTAAAAACGAGTTGTGTGCTACGGATCAAATAGTCCGACGCTGTTTTTCAGATCTGCATTGACTTTAATGAAGACCAGTTGTTCCACATGGCTAGGGTCTAAGTTTTCACACTGTGGATTGGTCACATTTCCAGCTGTGCTAAAAAAATGCTCAGAATGGACATTTGTAGGTGGACAACTGAGATGCTGCAGTGCAAAGCGTGTAAGATTGGGCCAGCACTAAAGCTTGCCTGACCAGTATTTCACTGGGTCATTGACAAGGCTGATGTCCCCATCTGCCAGGTAGGCCTTCACATCACCTGATGGTAAATGTGTCTTCATTGGAATAGCCGATTTCTTTTTCCACAAGAAAGACAAGACTGAAGTGCTGCTGGTGGCAGGTGTCTCTTCTGTGTTTATTTGCAGGTGTAGCCACAGGGTCACAGAGCTCCATTTTGAGGAGTAATGCCCTATTCAGTGCCTCCACATCAACACTGTCTAGAAATCAGCTGGCCTTATATCTGGGGTCAAGGAGAGTGGCAAGCAGAAATTTGGAGTTTGCAAAAAATGGTTAGAAAAACACTATTCTGGTGTTTTGCTCAGATAGGCTGCCAGTTTCCTTGCTGCTATGCCAAACTTTTCCCGAGACTCAGCTGCAACATCTTGGCCCAGCCCCACTGTGGCATCCCGATCGTCATCATCAGATTCACAGGAGGGTTAACGGCTCAATGGTCCTGCTGGTAGAGGTAGGTTAAACAGCGTGCCAGATGGGCATGGTTGCCCGCGCATGCGCACACACAACTTTACGGCACATAAACATCCGCATGCCACATGATAGCGATGTCAGAAGTGCTCGTTGGCCGATGAAATGGTCAGAGTTGGCGTTACCTGAGGACAGTAGCAGAACAAATCAGAGCCGGGCCGGGGGCGGGACAAATGATTGGGCCCTTTAAACCATACCTGTCAAGTGTTGGATTTGAAAATAAGGGAAATTTTCTGGCGCCCACTACGATCCATCCCACCCACCCAACCAAGCTCCAGTATCCCTTATATTTTAAGATAGATGTACAAGAAATCTAAAATACCCACTTGTCAACCACTGACTGAATACAATAGAATCTGGTAGGTCACCCTTGATTAACAATGAAATGTTGTGAACATTCCTACTAGGGCTGGACAATATGGACCAAAACTCATATCTCAATATTTTTTCTCAAAATGGTGATATACGATATAAATCTAGATAATTTTATCAAATAAAGTCTCACCAGAAAGACAATTCTGGGTTAAATTTGCTGATGCAAAATGCCACACAGGGACATTTATTAACAAACAGCTGCACAATATGTGACACTCATTAATCATCTGAGCTTTACTTGTTGTTCTGAGAAGTAAAAGCAGCAACTCCTAAAACTAGTATTTTGATACATAATAACCTATTATATATATATATATATATATATATATTTGCGCAGTTATATATATATATATATATATATATATATATATATATATACGGCCTAAATAAAAACATAAATGGGTATATGAAGCACTTGTGTTTATTTAATATATTTACAGTTTATTTACAAATCAACACATTGCATATTTATTATTAATTTCACGTTGCTTGTCCGGAGATTGGCACCGGTAGACCCCCGTAACCCTGCAATAGGACAAAACGGGTCTGAAAATGGATGGATGGATGGATGGACATGACCCCACTCACCATCCTGCCAGTGACTGTTTGAACTTCTCCCTCTGGGAAAGACAACCATTAAGTGTACAACATCTTGCCATGCCAAGAGATTTTTTTTTTCCCCACAGGCTGTATCAACTTTAAACAATGCACTTTAGTTTGATCTACTTTTATTGATTTTATCATGACCGTGCTCATGTTTCATTTGTGTCTTTCAAATCTGTGCATTGTGTGTCCACCTAAATGTTGTCTGTGCACTTTGACCTTATTGCACCTTATTTGCCAATGTGGTTTTTCACAGCAAATGGCAATAAACAAAACTGAGTGACACAGAATAACCTGGCTCCATAAAATTAATCAAATATACCAGTACTACAACAGTCAGTCTGATGAAAAGGGACATTGCAGACTTACATAGTTTCCTCCAATGGAATTATCAATCTGCTACCTACAAAGAGGCGTGATTAGTTTTACAAAAAGTTGACAACCACACTATTTTCAAAAGATACACTTACAGTAATATTTACAACAATATAATAAATACTATCATAGAGAAACAAATACATGTCATAATTAAAACACATAACATAGGCCTAAAACCCAACAATCATCTCCCTCATATTCCCCATAATAGTCTCTCCCAAACCGTTTAAAAACTGTTTGAATGCCCGGGGACTCATTTGTCTGAACACCTCTAGAAAGAGGTATCAGCTTCACTGGGAAATGCAAACAATTGTTGTCAAAAGTGCAAAGTACTATTTAACACCCCTGCGATTGATTGGTGTCATATCCAAGGAGTTTTCACTGCCTTACGCCCAATTTGTGGAGAGATTAGCTCCAGAATCCCCTGTGTTAAATACAAGATAAGCAGGTATAGATGATGAGACTGAATGTAGGACCTGTGGGTCAACTACATAAAAAGGACAAAGGCCTATTAAATACACCCTTTTTGATTTACAGTAACTCACTAACAGAAACATCCAACTAGAGTGAAAAAAAGCATTTACTTTACTTGTCTGACTCGTTACCTCGCCTCTGTTCAAAGCTCAGTTTGTCTCCACTACGTACTTTACTGCCCTATTCTGTCCTCACATTTCTGCTCATCAGCGCTAAATTTGCATGAATTTCATCATCAAAGTGCAGCTGTTGGCTCGCACTGCCAGGAAATGAGGTTGGCAACTGTTCCTCCTAAATCAATGAAACGTGAAACATCTCCGCTCGCCAACAACAGCCTGCTCCTGGCTGACAGTGAACCACTGTAGCTTTAGAGTCGATAATGGGATGTGACCTCTGTCCAAAAACAACAGCCGCAGCCATTCAGTTTCTTGACCTTTTATTCACTGTCCGAACAAACCGTGCAACAACAACTCTGTGTTTTTACGCACGCACAGCAGCCTACGTTCTTCCTGAACACCCAGTCAATGACAGGGCTCCTCCCAGACCAGGGGTCTGCAACCTTTACTCTCAAAAGAGCCATTTTGCCTCATCTCACCTGGATTAATGTCCTTACGGAGCCGAAAAAAAAAAAAAAAACTTTTTTAATGACAACATAGTGAAGAAAATTATATACAGTTGAAATTATCGAATAATGTTATATAAATACATATATATATACAGTATATATATATATATATAGATAGATTTTTTTTTTTTTAGATAATACAGTAGATACAAAACAATAACATTAATTTGACAACACAATGTCAGTCAACACATGCTAAATGCTAATTTACTGCCACATATCAAGCATGCATATTTAGCCAGCATGTTGGCAGTTAAATAAATCAGTCCCCACACAATTAAAGTCTTTATTTACTTCCAGAATAGTCATTTAGTTGATTTAGTTATCTTACCAGGAATTTAAAACTGAAGGTGAGCCACAGGTGCAGGGAAAGTTAATGGTCTGTAGATGTTTCAGGAGGTGAAGTAGGAAGGTTGCCGAGTTATTGCACCATGCGATTTATTTTTAGGTTAACAAATTGTGATATCGTGATTTCATTTGGTGTCAAAATCATTAATCATGAATACCCTCTGTAAGAAAATAATGAATTATTTCAATATTTTTGAAAGCTATAGGGAGCCATTGCAAAAGAGTCAAAGAGCCACATGAGGCTACAGAGCTGCAGGTTGCAGACCCCTGTCCTAGACGTATGTAATACAAAGATCTTGTGTAAGTGAAGATGCTCAATCAACTTACTTCTTTGACACATTCCCTTTCAAAGTTTCTTCAAACAAAACTGAGGGGTGTTATTATTCCTGGATGTAACTCTGTCTAAGAATAATTAGACATTAGATTTTAACGGTACCTATTTTCTTCACAACAGCAATTTGCATTCAAACATTCTGCCTGATGAGAGACAGGTCTCGCCATTTAGATGTCAGGTTACAGTCCAGGGTGGGCAGTGTTGTATGAATGTTCCTGCCCATGGAAAGCTCTGCTGGGCTTGCACAAGTCGACAGAGTAGATGTTGCTTGGAAGCTCATCAAGGCCAACAGGGGATCATTTTGTTACAGGAATCTTTACATTATTTTCTCTGTGCCCTCTTATTCTTACAACAGAACCCACATTTCTCTTTGTTTTAAATCCACCAATAGACCACCACACTGATGCTTGTGCTCTCTTTCTGCACTTGGTGATGCCCTTGTACCCTTCATGGATTTTTACTTAGTATCTGCTTTCTTATTATTTGAGGTATCACAATGCAGCTTCCTCCAATGACTAGCTGGTCATGCTGTAAGATCTCCCTTCCGTAATGGTAGTAGTGTCTCACTAAGGAGTGTAGATGGCTAATTTAGTCTGGCCAACAGTTTATTACTATCTTTACCACTGCTTGGAGTCATCTTTCTGATTCTTCTGATAGAGTGGCTATCCTGATCTAGTTCATTTTCCACCAGGATGCGGGTAAGCTGTTTATGATGGAGTAAACATAGCAAACATCAGCCTCTGTGACGCTGTCTGTGGTGCTTTCAACAGTGTCTTATCAGGCGCATACTCTGCTGCAATGTTGAACCTCATTGTAGTCGTAACTTTCACGCAAGCGCCCCGAGTGGCCACAAGCGCTGCAGCACTGTCGCAAAAATCAACAGTCAGTCAGGCCAGCCTCCTTTCGTCTTTTGATTGTGTATGCAGACAGTAGGTGACCTGTAACTTTGAGATAAGGATTGGCTCTAAGGGCTGGGGCGAGAGCGGGGCTGGGGTACGAGTGGGGCTGGGCTAGCGCTGCGGCTACAGTCTATGGGCTGGAGTATGGGCTAGAGGAGCAGCCACCACTGCCAGACTGTAGCCACGGTGTGAGCCCAGCCTGTGCGAAGCGGGGCTGAGAGCCAATCCTTATCTCAAAGTTACAGATCTGACTTGCCGACTTCCCTTACTAAAGAATCCACATTTAACTGAACTATCGCGGCTATTAGTGCACCATTAACCCAACACAAAACTACCATATTGTGCTCTTTTGGCTGTAAACAGAGGCTACACTTGTTTCAGCTGCCCACAGCAATGGCGCCTGGTCGGGAAATGCCCGTACGTTGTGATGTCATGTGGGAACTATATATATCTGAGCTTGTGGTCACGTGACTGCCGTAAAGTGAAAAGTTCTCCAGGCATTCTCCAGGTCACATGACCTGGCCAAAGACAGTCCGTCTCTCCAAACTTACATAGTCGGTATTTCAAGAGGGAAGCCCCGCTCGGAGCATTGATACTGTCAAGCGCTGTACATTGGCCTGATTAATCATTTAAAATAACTCATATGGGCCAACTATTTGTGTCAGAAAGTCCATGGTGTGCCTTTATGTACATGTTGCCAAGGTCTTTTTTCTTAGTTTAACACTGTCTACTCCAATAGGGTATTCAGTTTCAAACTTGCCTTTTCCCCATCACCTCTCCTCCTGTTTTTGTCCCACCTTTTCATCTAAATATGGGGGCAACGCAAATGGCTCCCTGGTGTGTAAATATGTGTCTTTCACTCCAACTACTGAGTTAAATTCCTTGTGCTGTTTTTAAACTGTACCTGGCGAATAAAATCCTTTCTGATCCCCAGTGCAAGTTTCAGTTCAGTTGCATTTGTTGGCATTTGCTGTCTGCAATCACCTCAAGTACACCTCGAGTACGGCTGCACACATCTCTTGTTCGCCACATGCCTCAGGAAGTTGTGGCTGGAGCTTTCTGAAGCAGCAGTTTCCCTTGTTTAATTTCAGTCCAGCTCTCTTCGTCCTTTCTAGAACTTTTTCCAGTTGTGCGTCATGCTCCTGTGAGCTACACAATGACATCGTCCATGTAGACCTTCACCCCATCAAGGTCAGATAGGATCTCATGCAATTTCCTCTGGAAAATTTCAGGTGGTATGGTAATGCCAAAAGGCAGTCAGTATGTGTTAGGAAGGTTGTCAGCAAGCTCCTTTCTTTGTGAAAAGGGATCTGCCAGAACCTGCTGGACACATCAAGAGAGGAGAAGATTTTTGCTCTGCCAGCTTGGCCAGGACTTCCTCAGTAGTGGTTAGAATGAATCTCTCTTTTCACTTGTTCTTTCACTTTTTTCACATCTACACAGATGTTCACTTTTCCTTTTGAGTTCACCACTGGCACCATTGCATTGCACCAGTCAGTTGGTTGGGTGACTTATCAATCACTCCTAAACACTCATCCTCCTGAGTTCCTCCTTAACCTTGAGTATTATGGGTAGTGGCACTCTGCATGCTGTTGTTACTGCATAAAGCTCTGTTTCTTCTGTGTGGCATATTTTGACACGCTCTGTTTTCAATTTGCCATGCTCCTCAAATGCCCCTATTATTTCTTCTTTTTGCTAAACCTAGAGCTCCAACAAATTGTTCACTGTTGGACCTATGACTACATACACCTTTGCCTCTCGGTGCCTCCCCTTGAAGCTAAAAGACTTTGATTAATTTTGTGTGCTTGGCAACAGGATTTCCGCATATTTTACATGCTGCACAGCAACCATTCTGTGTCACACAGCATCTAATGGTCATGTGCTGTGAGTCGAGTTTGTGTTGCGTGTCACGTAATGTTAGGGCGCTTCCTGTTGGTGACTGCATAGCAATGGGTTTTAATGTGAGTTATCACCTTAACATAAGCCTTCTCACCCTGAATGAAGTGTTGTAATAAGACACAACCACAGGAAATAACTTAGAATCAAAAAACATTTAAAAGTCGTGTCCGCAGCACGAAACAAATGCGGAAGTCATGGTGGCATGCACAAAAAGTTCAACTGTTATTTTTGTGACTGGTCATGTTTCCCTGTGAGACCAACCACTCAGACATACTCCCCATACCTCATGCTGTACCGGTAGTATAATGTGCTGTCTTCAAATCCCTAATGACACAGGGTAGCTCACTAAAATAGGAATAAGGAAAATTATGCAATTTGCATGTTCTGCAAGGTTTCTTGCACGGACAGAAATAGGCGTGATCCTCCTTCCAACTTCCACAGGCTTTTGTTAACCATAGAATGGCCACCTGCATCTGGTCCAGCACTGTCAATGGTAATAACAGCTTGTTTTGTAAATTACAGTCCAGATTTAGAGTAGTACTGAAACAATAGGTCCCTGAGGTTTGACCAAACCATTGAATTATATGCCAATGAATATGGGGGAGTAGCATCTGGTGGACAGGATGACAATAAAGAGGAGAGAGGACCACGAAGGACAATAACAATTAAGCAGATGTGAGAGATATTCTGGTGGAAATGATCTTGAAATATCTTTATTTGAATGTTGGCTCAAAATGAATAGAGTAGTAGTATCATTAACTTTAATGTGCACTTTGGTGTTGAACATTAAAGTGCACATTCAAGTACATATTTATACAGGAAATGTACTGACTCCAATTAACCTAACATGCATGTTTTTGAAAGGTGGAAGAAAAAACCCACGCATGTATGGGGAGAACAAGTAATTTTGGTTCAAACTTTTCATTTTCCTTTGTTTGGATCACAACTTGTGTTTGAGGTAAATTTTGGGGTTCTGAAAACTATCCAGTTGTGGATTGTTAAGCCTAAGGAATATCTTGTAAATGCCTTATACAGTATCTATGGACATTGAGACTCACAGCAGGCAACTGGCTCAGCACTCACTGTTTTTATTAAGCGAGAACAGATTACTGTGGTTGTGGAATAATTTATTCTCCTTGTTCAAAAACTTTCAATTAACCTAATGGAAATGCTTATCAATGCTAAATGGAGCGAAGAGACAGATGGACAAATCCCTTCTGAAACACTTGTAATAGCTTTTCTTTGGCCTGTGATGAGGAGGAAGAGGAGGAAAAGGAAAAAGCAGAGGACATGTATGGAAGAGAAGGAAGAAGAATTCAAGCTTGTGAATGGAAAGAAGAAAGAGAATGAAGAGGAAGAAAAACAATTAAGGAAAAGAAGGGGAAGAGTAGAAAGATGAGAGGGAAAAAAGAAGGAGAAGAAAGAAGAAGAAGAGAAAGGAGAGGAGGAGGATAATGAAGAAAATGACAAGTATGAGGGAGAAGAAGAGGAAGATGGCGAGCAGGGGAAGAGGAAAGAAAGGTGATCTGGAATAATAAGAGGAAGAAGAGGTGGAAGAATAGAAGGAGAGAGAGGATCTGGGAGGGTAATAAGGAAAAGAGGAGACGGAAAAGAATGAGCAAGAGAAAGAAGATCAAGGCAAAAGAGAAGGAAAAAAAGAGATGAGTTGGATGATGAAGAGGTAGAGAAAAATGGAGAAAAGAATGAAGAGTATGAAGAAGATGAAAAGGAAATAAGAAGAGACGGATGAGGTGAGGACAAACCTAGAGTGTTTATGAGCAGTGAT
Source organism: Gouania willdenowi (assembly GCF_900634775.1). Classification (NCBI taxonomy): domain Eukaryota; kingdom Metazoa; phylum Chordata; class Actinopteri; order Blenniiformes; family Gobiesocidae; genus Gouania; species Gouania willdenowi. The sequence continues at coordinate 16,234,328 of NC_041052.1, read as the reverse complement.
CAATGGCTGCTGGATAAGATATATTATATATATATATATTATATTATATAAAATAATTAACATTCGCAGTTGCAGAAATCCCTTTCTCCTTCGTACAATGTTGGATCAATCTCAGCTACTCGTCTTTTCAATAATCAATCGCAGCTGCCGAACACGAGTCGGTCCGACGAGCTCACACAAAGCACAAAACTCATTTTCTGATGGGACGATAAGTGTGTGCTGAAGCGCAACCACTTCCTGTTGAGCGACTGATTAAACACTAACAACAGACAAACACTATACAGGACTTTTTATTAACTCTGGGTTTATCATCAGCTTGTTACCAAGGTTAAAGAGGGCAATGGTTCCTCAGACAGAGGAAACGGGTTTGAATTTACATGGTCTCACTCCCTCAATGACTCAGCACTTTATTATGGACACCTGTTATTTCTAGCTTACATGACGAATTTGGGACCAATAATGGCTATTTTCTTCCATTTTTAATCCACCCTGATTACATAGCCCCGCCCCTACACCCTTTAAGCCTGCCCAGCACTGTCGCTACATGCTAAGCTAACCAAAACATGTGGAACTGATCGCTGGTTTGGAGTTCTTTCACAGTATCAGAGGAAGACTGCACAAATAGATTCACATTAAGATTCATCTTCAAGTTTCCATATCCCTCACTTGGAATATATATATGTACTGTAAAAACACCAAAACTCTTCCTCACCCACCGCGGGCGATCTCTTTTTCCTTCAAGCTCGAGTCCTCTATCAGAGGCCTGGGAGCTTGAGGGTTCTGCGCATTATCTTTGCTGTTCCTAGCACTGCACTTTTCTGGACCGAGATGTCTAATGTATTTCATGGGATCTGCTGTAGACACTCTTCCAGTTTGGGGGTCACTGCCCCGAGTGCCCCGACGACCACGGGCACCACTGATGCCTTCACCCTCCAGGCCTTCTCCAGCTCTTCTCTGAGCCTCTGGTATTTTTTTAGTTTCTCATGTTCCTTTTTCCTGATGTTGTAGTCACTCAGTATTGCTATGTCAACCACAACAGCTTTCCTCTGCTCTTTGTCCACCACCACAATGTTCGCCATTACCATTCTGTCCATCTGTATCTGGAAGTCCCACAGGATCTTAGCTCTGTCATTTTCTACCACCTTTGGAGGTGTTTCCCACTTTGACTTTGGGGTTTCCAGCCCATACTCTGCACAGATGTTTCTGTACACTATGCCAGCCACTTGGTTATGGCGCTCCATGTAAGCTTTCCCTGCCACCATTTTACACCCTGCAGTTACTGTATGTGCTGGATTGTCTCAGGGACCTCTTTGCACAGTCTACACCTGGGGTTTTGTCTGGTGTGGTAGATCTGGGCCTCTATTGCTCTGGTGCTCAATGCCTGCTCTTGTGCAGCCATGATGAGTGCCTCTGTGCTGTGCTTCAGTCCAGCACTGTCTAGCCATTGGTATGATGTCCTGATATCTGCCACTTCAGTTATGTTTCGGTGGTACATCCCATGTAGGGGCTTGTCCTTGCTTGGCATCGCATCTTCTGTTCCCCATTGTCTGAGACATTCACTGAGCATGTCATCTGTTAAAGCCTTGTCCTTGATGTACTTATGGATCTTGAATGCTTCATCCTGGATAGTGGCTCCCAAGCTCACTAGTCCCCAGTCTCCTTCCTTACGGCTAGCACACAGTCTCAGGGTGCTGGATTTGGGGTGGAACCCTCCGTGCATGGTTAGGAGCTTTTGTGTTTTAACATCTGTGGTCTGTATCTCATCCTTTGGCCAGCTTATTATTCCTGCAGGGTATCTGATTACTGGCAGGGCGTAGCTGTTTATTGCCCGGGACTTGTTCTTGCCATTGAGCTAGCTTCTTAGGACATGCCTTACTCGTTGGAGGTTGTTTGGCCGTAACTGCTTTCCTTGTCACCTCTTCAAGGTTGCCATTTGCTTGTGGGATTCCGAGGTACTTGTAACTGTCCTCAATGTCTGCTATTGTTCCTTCTGGGAGTGAGACCTCTTCTGTGTGGACTACCTTCCCTCGCTTAGTCACCATCCGACCACACTTCTCTAGTCCGAATGACATCCCAATGTCTGAGTGAGTCTATGTCTCGCTCATTCTTAGTGTACAGCTTGATGTCATCCATGTAGAGGAGGTGAGTGATGGTGGCCCCATTCCTGAGTCGGTATCTATAGCCAGTCTTGTTGATTATTTGGCTGAGGGAATTCAGGCCTATGCAGAACAGCAGTGGGGACAGGGCGTCTCCTTGGTATATGCCACATTTGATGGAAACTTGTGCAAGTGGCTTGCCATTGGCCTCAAGGGTGGTTTTCCACAACCTCATCGAGTTTGCAATGAAGGTTCTTAAAGTCCTGTTTATGTTGTATAGCTCCAAGCATTCAATGATCCAAGTATGTGGCATTGAGTTGTAGGCTTTCTTGTAATCAATCCAGGCAGTGCTCAGGTTAGTGTTTCGGGTTCTGCAGTCTCTAGCGATGGCTTGGTCAACCAGGAGCTGGTGTTTGGCACCTCTGGTATTTTTACCAATTCCCTTCTGAGCTATGATGCCAGACATGAGCTTCCATGTTGTGGAGAGGCAGGTTTTTGGCCGATAGTTGGATGGGATTATAACCTTTTAGGGATCCTTCAGGATCAGGATTGTGCACCCTTTGGTTAGCCATTCAGGGTGATACCCATCTCTTAGCAGCTGGTTCATTTGTGCTGCCAAGCACTCATGGAATGCCGTGAGTTTCTTTTGCCAGTAGGTGTGTATCATTTCAGGGCCTGGTGCTGTCCAGTTTTTTATACCTGAGACTCTTTCTTGGATGCCTGCCACTGTGACAGTGACTGGATTCTGTTCAGGGAGCTTGCTGTGGTCTTCTCTCAGAGCCACCAGCCACTGTGCTTCACTGTTGTGTGCTGCCTTTTTCTCCTATATGCCTTTCCAGTACTGTTCAGTTTCCAGCCTTGGTGGGTCTGCTCTGCTATTGCTCCCCTGCCATTGAGCGTACACTTTCGCTGGTTGAGTTGCGAACAGCCTGTTTATTTGTCTGGCATCATTGTCTCTCGTGTACCTTTTTAGGCGGCTGGCCAAGGCTTGGAGCCTTTGTTTGGCAGTTTCCAATGCTTCAGGTATGGGCATCTGGCTGTACCTCTTAGGGACTTGTTTTTTCATATATATATATGTATATGAAAAATGAATCACTGTTTTTGGCTAAAACTCTGTGTTTTGTGTCTTGAAAAATGAAAATATGAATGGAACGTATAAGCTCTGTTCCAGCAAAGTTATTGGGCTAAACAACAACTAAATTTCAATATTTGTTAAAAGTGCTTCTTTTAAATACACATTTCCTTTACAGGGAGGCAGATATGTATTATTATTTTCCCTTTGGAACTCAATATGCAGGAACAAGGGGACAGACCGCAATACAGTTTCAGCAAAAACAAAAAAATGAATAGTGATTAAAATTTTTCAGCGTTTATAGCATATATATATATACTGTATGTGGAAAACTGCCTTGTCGTTTGGTGCATTTTTGGGGGTCGTACAAAAATAGACCTAGGTCTACAACATGTTCAGCAGCATCAGCATAGAACAGCTACGTTCATAAATTAACACTGATTACGAAGTTGCATATTGCTTGTGTGTTGCTCATGTGTGTGTGTGTGTGTGTGTGTGTATGTGTGTGTGCGTGTGGTTTCAGATGACCAGTCAGTGTGAAGTCACACAGTCATCGTGCTAATCCGAAAATGTGACTGTGCCTCTGTTTTGGCATCTGACAGCATAATTCCCTCAGTGCTCTGTTTGAATTCAGAAACCCTGTGAGTTGCAGGAATATACATGTGGCTTAATGACGGCTCCAATAATAAATCCTTACCTCGATGTAATCAAAAGAAACTGCAATCAGTCTGAAAATGTAAAACAAAGAACGGCTGCGTGCACAAAATGCCTGAAAGTTAATCAATATTGATTGTCTGTGTTGTTCTTAGTGTACAAAGTACTGAGAAAATAAAGTATTGGAATATAACTAATGAAGGTGATACAGGGCTAGATGGCATATTTAACTACTTTCTATTTGCAAAGATTTGCTTCTACTTTAGCTTTTGTTGGATGTGTGTGTGTGTGTGTGTGTGTGTGTGTGAGCTGCAACATCGATGTACTTCAGTTTGACAAAATGTCAAAAGTTTCTTTGCAAACTCACCATCATTGATCATCATCAACATATTTACAATCCTCATCTTCTTTTTCACTAACTATTTAACTTCTTCAAGGTGCTCATCATCTTGATCGTCTTTAACACCATCATCCTGATCATCATCATCATCTTTTAACATCTTAACCTTTGACTTCATAATAATGACTTAGATTTATATAGTGCTTTTTATGAGGAGACTCAAAACACGTTACAGAAACCATCATTAATTCACACCAGTCACTCACAACAGTGATACCGGTGGTGGTAAGCTACATTGTAGCCACAGCTGCCCTGGGGCATACTGACAGAAGCGTATCATCTTTAACATCATCATCTTCACCGTCTAATTTATATAATTCTCATTATCTTCTCAACTTCTTCCTCACAGTCATCACCCTAAACATTGTCATTATTTTCATTAGCATCTTCACAATCTTCTTCTTTCACACTTATGAAGGCACTACAGATGACATTTAAGCATATTTCCTCCTTCATCTCTTTTACTTGCTTTAACTGCTCCTTTATGTTCTTCTTCATCTCAGACCATAAAATGTGGGTTTGGACTAATCTTTAAATGAGTGAGTAGCTCTTTCTGACTTAACAGGGTTCAAAGCAGACTGTCACCAATGAACACAAAGCAAATCATTTACATACATTACAAAAAAACGACTTTACAAGGCACAGGCGGAAACAATCAAAGAGCATCATTTCGTCTTGAGCGTTCAGGGTTGCATAGATGAACAGAAGATGTCAATCATTGGTGTGTAGTTGAGTTTTTGTCGCGTATGAGAACGTACAGATCACAGAGAAAACATCCATCATTAAAAACAAACAAATTACCTAATAAATCAATTAAAGATATCTTAGTCCCTAGATTCATTGAAAGTATTTGGAAGAACTCACATGACTTGTAATCACAAATTGTTGAAATTATTCTCTAAATCCTGCATTTTCCCCCACAAACAATCCCACAAAAATGACCCTAAATGACAAAATCAAAAATGTTAAAGTGGAGATCCTGCAGTATACTGTATACATCAGTGATACAAGGAAGTGAAAACTACAGTATAATAGAGTCTTATCCCAGGAAGAGAGGCGAGAGGGGGAGGACATCCCACCCACCAAAAATAAAGCTCTTCTTGAAGAACAGAGAATTACAGATTACTTGTAGGTGAACTCATCTTATCAAGTGTTTTGTTTGGCAAATAACCCATATTTCACTGAAATGCTGGGAGGTTGTAAAATCCATCAGGAATTGTTACGATGTAGTTGAAAATGTAACAGATAAAGATCCACATCTAACATTTACCACAATGAAGGATCCACTGCTTTCAAAGACTTTGACAGCATTAGATACCCAACTGTATTTTAGAATCTAAGGGTGAAGTTAGAAGAAAACTGTGAGAGGAAACACTGGAACAACAAGAGAATACAAGGCGAGTATTAAAAGTTTCAAAGTAACGTAGCATCACTTCACCTTTTGGAGGTCACTTAAACGTTAGCTTCCTGTGCCCGTATTCACAAAGCATCCGAAGGCTAAAAGTAGCTCTTAGTGATGTCACTCTTAGAAAAGTCTTAGAATTCCTCGAATTTTAAGATTTTTCATAGAAGTTTTCCTTATTAAGTAATTCACAAAGCATCTTAGGCCCCAAGAGAGCTCCTAAGGGTCCTATACTATGAATGTAGATTTGATTCATCTCCGTTAGCTGGCTTCAACTTACGACCGTCGATCACCTATAATCACAACACGCTAATATAAGCCAAGTGATTACAGCCTCGCTACGTGCGCATGAAAGGGAGGGAGAATGCAGCATCTGACCAATCAATGAAGAGATCTGGCAGACTGAGTGTTTTTACAATGAATGGAGGAACAGCTTATGATCTTAAACAAATATAATAAATATAAATCCATGATGACATTGAAGAGTAACAGTGACTTAGTGCAGCGCACAGCAGGAGGCGGAGCTTTTATACTTGCTCAGATCTGATCCACTTCATAATTTAGTCCCGGCCAGGTTGCTGAAGTTTAAAATAATTAAAATCCATAATTCAGACAAAAGACAACCCTGTTGACAGGAATGAGAGAACTCAGGCAGGAAGCTGCTGACACTGTTAATGTGCAACAGCGCAAGATTATTTATTATATTAATGCATTGGATGATAAACAGACAGAGCTCTGCAGTTACACTTATTACAAGTGTTTCTATTCAAGCAGACTTTGATCACACGCACTGGGATGAGAGCACATTGTGCATGTTCCTGTTGATAACGTCAGAGTATAAATGAATGAAATAATGAAGTAACTCATTCATGACTTCAGTCGTCCGCACACACAGGCTTCATCAGCTGACTGTAAATCAGTCCATTAGATATAAATGTATATCTTTCCTAAAGGATATTATTGGTAAATGAAAGGATTGTATTTATCATTAATAATCTTCTTTATAAACTCAGCTGCCAGATCTGCACCAACCAGGATCATCTAACAATGGGCAGGTTGTTTTCTAAGAGATCTGATTGGTCAGGAGGCGGGGCTTTAGGACTCGCTAACATCCAACGCAGAACAAAACCTGGTCACGACCAGGTTAACCGTTCAGCATTAATTGCCATAGTGATTAAGCTCCAGCGAGCTTTGTAGTCCAACATACACTATTTAAATTATGGAGGTTAGCGCGATAAGAGGTCATCTAGATTTGTAGCATACTCCCATACCACCATTAATATCAAATACATAAAGTGGTAAAATTACCAACGTGGACAGTTAACTACAATAAGTAAATCAATATAGTAATCGGCATGTGAATGAGGTTCAAACATTTTAAGCTGTGTACATTCATTTAATTTTGCTGAATTTAAATTAATTTAATTTTGCTGAATTAATTTTATTTCATGATTACACATTAATTAATGCAGTCAATGCAAGTATGATTCATTGATTTTATTCTCCATTCATTACTAGGAGCATGGAGCGCTTTTTTCCCCCCTTTTCTCTAACAACCAATCACAGCTCTTAGCAGACTGCATCATACCAGCAACATGGTCAACCACACCTCCTCACTAAGATAAAAGAAAAATCAGTGAACTCCTTGCTCAGAGCTGCTCTCAGAAACTTCCTGAATCACTTTTAAGCTAAGATTCCTTGCCAGGAAATTTTAGGCTAAGTGAGGAGCTCGCTGAGGGAACTGTAAGAAGCTTCGTAAATACGGGTTCAGGCCATTTGTCCGTGTCGTTCATCACTCTTTCTATGGAGAGTAAATGCAGCGTTTTAAAGAGCCAACGATCTCCCACTGATCAAAGTCAATTTACAAGCAATCAAAGACAGGAGTTACTCTGTTTATTCAAAAGAAGCTTGAGAAAGTTTGTTCATTTCAGCCAGTTGTCCTAGGGTTTGGGCCATGCAGAACAAGGAAAAGAGGAAACCTCCTTGTCATCTGTAATGGGGGTACCTACATGTCACTACATGATGTCTTCGCCTAATTTGACTATTTGATCATTGCTTTCGAAAACGAAAACGGTTTTCAGAAGTATGTTGGTCAGTTTGTTTGCGTGTGTGTGTGTGCGTTTGTTTGTGTGTTTGTATACACAATAAGTTATGAACGGATTTTGATGAGATTTTCAGGAAATGTTGATAATGGGTCAAGGAACAGCTGATGAAATTTTGGTGATGCTCTGGCTACCAAAATAAAATATATAGATATATATCCCATTCATTTTCCCCATCCACACTGTGGAACTCCTGTTAAACATTGTTTTGGAACACTGATGATGTCATCAACAGTGATGTCATCAGTGTACGATTGTGTACACAGACACACACGTACACACACACACACACACACACACACACAAACAGACTGACCAAAACCGGATCCAATCGTCCGTTTTCAAAAGTCTGCGCTAAAAGAGCGCGGGTTGGTTTGTTTGTCGCTCACTTAATGAGAGGAATCACAAAATAAATAATAAACAGTCTAAATATATTTATAACTACAAATATTGTGTCTTCTGTCGAAGCTGCGGAGTCAGCACTCCTTTCTTCATGGCTCTGAAATAGCCAATAACTATTTCCAAATCTAATTCTATCATCTCTTCAGATCACACATCCATTCCATGCACTAAAGTCTCTGAGTTAGTTATTTATTATTTTCACATTTATTCTGCACTGCCTGCAGCCTGTTAGCAGGCAGACATAATGCATTTGTAATGGCAGATAAGCAGCCAGCTGTTTTGACGTTAAAGCCTGGCTGATAGATCATCTGCAGCATAATTCATAATTCGTCAACGGTGAGTGAACAGTTTTTACGAGCTGTGCATTATGATACAATTCATGGAGGCTTGGAGGGACACGGGAACCTTTGCTCCCGCCTGAAACAAGGGATCAGCCTCCTCATACCTGAGTGACTTCGAAATAATGGAGCCGTGCGGGCGGAGGGCGCTACGTGATTACAAAATTGAATTCAATCTTGTTTTGTTCTCCAACGAGACACTCACACACATGGTGTGAAAACTAATGGGGAACAACAAAAGAATGCATCTCCCATTACTGGGACTCAGCGGTGGGATCCAGCACAGAGCTTGTGGGAGTGCACAATTAAATACATATGAACGTAAAGAATTGTGTAAAAACATACTAATTTACAGATATTTCATACGTTATTAGTCATAAAGCAGGTAGAGAAAGGCAACTAGAGAACTTTATTGCTTAGGGCCTCCAATTTTCCGTTAAAAATTCTTCCATATTGCATTTCCGGAAATACCCATTTTGTATTATTTCCATTTCATCAGTTTTCCCTAATGTTATGTATTTACTGACAAACTAAACATTTAAAAATTGCAGACAAAAATTGTAAAGAGGGATTAATTAAGATAAATCTTATTCACCTGGGCTTCAGAGGTCGAAAAAATATGCTCCAAGCTCCAAAGTGATCTTGCGAGATTTTGTGCTCTATACAAAAAGCCCATGTGCTTATGTCTTCCAAACACTTAATGCCACACATCTAACAACCTGTTTATGAAAATATTATAGTGACATAGCTGAGCTGAGGCAAATCTTTCTTTCTTTCTTTGGGCTGAAGTTCATCAGAAAGACAAATGCGTGAACTGTCTCTGAGGGATCTCAGCGCCTCCACTTTGACCTTTGACCTTTTGCAACCAAACTCAGGGTCTTCACTTTACTCTGCTGTCACTTCACCCTGATCTCAACCCTGATCTTTTCTGCTCACTGAACCACTTGTTCTGCTCGGCTCTCTTTCAGCATTGACCTCCAGCCAACAGCTTTGGTTAAAACATGAAGCACAGAATGTCAGTGTGGGGCTTTTTTTTTTTAATTATTTCATTCCATCATGTATCCTCTAAGGTGGATATGGGTTAGTGAGGATATAAAATATCTAAAATTGTTATTATTGTCCTTTTCTCACAGTTTTATTCTTCTCATTTTAACCTAAATGTAAGTTTCTTCATGTCTTCCCTTTTCAGCCAAAGTCCTTTATGAGGCGTTTCCTTCTGAGTAATTGGTTTCTTTTTAGCAGCTGAATTATTTTTCTTTCCAAGCAGAGAACTAAGGCAGAATTTAAGGATTTCATTTTCAAAATATCCAAAACTTTGCCTGGAGCGGAGCGTATGTTGTCCCAGTAGAGGAGTCTTTTAAGTATGTGTTTATGATTCTGTGGCTTCCCTGTGGCCTCCAGCATTGGGGTTTTGTTTGTGCTGTTGTTTGTTTACTTTTAGTGTTGAGGTTATTTGCATTCCCCCATTGAAATCTTGTTTTCCAGCTTTACAGGTTGTTGAAGCCAAAGATTCCTTATAACATTATTTATGTGTATATATATATGTATATATGTATATATATATATATTTTTTTTTTTTTTCAATTTTTATTTTATAGCGTTAGGTTGCCATACTGTTGGCACAGGTGTTGGTCATTCAGGGGAGAAGCAAATCATTTTTTCGTATGCTTGTTTGGGTCGCCCCTTGGTCAAATTTTGTGCAACCTCTAAAACAAATGCCTAAAATGACACCAAAAACACAGAAAATGACGAGAATCTTAAAATCTTACTTCAAAAACACAGAAAAATTATTCAAAAGAAATAAAATACATTAAACAACAACAAATAAACAAAAAAATGACTCAAAAACACAATATCTCTTTTTTGTTTTTTCTCTCTTCCTCTTTTTCTTTCGGACTTCATGCTGTGCTACATATGCAACCACCTAAGTATCGGCCTCTGAAAACAAACTATTTCACTCTGGTCTGATTTAAAATGTTTAAACATTATTTTAAGAAAGTCATGATCAGTTTTTTTGTTTTTTTGTGTATATTTAGTTGTCTTGTGGAATTCTATTAATTATGTGTGGTTTTTTTTTTTTTTTGTCGAGTTCATAGTTTTTCTTTTATATTTCTGTATTTCAGCTGTTTCATGTGTGTTTTTCTTTTTTGTTATCTTTATGTATTTTTGTTGTCCTTTTCAATTTCCCTTAATGTTGCGTGTCATTTCTGTGTATTTTTGTTGTAATTTTAAAAAATTCTCTGTTATTTTTGTGCATTTTTAGTTGTCTTCTTTGTTTTTTAGGTAATCTTGTGTATCTTTTTCTAAATATTATTATAATATTGATAGAAGAATTCTGAAGACATTTAGCGCAGTCGGACAAGACGCACCTCCATAAATCCCCGGGGGAGCTTTTGATTAGCGTAATTGGCTGCACTATTATGAAACTATAATTGTATCAAATGGAGGAGCGGCTGTCGGCTCGACCCTTTAAATGCTCTTATCGTGCTCGGTGCCACGTATACAGCAGTTTCTATAATGAGACATTTAATGGGTTTCTGTGTGATAAACAACTGATCAGCGTGAGAAAGAGGGCAAGCTCATTAGAGAGCCGAAGATGAATTAAATCCAATATGACGGGTTGGAAAACACACAGTCATTTTTTATATTAATGTCGATATTATTCTGCAATTAGCTTGACACCGTGTACGGATAAGAGATGAAGAAAAGCTTCATTAAACCTCAAATACTGTAAAAACAAAACTACAAGATAACAATTTGCACTTTGTTAGAGTAGATCACATTCAATATTTGGTACAGTAACACTTTACTTGAACTTTTATACACAAGGCTGACAATACGCTGTCATTATTATGACATGACACATGTCATTAGCATAAATAAGGTGTCATGAAGGCTGTCATTAAGTGTTGTCCGTTACCCCTAACCTTAACCTTAACACTAGATCCCTCCACCTAACCCAAAAAATGTCAACATAGATCCAAAAGTTTCAGAAATTAACAAACGGTGTCATAATTTATCAAATGACACCTAATGACAGCCTTCATGACACCTTATTCATGCTAATGATAGATAATGATAGCTTAATGTCAGCCTCGTATACAACTTCAAATAAAGTATTACCCAAATTTCAATTCACAATTACTCAAATAGAGCAACCACATCATTATATAAAATGTACCGGACATCTTCAAGTAAATATTTACCTCAATTTTATATAGAATTTAGGGTTGAATAATTTAATTTTGTCTGATGTAGCGGACTGACTAGATGTGGGTTTAATCCCAAGGTTATACCTGTCGAAGAGTCCTTAGGCTGGACACGGAACTCTAAGTAGTCGAGTAGTTTCTAAAATATAAAATAGATTTTACACCCAACTGTTACTGAGTAATTTTTTTGTGTGATTAACCATATGTTATTAGTCGTGCCATTTCTGACTCACGCCCAGCCACTTGTTTCGGTTCAGGTTGGGGTTTCTACCTATTGTGTTGATAATTAGAGCCTGGGAACTATTTTGAATTGAACTCATTGGTGTTATACTGTATGTTTGCTTATTTAACAGGGGGCAGTGTACATTAATATCAATACTGAAAATAGACCAGATTTAGCCAAAAAGCTATTTTTCATTTGTAGTCCCTGGACAGAATGTTCATACTACTTCTACATAAAAAATAATTGTACATTTTGACCAAAATTTTCTTTTATACAGATGCATTTGTGGAAAATAAATGAAGTTCCAAATGTGCAAGATTTCTTCTTTTTTTTTTTTAAGTTTATTGTATTACTGTATGCAAGGGAACCGTGGCAAGATTTATTTCCAAAAATAAACATGGGGGGGGGGGGGGGGGGGGTGAAGGTAACTAGTAGTTTTCACTTTGAGTACTGTATAATTTAGCTACATTTTACTTGACTAGTTTGTTTGACTTACTTGTACTTCTACTTAAGTACAATTAAAAGTACTTCTACTTGAGTAGGATATATTGGTACTACTTACACCATCAGGTTCATTTTACCATTTACTCAAAATTGCCTAATTTTGGCCAAAATTGCCTGGCTCCAATTAATGCTGCACTTGCGCTGAGGAAGTCCCAAAGCTGTTTACAATATTAGCTTAATTCACCCATTCACACACCAATGGGACAGAGCTTATTCATTGTCTGCACATGGACACTCCCACATACAAACGTGTGTGCATGGGCTCGTCTGTGAACGGTTGCATTTACAGACCTTGGAGTCTCTGTTAGCTTACCAATAAACTGGAAGAGATTTTTCATCTTAATAATAAGTGTTGACAAGGACTCACTGGGAGTGAGGCCCAAGGCCAAGGCAGGCTGACTTGATAATAATGTATCATGTTTTTCTGCAGTCAGTGCCTTCTCCTCTTCCCTTCTCTCTCTTTTCTATTTCAGGTGTCGTGAAGCTGATGATGGCAGTTCCTGATCTGTGGTTCACGGCTCAACTAGTCTGAGACACTCTGATGTTTCTTCCCACTGCCGCTAAATGCTTGTTCATGTGGATCTTGTTGGGTTTTTTTCCTTTCTTATTATGAATTTTATATTTCAATAAGAGCATTGAGATGACTTTGTTGTAATTTGCGCTATACAAATAAAACTGAACTGAATTGAAAGTTGAATCAGAAGTTGACCCCACTACCCCTGAACCATCTTAAACCCAACGAGGTCAACCAATAAGAAAACTGTAAAAGCACGAAATGTTTCTCTACATCGTTACAGATTTCAGAAACTATTGTGTGGCGACGAATGTCATCCAACACTTCAGAATGCAGAGTGCTGTCCTCTGCTTAGAGACTGGAAGCTTAGTTTAAGATTCAGGAAGGTGATCCTATCATCTCTGAGGTAGAGGATGAACATCTGAATACACATTATTTCTTCCTTTGAGGAGGATACCATGTTTGAGTGTTTGAGCGTGTGAGAGGTGAAATATATCCATTGAGCTGAGACATTTCAGTACCTCTGCCAGGGTAACACACACACACACACACACACACACACACACACACACACACACACACACACACACACACACACACACACACACACACACACACACACACACACACACACACACACACACACACACACACACAGGATTCTTCCTTCAGAGCAAACCTAATGCTAGTTTAAGCCGTGAGAAAAATAACAATTTTCCAACACATCTCAGTTTTTCTGAGGTCTGTGTGTGTTGTATCAGTGTTTCTCAAATGGGGGTACACGATAGCGCCACACGGTTTACTTGAGCCAGAGAGAGAGAGAGAGAGAGAGATTTGATTTGATGAATTTATTTATTTCGATTGTACTTCAAAACAGTTCAAAAACAAAATTAACATCAATAATTAATAACAAAACAGTATTTCGCATCGTCAAATTCTTAAGAATGGAACATTATCAAATGAAAGCATTAAAAATATGGGATTTTATATTGTTTATTTTAAGTTAAAAATGATCATAATAATAATGACGATGATGGAAATGATCTTGACTAGAACATGAACTGAAAATACAAGGGTCAGTTTTGGTCCCACACGAGAGATGACTGGAAATAATAAGAACTATAGAGTATATATTTATTCAGGATCAGAAAGCACTAAATACTGTTTCATTCCACTTATTTACATAATTTGATTCTTTATAATGTGTGTTATCATTCGTTTATTCCATCATTATGCTGCATAGTGGTTTTTTCATACTGCTCTGAGCAAAATGTTGTAATTGGACAATGGGGGTACTTGCATTCAGGAATAAGAGAAAGGGGGTACTAGAACCAAAAAAGTGTGAGAACCACTGGTACCCATAATACGACACGCAGACACCTCCACGCTAAATAGTGCAGCTGTTGCGGTGCTTGAATAACTCACCACTGAACCCTGACTTTGTCCCGAACTGGTCCATGGCACACAGAATGTGGAGACAGCAATGAGAGAAACACCCTGAACTTCATCCTGTTGGACCTTGTTGTTCATCCAGCAGTTGAGCTTCATTGTTATTATTTGCATAAATCAGAATGCTGTCACAAGGGACACGCATCTCACGGTTACTGTTGACACAGAATTCCAGTTTTCATTTGTCGAGAAGTGGCTTTATTTGCTCATACCCATTTTTGGGGGAAAAAAAAAACACACAAGTGTCTGTAATTGTCATAAACTGAAAGATTATAACAAAGGTGTAGCTGGGGTTGAACATGCCACAAGGGTGCAATCACTCTAGCCTAGTCTGTTCATAATCTGAACCCACCCTTAAATTCTTGAGTCAACTACTTAAATATGTGTTACACAGCTTTAACATGAATTGAATGCTAATTGCCTATTCTGTATTGTGTGACAAGGTTTACAATGAAACAAGTTTCGTTTTGGGTGAGTGCTGTACCTACATTTCAGTTTGCATCGTCAGCATAAATCAATACAGATTCACCAATTTTAGTATGTTAACAATGCACACTGGACTTATTGTCTACAACTCACTAAAACAAGGCTGTGATGCATTTCTGGGTCCTGATTAAAATGTTTGAAACCTCAGCTTTAGATGACAACAGGCTCATCTGAGTCACTGAGATTTCCGACAGGAGATAATCTGGCAGAAGCGGTCTAACAAAGTGATGGCAGAAGATTGACTGTAGATTTTAATTAACTGTCAACATGTGAAGCTGATGGACGGGTGCAGAAATTTGAAAGAAAGCAGACGGAAGAGTTGATAAAAGGAGACTGTCAAGGATCAACCGTAGCAGTGGAGGCAGTCAATGAGGAAACCAGGCTCCAGGTTTTGATGCATCAGTTTTATCTGTTTATTTTTTTTTAGTTTGCACCACAAGCACAGTGTACTTCAACCTCCATTCCACTCTCTACTGAACAGAATGAATGTCCTTATATACAGGTGTACCACTAATTAGCCTGTACCAAGCATGGGGTGACATATAATGTGCATATTAAAAGTACAACATAAATATTTACACAAACACTTCCTAACAGACATTATCACAAACACTAACCCTGTATTAATATCATTAATCTTATTTACATCTCCTAAATTATTAAACTACATATTTACATTGAGCTACACACATCCAGCTCCCCTGTTCCTAGTCTCTGCTTGGTCTCTCCCACCTGGAACTATAAAAAGGTGTCCAAAAGCCCCGGGGAATTCTTTTACCCGAACATCTCAGGAAAGAGGAAGAGAGCATGCACAGGTAAGCTTTGTTGAAGATCACATTTCAATCACATGCAAAATACCAGAACATATTTAATTGTTTTATCTTTCATGTCACTGCTAAGTTATTTATCAATTAACTGAAATGTATTTTCTGTGTTTATCACTAGATGAATCCTGTGGCCTGAACCATGTGCTTCACCATTTGACCAATAAATTAATTAAACCAATACAACAAAAATGTGTCTCTTAATTTCATTAAGTACTGCAGTTTGTCACAGTATTACAATTGACTCTTTTTAAATTGCAACAGTTCATAAGTAACGTCACCTCGTCGTTACAGAGACGTTAAAGATTTTCAGTATAAAGTGGGTAGAAATCAGAAGTTCCACATGATCTGTTTCTTTATTTAATGAATCAGATGGTAATATATGGTCGGACTAAGTACCTCCCAATGGTGAGCTGAGGATGTACAGCATATGTATCCAACTCAAGGCCCCCCAAATACACGAATGAAAAAAAAATGCCACAATATTTGTAGGGACTAGCTGTTTTCCCTTTTTTGTTTGCAATTTGTCAAAAGAAGTCTTGGTTTTTCTAAAATCATGTCCAACTTTTCACAAACGATCTCACAAAATCCCCCCAAATTACATAGAAATTGTCCCAAAATCAAGATCGAGGAGGACTTGACATTTGTCACTTTTTGTTTGGATACTGTATTGCAGTAGGTATTGTATTAAACACTGTAATTATTAATTAATTGTGGAAGGGAAAACATCCTAATTTAAGATCATACATACATTGAAAAAAAAATATAAACTCAACACTTGTTTTGGCTCCCATTTTTCATGAGCTGAACTCAAAGATCTAAAACATTTTCTAAATACATAAAAGACCTATTTCTATCAAATATTGTTCACAAATGTGTCTAAATCTGTGTTAGTGAGCACCTCTGCAGAGATAATCCATCCCACCTCACAGGTGTGGCATATCAAGATGCTGATTAGACAGCATTATTATTGCACAGGTGTGCCTCAGGGTGGCCACAATAAAAGGCCACTCTAAAAATGTTCAGTTTTGCTTTATTGGGGGCGGGGGTCAGAGAACCAGTCAGTATCTGGTATGACCACCATTTTACCTCCCGCAGTGCAGCACATCCCCTTTACATAGAGTTGATCAGGTTGTTGATTGTGGCCTGTGGAATGTTGGTCAACTCTTCAATGGCTGTGTGTGAAGTTGCTGGATATTGGCAGGAACTGGAACACGCTGTCATACACGTTGATCCAGAGCATCCCAAACGGGCTCTCCGCCGTGCCAGACGCCATCAAATGTGATCATTTGCCCACTTAAGTTGGTTACGACGACAAACTGCAATCAGGTCGAGACCCCGATGAGGAGCATGCAAATCAGCTTCCCTGTCATGGTTCCTGACAGTTTGCCAAGAATTTCTTTGGTTATGCAAAGCAAATGTTGCAGCAGCTGTTCAAGTGGCTGGTCTCAGACGATCATGGAGGTGAACATGCTGGATGTGGAAGTCCTGGCCTGGTGTGGTTACACGTGGTCTGATGTTGTGAGGCCGGTTGGATGTATGGCAAAATTCTCTGAAACGCCTTTGGAGATGGCTTATGGTAGAGAAATGAACATTCAGTTCATGGGCAACTGCTCTGGTGGACATTCCTGCAGTCAGCATGACAATTGCACGCTCCCTCAGAACTTACGACATCTGTGGCATTGTGCTGTGTGATTAAACTGAACATTTTTAGAGGGGCCTTTTATTGTGGCCAGCCTAAGGCACACCTGTGCAACAACCATGCTGTCCAATCAGCATCTTGATGGTGTTTGGTGGTCCTTGTAATTCCCCTCCTTTTGATTTGGGCCCTTTGGCAAACTATACAAAGCCAACAGTTTTAAACTTGTTATTTAAGATAGACAGTGATTTGAAATTGGACCAGCAAATTAGTGCTGTAGTGACATCTGGGTTTTTCTAGATTAGGCAGCTGGCAAAGGTGAAACCTTTCCTCTCACCACAGCACTTAGAAACAGTAATCCATGCCTTTATTACATCTCGGCTGTATTACTGTAATACACTTTATTTTGGAGTCAGCCGGTCCTCCCTCGCACGTCTCTAGTCAGTGCAAAACGCAGCCGCTCGCCTCCTAACTGGAGTATGCAAGAGGGAGCTCTGCTCTGGTTTTAGTGTCCCATGGTTTGTCATTATTTAGTGTTGTGCTTAATCATTACATTAGTTTTTATTCTTGTTTTACTTTGTTTTGCTGTTATTTTTACCTATTGTGTCCGGCATGTTGTGCCAGCTTCTGGCTGTCTTAAAGAGCTACACAAAGTTGTGTTGAGTTTATTGAATAATATATCCCAATAGTTTGTGATCTGCAATGCAAACACTGTGCATATTGGAACACGGAGATAAATATTTAAAAAATATAATGTAATTTAATGTAAAGAATTTTAGTAAATCTTTCTGTAAACTTTTAAAGATACATTTTTAAAGTTTAGAATTATGATGTATATAATAACATTTGCTTTGCGGATTGTTAATTGATACATAATGCCTGTGACCCCCATGACATACTGTAGTTTTAAAGGAAATTATATCCTTGCCTGATTCATAGTCATCTAATTCCAACTTTAACCCATAGTTTTGTAATTTTGCCATACAAAGTTTTTGAAGAAAAGCTTTTAGCAACATTTGCCTTTATAGTCATTTTTGCTGAAGTTAATTTGAAAATTTACCAGTTTGTTAAAAAAAGGGGGACAAAATGAAAAGTGGAGAACTACTTGATATCACACAGAATAGAAAAAATATCAAAATAACACATTTTACTTTTTCCATGCTGCCGTGTACAAGATGATGTGGTTTTCTTGAGACTAATCCAGGAGGATTTGAGAGGTCTTCCTGCTCCAACAGGTCCTGTTTGTAATGTGTGAGATACAGGTATGGGTAACAGTTCACTTCCTGTGAATGATTGAGAGACCTTTGGGTATATCTGCACTGATGCCAACAACGAAATCCCTATTCCATCACTACAAACATGGAATAGGGTTTTACAAACATAGGGGAAGTCATTAAGACAACCTCAAACATATACCAGCATAAAGAGCATGAAATTACGTTTAACACTTACTTTATTCAGTTCTACATGCCTTTAGTTTTAAGGTAGTTTCTGTCATTGTTTCACGGCTGCAAGAAGTGAAAATTCAGACATTGATGTCTTACATTTAGGGATAAAATATCATATTTTGCATGATCACATTTCCATGAACTCTCCTCTGTTAAAAGCTATAGTCATGCTGCTTCAGGTTTACAGTTCAGTGCTTATATCTGTCCTCTCTTTAACACTTAAGTATATTACTGTTGTTGCTTCTCTTTACAAGAGCTCCTGTTGCAGCTCAGATTACGGCTTCATTAAGACATTTTAAGGCTGCGCTTAAATCAACTGCTGTTTGGCTAATTTGCTGTAAATTTCCCCCTATCGACTAACTGTTGACTCTGCTGCTTTGTTTAAACTACCTGAAGGTGTTTTCCTGGCCTTTTATGGCAAGCCATCGCTTTTGAGATCAATAACGTGCAACGTGAAGCTTGAAGGAATTACTCTGGGACTGTGGGCTGCAGATGATCAATACCACTCAGGGGACCGTGCTGGGTTAGCTGAGGCAAGCGCAGCAGCTTGTGAAGCGTCCAGTAGCAACCAAAGATAAACTCTGAGTGTGTTGGCTCAGCAGAACACTCGCTTATTACTATGAGTGTCAGCCCTTTGGTTTTGGCTTAGCAGTAAAAAAAAAAAAAAAAAAAAAAGAAAGATTAAAATTGATCACAATCGTCATATCGTCATATTGGTCCACATCGAGCTCGCTGTGGCTGATACCACAGCATGACTGATTAGTCTGACTAATTACATTTTATATCAAAATTATGCATTGTCTCTTCATTCAAACTACTTTTATATGTTTAAATGATTTCTGCAAGTTCTTCGGCGCTCCCTGTGTGTGTGGCCCGCTCCATCCCAGCTGTGAACACACCTGAATAGAGTTGTTAATTAGATAGCTCCTCCAGAGGGAGGTAACGGCCACGGTTACATGTTTTTTATTCAGAATGAATTATCCCAAATTAAATTATTCCGAATTTAAGTGTTCTGCTTCGTGTTTACATGGAAATAGTAAGTCCAATTTGAGATTTACATGGAAAACAGGTTAATTTGGCTTTGGGGTTTGGGAAGGGCTCTGATTGGACAGGGGACTAACGTGCTGTATCACGTCTATCGGGAAAAACAAATAACAAACCTTTTATTTTTGGCTACAACATAGAAGACCACATGAGAACTGTTTTCACTTTTATTTTGATTGTGCTTTTGAATACTGTTGAATGGACAATAATATACTGTTTCACCGCTAAGCAAGAGAAAGAAAATAAATAGCTGGTAAATAAAGCCAAGTAAAACTTCAGAAAACTCAGGGATAAATATTTGCTCCCTGGTAAAGATAGTATCTCTAACAATGTAGTACGGGGCCGCAATGACTCCGTCTCCTGGTTTTAGTATTACCCGTCTGATGAAGCTTGTTCCAGCTTGCCGATGTCCGTTTGTGAGTAATAAGTCCGTGTGTCCGTGTGAATGTCCACATGTTTATGATTCCGTCCATCCACTCTTTTCATTATATCCTTATCTTCTAAGGCTCCTATTAAATAAATAGGGGCGGGTCGGGCCGAGATGTCACTCATTAGGGCGGGCGTAAGTGGGGAAAAGAGTGAACAATTCTGTTCCCACGGTAGTGTGAATGTATGACGGTGTACGACGGTTCTTTGTGTGTTTGATTGTTTACTTTTGGTGTGCTACTACCACCTCCGTTAAAACCTGTAAAACTGTGATAACGGCTCGAGTCATGTCATTACAGTACCTTTTGGGTGGAGCTGCGGTGGCTGCCCCCCTACTGTCTTGTGAGTGGGAAAATGTGACTCTTTTAGACTCTCTTGTAGACACTTTTGTCTCCACTCAGGTGTTCCTCGTCTCCCAATTACCTTCCCTGGGCTACTTAAGGTGTGCTCAAACACAGAATTTCTATTGTTGTGTTGCCTGATTGTCTCTTGGCCGGTCTGCGTCTGAACTCTGGTTGGTTTTTGGTTTCTGATTCTCAGAGTTCATTTGTTCTGGCTTTTTGAGTTTACACCATTTCAAATGACCTTGATGAATGTGCACTTTGCTCGACTAGTTGTGTTCCCTAATTTTGTAAGTCAAGAGATGTAACCCAGCTATGTCATAACAAAATTCTCAAGTCGGTCTCATTTGGCAACGCAAAGTCGCTAGTGCTTACACTGCTATTATACACATGGATAAACCATTACCTCCACAAGTGATTTTACTGTGGAGCTAGAGTAAATGTGTAGGTTTCCTGGTGTGATGTCATGATAAATGCTCCAGGTCTCTGCTGCAGTATAGTGTCACCGCTGTTCATTGTAGCCTGGTTTGTTTTACTCCTTATTTTAAAAACAAGATAACTCAAGACAGGCTAACAAGTCATTTGTTGGATAAGACACTTGTTAGTGACCAAACAAGCCGTTGGGAGCTTTAAGTGGGCAATTTGTTATACTTTAAAAACCTCATTTAGGATTCATAATGCGACCGGCAATCAATCATTGACCATAAGAACCCTTAAGAGAGCACCTTCAGTCAATAGTTTGTTTATTACTAACTGTCTGTCTGTAAGTCAGGGTTTTTCTATGTGTTTCTACACTCCCAGTCTGTCAGTGTTGGTTTGTAAAAGAGTAGTTGGTGTGTGTGTTTGATCATCATTGTCATGGCCTGCTGGGATGTGTGTGTTTTAGCCCATGAGGTTCTATTTTTGGTTAGATTTAGAACTTGTTTCAGTATTTTATGTGTTCTTAGTTCGTTCTTGTTTGATTTTGGAATCCAGCTCGTGCGTATTTCACTCCCTCTTGTCTGCTGTGAGTGATGAGGCCCTCAGCAGGCGTGCTTCATTTCCTGATTAGCCTCTCTGCGTTCGAACACAGAATGGTTGCTGGTTCAAGGTCATTCCATGCTCATGTGCTGTGGAGTCTTCCCTTCATCACAGGTTTTTGTTTCCGCCATTTTCACTTTGTACTTGTTTTGAATAGGGGTGTCCCGATCCGATATCGGTCCGATATCAGCCTGAAAACGAATATAGGATATCGGATTCAAAGTTCCGGATTTTCCAATTTCTTATTTTCATTTTTTTATTTTATTCAAATGTAGAATACTGTAGATATTATGTTGAAGGTTAAAATGTATGTAACCAATTGGTTAATAATAAATGGGTCAGTTTTTCTCATACCTACTGTTGCTGTCTATTGTTCTCTGTTTGAGCCTTTTATAACATTCCACACTACAAAATAAGTGATTATTATTTTTTTATGTCTTCAACTTTGCTTCTAGCTCTGGGTCAGGCCACCTCTTCAAAAGCACATGATGTCTTCCCAAAACAATGCTGAAATCTCACAAGGTCAGACACATAGGCACCCTCTGTGTACACACTCACATGCCTACACACACTCACATAGTCACACATACACACCCCATACACATCCATTCACACACACAAACACATAAACGCACACACCTCCACTCCCATGACAACCAGCAGATACCAGAACTGGTTGTTTTGACCCAAAGAAGAAACTGTCTCTTTTCACCCTATTCTTTCTCTTCCACCCTGTCCTCTTATCTCCCGGGGGGAGGAGGGAGGGGGACTGGGGGGGGATATACGAATTGTGTTTCACTCTGTCCTCGGATCGCCTGGCCGGGCGGTCACCAATTTTTGTTCCACTTTGTACTCTTTTTATTTAGTTTAGAATAAAATCATTTTTTATTAATTCACCAACTCTTCA